>NC_137696.1:36044644-36509068 GCF_964034855.1 Anser brachyrhynchus
ACTACAAAACTGAATTTTACTCCATGGCTCTAATCACCTTCCATCATGTTTTCCCCTCTGCACACACATTCAGAAAGCTATTGCAAAAATCATCCTTTCAGCTATCACGTAGTTCATGCTGCTGGTGACTGTGCATCCTCCAATAACTCTCCCTTCTTTATTACATTATTTTGCTTGTTTTTAAGGTCCTTGTCTATTCTATAACATTTTAGTCATCACAGCTTGATAGGAGAGTGCTAGCCTCTGAGTACTTTGCTAATATTTTCCACATTGTTTCCTTTTAATTCCTTCTTTTCCTGCATTGCCTCCTGTCCTAAACTGCATAGCAGAGCTGTTTGGTGCAGGTATATTTCCTCCCTCCCTCCCCTCCTTCCTTCCTTTCTTCCTTCCTTCTTCCCTTCCTTCCTTCCCTCCCTCCTTCCCTCCCTTCCTTCCCTCCCTCTTTCCTTCCTTCCTCCCTTCCTTTCTCCCTTCTTTCCCTTCTTTTTCTTTCTCTTCGTTCTGTCTCTTTTTCTTTCTTTCTTTCTCTTTCTTTCCTCCTTTTCCTTAACTTACACAGAGCCCAACAAAGCTTCTAGTCCATAACTTTGATTACTAAGTACTATTATAAATCAATGACTGATAATTATGTTTCATAATGTTCTGTTGAAGCTGATGGGACTGTAATACTCTTCAAACAAGAGCAAGCTTTTAAAATGACCATAGAAGGATTTATGTGTTGAGTAGAACTGAACACAAGAATCTGCATTTCTCACCAGTTTTCAGATTAAAAAACAAAACAAAACAAAACAAAACACCAAAACACCCAAAACAATAACAAACCACAGCCTTTTCTACTCACTGTCACCCAGCATTTTATCTATCCCTTGGTAAGAGATAGATCAACAAGAGGCTATGGGAGGTTTCATGACATAATAATGAATAAAAAACCCTATAATGCTAAAGAAATATGTGAGAGGGAGCTAGAGAAATTGTGCAGAAAACATCAGCATTGCATTCAAAGCATGTTAATGTGAGTGTCCTGCTAACACTTATGACATTGTAGTTTGCAACAAAGGATGCAGTTTACCATTTAGAAGGGAGAAGAAAAAAAAAATCAGCTTTAACAAAAAACTGCCAGTTGCAGTCAGAAACCTAAGGATGCCTTAATTTCACCATAGGATTTGGATTTATTCTAAACCAAATAAACAAACACACGTATGCATGTGTGTATGTATATATAAAAGAGCTCAGGAGGATATTTTAAGATTTTTCTGTCTTGGCTGAGTCTATCAAGACATACATTTTTAGGAAACATATTAATGCATTTTGCATCAGAACAGCAGTGAAATTTTAAAGTAGTTTCCAACTCTATCTGTAACGCATAAGAAGATGAAGTCCTGTTCCTAAGAAACAGATGGGAACAGTAGCCTACAAGAAACATCCCTGCTCTTCTCAAAGGGCTGGACTATTAGAAGCTGAACAAGGCAATTTACATGGAAACATTCACTTTTTCAATACTGAACTCACTAGGAAAAAAAGCAAAGGTTATAGGGTCTGGGGACCATACCTGAAATATTGAAAGATATTGTCTTTTTTTTTTTTTTTTTAATTCTACTCAGATATAGGTGTGTATACTTCTATATTACCACATCTCTTATAAATAAAGGTTGCACTGTTCCTGGAAGAGCTGATAGAACATATTCAACTGATATTATACTTAAATGTAGGCCAAGTTTCAGATCTTAAATTCTGGTCATTTAAAAAAAAAATGTTTCTGGTCATGTAGAAGATACACTTTTGGCACTAATGCTTCCAGGAGCTGGATGATGAGACAAACTCACACTTTGGCAAGAGTTTTGGCCCTTCATCCATTCCAGTTGATCTATGGAAAGATTTTAATGTTCTAGCTTCTAATCAGTATCTCAGCCAAACAGCATGATAGTTGCCAAGAATAAGTAAAGTCCATGAAAAGTAAAACTCTGGAAAAAAAAGAAAAGACTTCAAAGTTTGGGCTATTATAAAACTTACAAGGCTGTTTATTTGGAAGCATGTGAAGTTGCTAGGTGACATAATGGAACACAAGCCCTTGCCAGCTCCACTGTATCCTATGGCCTGTATTATTTTTGAATCAGAAGAAAACTACAAGAACGAAAGCAGATGATTAGTTAGGATGCTACAGCTATTAATTCCGAACGCAAAGGTTGAGCTTTTTAAAACACACAATTGCCAGATCCTGTAACTCTAATCTTATACACAGTCATGTAATCATTTCAAGCCCATAGGTTTCTCGTGTTCTGTGGAGCACTTTCTCAAAAACTGTAACTGAAGAAAAGTCGACCCTTATCTCTAAGGTTTAGAATAAATGCATATGCTGAAAATTCTTCAAGTACCAGGTGATTTCCCAAGGAAAACATAAAGAAGATTTTAAACATTCAAAGGAAATTCAGAGGAAAGCAAAGTTTTTAGGCCTCCATCATACGATACAATTTCTAGACCAGTACACAATCTGAAATAGTTAGCTGTCATTTTCAGGCTCCATTTTTCAAGACTTCTTTCAAAGCTGTAGGAAATACAAATACTGAAAACAGTTCTTTCTGTCTGGTATCAACAGGAAGATTTCCTACAACTCTTGCATCTTTGTAATCAGCTCTTTACTGTTTTCTCTAATAATAGGCACTTTTCCAAATCTTTTTTTCAGTTATGAAGTTGACTGAAGATTCCCTACAGCATAAAAATTACAACTGTCTTGCAGGTAGAGCATGTTCTTTTTTACAAGCTCCACACTATGCACTGACAATGACCTTATGCAGAAGATAGATACACATTTCTCCCAGATATGGAGATACCAGCATGATTAAGATGAACTAAAGAGGTTAACTTCCATCAAGCGGCTTGGCAGAAGGGAAAATACTCAAACTGTATTTGCCTGTTCATTCCTAGTATGCTTTTAGAAAGACATTTCAATGATCTTTAAAAAGACTTTTTGGAATAGAGGTTCTTGATTTCACATTCTGTATCAAACCTCTCCTAACGTAAGTGATCAGGTAGTACTCTTTCACAACTTTATCATGCTTCCTCCAGTATTTGAAGGGACCAGTCGAGCTAAACACATCTAACTTTCTTCTGATTTCCAGTGTGTGCATTTACATTATTTCCATTTGTTCTTACGTTTATCTTAGATTTTTTCGCTTCCACAGCAATTCCCCATAGTATATTTCTACACACACATAGAGCCTCTTTGCTTTTCCTTTGCCAAATAAATTGTTTATTTTTTGTGTGTGTGACAAAGATATTAAAATATTACGTCTCTTCACAAAAGTCCACTAATAACTTTCTTACAGTCCAACAATAACCTTTCCCTTAACAAAGTATAGTAGATAAACCTTTAACTAGTTTCTCACCTATTTTATAATTCTTCCACCGATCTCCAATATTCTGCATTCAACATACCCCACTCAGGAAGAAAGCACAGATAATTTTGATGCTCAAATGAATGAGGCAATTTTTCTATTGCAGAAAGATTAGTAAGCCTAGAGAGTGGTAAATCTGAGGTGAGCGCTGCTGGGCTAAGAAGTCATTCTTGAAAGCAACATATTGATGAGCATAGTACTAAAGCACTGTGCCATTTCTGCAGAAACAGCTCTGTAACAAAAGAGGTACTTTAAAAGCGAACTGTGAGTCCCTTCTGTTATCTTTCTGCACACTGCCGGTGGCCCAAGATTCCTTCTTCCCTTTCAGAAATTCGGCTTGTATTTTTAGGCGGGGACCCACTTGAGTCTGAGAAGGCTCATCGGCTTCTCTGTGCAACCACATCATATTCAGGGTAGTCCTATGCAAACAGGGTTGGGTGTCTCTGCACTGTGCCACGGGTTCCCAGTTTACAGCTCAGACTTTGTTTCGAAGAAGGGCACCTAAGCTCTTTGCAGATCAGACTTCGTCTTGAAAGCAATATAGTCTTATTCACTCGACTGCATATTTCAGCTACTGAACAGCAGCAGACACAAACTGGCTTTCCACATAGCTAACTGCAGTGTTTCTATGTCCACTACCAAGTTAATTCACAATCCAGCAAAGCTGCTAAATAACACTGTTGACTGTTCCGTTTGCTGTTTTCCAAGAATGCTGCACTCTCCTTCATCCATTTAAATACTAAGTAAATAAGTAAATAAATGCAAATCCAGTAGTTTTGGAGCAATGCTGAGATGATACTCAGTATTTATTCCATTATCACATTCCAATGTCCTGCATTTCCTTTGCTCTCTATTTAAACACGAACTAATATTTTCCATTTGTTTTCATTTTTACCCTTTTGACTTTTGCGCTTGACTTCAGTTGGTGATTAGTACTTTCCCATTTCATCCCCTGAGGGTGCACTACTTATTCCTCATATGCTTTCTGAGATATTTGTTCACTTGGGACAGGAAACCTTTCCTCTAGTTTTTCTTATTTGGAATAAAAAGTTCAACATATTTTTACCATATCTGAGTTACAGAAATTTCTATTCTCTTCCACAATAAAGTTCCTGCTCTTGCACTTAATTTAGATCGGTGACTTGGAACCACTGTGATCTGACCTTTACCACTATGTTCCCCTCAAACAGCTCATATGGTTCGTGTAACTTTTTGGTAACGATTTAACAGAATAACTGAGCCCTTCTGTTACCTCTCCAGAAGCTAAGCTCTCACAACAGGCCTGTAACCTCTATTTCCCTCATAGAGCCTTTAGCCTAACAATTTTTCTATTGGATTATATAAATGTTGCATGTTAGTAGGCATTTTTCTCCAATTTCCTTTACAAGTGTTTATAACCAGCCCTTCGCCGGGTGGTGCCAGGTGGCAGTGGGACACCTGCAGGCACAGGTGGCAGGGGCAGCTCTGACTGGAAATGGCTGCCGTGCCCGCTCTCCCCGCAGCGCTGCTCGCAGGCTCGGTTCTCTCACAGCTGTGACACCCCCGAGGACAGGGGCTGTGGGGAATGGCCGTTAACGGCCACGCAGGCATTACAACCCCGCAGACAAGAGCCAGCTCGGCTCCCTCCTCCTCCAAGCTCCACGGAGCAAGCGGGCGCCCCGCCACAGCCCTCCGACGGTGCGCGATGGCGCCCGGCGGGCACCGAGCTCCCCTCAGCGCTGCCCTCCCCGCCGGGCAGGCTGGGTAGCGTGCCGTGGTTACTGTTACTAGGTTGGCGGCGGGGAGCGATGGTGAAGGAAACCATCCGGGTGTACGCGCGGCTGAAGCCCTTGGGGAAGCGGCAGCAAGCGGGGGTACGAGGGGGAGCGGCACTGCTGGGGATGCCCGTGGCGGTGGCGGCAGAGCGAGCCCGGGACCCTCAGGCGGCCTCCGGCTGGGCAGGGGGCAGCTGAGGGGTCGGGAAGGGGGAGACAGAGCCACCGGCCTGTTCCCTGCAGCCTTGGCGAGTGAATAAAATCACCAAGTACAGAAACTCTGGAATGCTTTTGTGAGGGTGGGGGGCGGGCTCCATAGGGAAAGCTTTTGGTGTGTGACAGGGTTTCCGCGCTGAAACGTTGTTCTGAAGGAGGGGAATGTGTAGCACCCAGTATTTGGCTGTCGTTGCAAGGAATAATAAAAATAATGGAAGTGTTCCTCAGAAATAGTGCATTCGCTTTTGAAACAAGCTCCGTTACTTCTGTCATAGTCTTCCCAAACCTATTCCTCCATTTATTTTTATTTTTTTTTTTTGAGGGGTTTGCATTGGGTGCTATGCTTTGTTTGTGAATAACAGCTCTGGTATTAAAGTGGTTTATTAAACAAATTATGTAAACATGACTACATTTCTGTTTCTTAGTGTAATGTTTATGTGACAACAAACAGGTCAGTGTTTGTATGTACTTGTTGAATGGTAGCTGAAGGAGAATATATGCTCAAGTAGTAAGGACCCTTCAAGTAGGGAGAATTATTCTACTTTGCTATATTACTTTGAAATACTGATTAACTATAGTATACCTAAAGGCTGTGCTCTTTTATTACTAAAATTACTTTGTTAATTTGTATCCATGCTTACTAGATTTATTCAGTTGATGATGATGAGAAATCTGTGTCCAGCCTGGAGATTATTGTGCCACATGATTTAGCAGATGGGTTTGTCAATAATAAACGGGAGAACTACAAGTTCAAGTAAGTACAAGCCTTATCTCTGTGTAGAGATACAAATAGATGTATAGAATAAGATGAAAAACATATTCCCCAAATTAAGTTTTAATTAATTTTTAATATGAAGGTATCTTTATACTTATACTACTCCCTCAACAAGAGGAATACTACAGCATATTATGTTCTACAGCTGAATGATTGTGATAGTATTTGATGAAGTTGTGTTTTGTTGTGTTTTTACCCTATCCATTGTATGTCATTATACATTTGAGTCTGATTTCAAAGATTGTGTCTTCATTTATCAGTTCTTCCATTCTTACAGCTTGTTTTGAATTTGCCTTTGAAAAGTGAGTGCGGGATTGTTGTTTTCTTGTGACCTAATGAGTTGGCATAGGCTGGCTAAAGATGTCTTTATGTTAAACGCTCTGTTTAAAAACAATGTCTCAAACATAACCAAAACAGTGTTAAAACAAACAAACAACAACAAAAAAACTAATAAAGATTGTTGAAAGAAACAAAACTATCACACTAGAATGTAAATATTTTTTAGTAACTGAAAATACATACCAGTATTATCAAACAAATATATTTTTTATCTTTTTGACAGAAAGCTTAGAGGCAACATTTTAAAATGTTGCTGGTGAAGAAAGCTAGACCACTTCTAATAAGTAGGTTGAGAATGTCTTTTCCAAGTTAAACTTTCTTTATTTTTACAATATCAAATCAAGAAAATTTGTTGGTTTATACTGTTAAAGAAAGAGCCACAGATAAATATCTGTAGCTCAGCCTGATGTCACTTTACATAAGCTAAAGAAATCTGTTCTGCTTGGGAAGTGAGGAGCTGTCTTCTCCAACTAGATTTATATGCAAAACTATCTTAGATTGCAGATGCCCAAGCCAGCTGTAATGAATGCTGATTTTTTTTTTCTGTCTTTATAATTTATTAAAAACTGTAGAGATGGGTTTTGAGAAATACTATGGCATTGTCCTTAAGGCAATACAAAAATGATGCTATGGATTAAGGATTTATGGATTTTTCATCCATAAAACTCACGCTTGCATACAGTCTGTTTGTTCTGGTCAACTCAAACACTATTCTCCTTTGTTCTTACTTTCTCCTATGGAAATCAAACACCATTTTTTGAATGACTTTCTTAATTAAGGGTTAGCAGGATAGAATGTATGCCTCTGTATTTTGTGTTTGACTTGTAGACGCTGCATAATCCCTTGCAGTCCATGCTGCCTTTCTACATACCCGATATCCCTGGGACCTTTCTATATACCCTGAGAAGTTCTAGATGAATATGCTATTCCAGATAGGACAGACAACAAAGCAGGGCATGATCAATCCAGGAAGTTCCTGGAGTATGTTGACTCCTAAATTTCCTAAAACTTGGTTAAAGAGCCAGTGAGGGTGAGAAGATCTGCTGCACCTTGTAATTCAAATATAGAACTGATCATGGATGTTAAAACCTTGGCTGCAGTGGAAATGGGATAGTGAAACTTAAGATCCTGAGAAGAGGGAGCAAGGCAGAAAGCAAGGTCATAACTCTGGACTTTGCGAGAGCAAATTTTGACCTGTTCAGGGACCTGCTTGAAACAATCCAACGAGACACAGCCCTAGAGAGAAGAGAGCTCCAGGAGAGGTAGCTGTTTTTCAAGGATCACCTTCTTCAGGCTCAAGAACTGTCCATCCCAATGAGCAGGAAATGAAGCAGAGAGGCAGCAGGGAGCCTGCATGGATGCATGCTGAAATGAACTGAGCTGCTGGGCTCAGAGGATTGTCATCAGGGGTACAAAGTCCAGGTGGATGCCAGTCGTTAGTGGTACTAACTACTAGTTAGTAGTTAATATGGGGGTGCAATGCTATCTAACATCTTCATTAATGACCTGGATGATGGGACCAAGTATACCTTCAGCAAATTTGCATGCAGCACAGAACTGAGGTGGGTGGCTGATGCACAACCTGGTTGTGCTGCTGTTCAGAGGAACATTGAGCGACCAGAGAAATGAGCCAGTAGGAATCTCCATCGGCAATTCAGAACTTCATACCAGCAGCACTTTTACACGAGGGGCTGAAAGGAGACAAACGTTTCGACATGCCAGTTTTGTGCTCTTTTTGAGGCAAAGCCAGAAGCAGGCAGCCCGTGCAGCCCAGAAAGCCAACAGCAGCACCCCGAGCTGCACCCACACAAGGCACTTGGGGCAGCTGCAGGCTCATGAAGTTCAGCAAAGGGAAGTGCTGAGTCCTGCTCCTGGAGAGGAAGAACCATGTGCACCGGTACAAGTTGTAGTTGACTGGATGGAAGTCAGGTTTGCAGAAAAGTACCTAGATCGCTATGTCCAGTTTTGGGCCCTAGGAAAGGGACACACAGATGAGTAAGGGACCAGAGCATCTGATGTATAACAAGAGGCTGAAATTGCTAGAAGAAAAGCTGAAGGGGATCTTATCAATCTCATCAGGGAAAGTAAGGAAGGTGGAGCTGTATGCTTCTCAGTGGTGCTTGGTAAACAGGGTGAGGATTAATGGGCACAAACTGAAATACAGGAAATTCTATTCAAACATAAGACATTTTTTTTTTTTTGTTTACTGTGAGGGTAATCAAATACTGCTATGACTTGCCTGGATATGTTGTGGAGTCTCCATACACAGAGATAATTAAACCTGACAGGACAGAATCCTGCTCTAGTTGACCCTCCTTTGAGCATGGGAATTGTAGATGATGATCCCTTCTGACCTCAAATATTCTATGATTCCGTAAGACAACTACAGATATTTTGTATAGGAATTGGAGGTATAAAAAAAAAAGAGTTAAATATTTCCTTGTGATGATTACAGTAAGTATGCAACAGAAAGAAGGAACTAGTTATGAGAAAATGGGGGCCTGGCTATGCTGGTGGGACGCTGTATTTAGTTGTAGTGTAATCTATTTATCCAGGTTTCAGTGTGGTGCCAGTTACAAACACTGATTCTCTTGATAGATCTAAAATACGGATTATTTTTTTCTAAGCCACATCATTTCATCAGAGGATTTTATTGTGTAGATCTTGTCAATGCAGCACTGTGTACAGCCTATTTATATACAATAGCACAACAGCATGCTGTGGGTAAGACTACAGGGAAAACATTGTCCTAAGTTATGTAAGCCTAATGATGTAAACATTGACTATTACAAACACAAACAAAAATGTATGAATCAAGCAGTGTTTTAAGATTCTGAGCAATTACTATTTGCTTAATATTTTCAGATTTCAGAAAATTTTTGATCAAGAGGCAAAACAAGATGTGGTTTTTGACAGCATTGCCAAACCAGTGGCAGAATGGTATGTTGTTCTTGCGAGTAATCAGGGTAACACAGGGTCAAAAATAGCTTTCACTGTATTACTTGGAGGAGAGCTGGCAAGTGTTTGACCCACTGTTGTAAAAGCGTATTGACGTTTTAATTTTTCTAAATACTGACATATCTGAATCGGGGAGGTTCTATGTGTGGTAATATTCTATCATAAAATCCTGCTGTTGCTCTTGTTGCATAGACATAGAAATCCATGTCTCATTAGTTTTTTGTCTATAATACAAGCTCACGGTATTGTGTTAGAAAAGTATTTTCAATATAGTTCCATGAGTCACAGAATGGTTAGTGTTGTGTAAAGGGATGCCTGGAGGACATTTGGTCCAACTCCCAAAAGGGATAAGCCTAACAAAAATCTTCTCTCCCTGTTTCATTGACTAGATACCCCTGAGAACCAGCGTCTGTGGCTATATTCTCAATTTTTGCTCGTTATTACTGTCTTAATGTATAAGGCGGTGATTTTTGCAGTATATGTATTTTTTTCTCCTACATATAGTAATCAAATGATTCTTATTTCAGAGTTTGGAAAGGCAAGTGTTTAAGACTGGTGTAGAAGGCTTCTTTACTCATTGTGTGGATTGAATGTCACTCTCAAGCAGGTGGATTTTCTAATATTCCGTTCTCTGTGTTCAGCTTAGGCCCACATTGCTGAAGTCAGTACTAGTTTTCTGCTGCAGGAAAACAGACATCCTCAATTTGATACTTTAGTCTTTCTCATATTGTTCCTTGGGTGTAAAAACATGCTTAACTCTTTATAATTCTGTTTTCCTGATTTTTCAAAATGCTCGTTTTTCCATCGGTTTTCTTCTTAAAAGTCCCGCACAAAACAGGAAGGAAATTGACAGTGAAAATGAACAGCCAATGAAATTGAATCTTTACTAGAATAAGATAAATGCACTTTATTTTTTTTCTATTCTTTGATGGAAAATGGATTTCTTTGCATACCTGACTATACCATGTATAGCTTTTGGTTAACTCATTTACTTAAAATATTTATGGTTTTAACGATGACTGCAGGTAAAAACTCACATATCTTATATAATTGTGCTTGGAAAGAGAAGGGTTAAAACTCCTTGTTGTACACTACAGATTGAATTATCCTCATTAAAACTCATAGAATCAAAGCTAACTAGCAACAGACAGACTTTTTTTTTTTCCCTCTGGAGTGGAAAGAAAATATTCACTAGAATATGGAAGAGTTTTTTCCAGTTCTAATTTACCTATTTAGAGCTCCAACAAACATGAATTTGTAGTGTTTTCCTTTATTTCAGTGTTGACAGATACGAGATTTCTATACATCTATTTGATCCATTATATAGACTTTAATTTTGTTTTTTTTGTAGATTATAAATACTTAAATGCTATTGAAATTAATCATGTTTAGGCGTACAATTATGTCCAAATGGCTGTCTTTATCTTTAATGCTAAAGTTGATTACACATCCTTAACTGAATCAAGAACATGTTGAGATCTCTGAAGGTTAAGGTGTTAAGGCTTATATTCAAAATAATGTGTTTGTTGTTACTGATTGATAATGCTGAAGGAAAATGTTGCTTGTGTTTTTAGGTTATACCTGAAGTATATTCCTGTTTCTCATCCTTTTCCTTCTTTTTTTTACCGTTATGTAGGCAAAAATATGTATTTGGACATGTAATCGTAGTCATGAAGTTCCTTGACTAACGGAGTCCATAATTTTTGCTGAAATGTATTTTACTCTATAGTTAATGACTCAATTTTCCTTTCCATTGTGGGACAATAAGAATCATACTGTTACTTCGATAGACCACAGACTTTCGTAACAAAATTGTCATTCTTACTTATTTCTTTCTAAGTCGACGTTCTCTTCCAGGGAAAAACTGTTGAAAATGCATTCATTTTGGATGTTGGAGTTACTTTAAGTGAATACTTTTTGTCTGCGTATTGCCAGGGAAAAGTAGCAGGAAAGTATCAATGAAATAGTTCAGTGATATTTTGAGGCTCTTCGCCATGAATGCTTGCAGTGATGAGAAAACACATTTACACACTTGAATGCTCAGAAAAGAAATCTTGGGCATGGTTTAAACTAGAAACAGCAATGTAGTGTTCAGGACTCTAAAATCTTTCTAGTTTGTTCTTGGATGGATGAAAATTGGATGCAACTTTTTTTTTTCTTTCCCCTCCCGTTTAAATTTGCTTTCTTTGATGTTGGGCCACTGCTTTTCTCTTTAAATCCAGTTACATTGTCATCCCGCCTGTGGTTTCACAGAGGCACCAGACATTAGTTCATTTAATTTACTTCTTTAGTCAAAAGTGGCAGTCTCTGTAAACCATTATAAGCATGTGATTTGCTTTATTTTTTTATTATTATTATTCTATTTTGCTAACGCTTGAGTCATCTCTTATTTGGTTTCTTTTTTTCCCTTCCTGTTCTTCCCTTTTCATTTTAAATTTATATTCTTGTTTTTTTTATTTTTTTTTGAGCAGAGCCAACTTTAAGAGGCAGCACTAGCTCTTTGACTTTCTCAAAAGATGAGGAAATAAATAACATCCTTTTATAGTTTGCTAACAGTTAAGCATTGCTCTAGTTCAACAACAGAACCAAGTTTCTCATAGTGCTTCAAATATCAGTGTGATGAATACAATCAAATTATGTGGAAAATCATAGTGCTTTTCAATTAGTTTTGTTTTCAGTTCTGATATGGCTGATAATTTATGTTGGCTTACTAAAGAATAATATTGAAATATTTCTTTTCAGACATAATCATGGAAATTAGAGACAGTCAAACTATTTCTAGCCTAATAGTAGTCACCTATGTTTTTTAAAAAAAAAATCTTATAGCTTCCATGATAATGTTCTTGTTGCTGCACATTTAAGTTTCTTCTGGTGTTCTATATTTATCTTAAGAACTGCTGATTGTATATGCAACCTACTGCCCTTTACTGTTTTTTCCTTCTGCCGCTTATTCATACAGAAAATGCAGTAAAAATATAATGTTTTTAAGCAAAATAATGTTGGCTATATTTTGTAATGCATTTCTTAGCAGTTTTTAGAAAATACTTTTACCAGTAATTTAAAATGTTTGGAAAACATTTGAATTGCTAGATTGTCTTGAAATGCAAAGCCACAGAGTATAAACTAAACATCCTACCAGGACATTACTAGCTATACTAAGTATGCTTATAGAAATTCTCCTTTGCTTTTCTGTTACTATAATTTTCCTTTCTTCGTGTGTAAGTTTGTGAATAAAATAATATAACAAAAGTATTTGGACTTGCTGTCATTTTTTTCTGTCCTCTCTCTAACACCTCAGGGATTTATGTTTAGCTAGGTAATCAAGGAAAATAATCTCTCTGCAAGTTTCTCCAAATTAATGGAGCTTCAATCAGTAAAAAGGATGCTAATTTTCTCTCAAACTCTACATTCCTTTTGACTGTCTAATTCACACTAATTTAGACTAATGCTGAATTTGCTTTACTTTCACAGACTTCAATAGGGTTTTATATTAATAATCGCTCTGAAATTTGAACTGTTAGATGAGAAATTCCTTGAAACATGAAATCTGACTGAATTTACAAGATTCTGCAATATATAACTTTTTTCCAAACAAAATGTTTCTGTATAAATTGTGACCTCTTGTATTGAATGTAGTAGAGTACAAGAAATTCAGAGATTCTTAGATAATGTAGGTTCTTATTTCTGAATTTTTATGGTTCTTCATTACTTTTAAAACTAATTATGTGGGACAGATACAAGCCACATATTTGCATCTTTTTATAGTAATGGGAACATTTTCTTTCTGTTTCTAATAAAAGCCCTTTTCATATATGGTACCTTAATATGAATTTCACCTAGCAAAGAGATGTGGAATTAGTGGGGATATTCCTCTGATATTATGTAGACTGCAGACTATTTCATGCTTCCAAATCAGATGCAATTTGTAGTTGTCTTGTAATGTGGACCTTATATTGGGTGTGGACACGTGAAACATGTCAGATATTTAAAACAGTTTCAATACCATTAGTCGTAAGAATACAAGCTATCTTCAGGAATAAGGCAAAATATAATTGCAGGAAATATGTCATAGGAGAACAGAAAGTAAAAGGCATGATTATTTACTTATTACGTAATAGTCAGAAATCACCATCAAATTGGATATTCATTGTTTTGCATCAGAAAACTTAGTAAGTCATATTTTCCTCCGAATAAATTGAACCTAAAAAAAAAAATTATATATGTAGAACTCATTCTCTTGAGGGGTCAAATTATGCACTTTTTTTTTTTTAATGAGACTTGAAGTAGATAATAGCTTCCCTACCTGTATCTCCTGGTGCTTCACTGGGGACATAGTGCATCTTCTAAGGAACATAATTCAGACTAAGCTTTCTTATTTGGACTCATCTTACCTAAGCAAGATTTTGGAATGGCTATATACATTAATTCATCTATGTCCCTGTCCCACCAAGCTGTATTCTGATGCACAGTCTTCTCTCATATGAAATTTCTTCTACTGGAAATGCTAATGCTTCCTTATGAGAAGGGCAAAGTATTTTATTTCCATTCTTTGTTGCATCAGTTTGAGTTATTTCAAGTCTCTGACTAGTCTTAATTATAAGCAAGGAATGAGAGAAAGAAAAATCGTCTCAGAAAAGAGCAAGTTGTGTGGACTGTCTATATTTCAAGGTTGTATTTGAAAGTACTGGCAAATAAAAGTAGCATCATCAGTAATATACATTCACTTCACTTTTTTCTTGTATAGTGCTTTTCCACATTACTGCCTACTAGATTTTTATATACGTATGGAGAAAAGGTGTCTTGCATTAACAAGCACCTTCAGAATGGATGAAATTTCAAAAAGAGATTATGGAGGTAGTCCTTCAAAACTGGCTGACCCTAACCAGGAGATGTAATGTGCTATGTGATCCATCTGTAGTCCTCTATCCTGAACAATAAAAACATGGAGAAGCTAGTTATGTAGCTTAAGTGGGACAGTTGAAAGAAATATCAAATTTCAGAATGAAATGATCATAGATTATGAGACAACATTTGCTGAAGTGTTTGTTTTTATGAAGAAAAAGCAATTTACATATCACTTACAAATTGTGCTAAGTTATCAGGACAGTCCACTTTTAACTCAGTAATATCAGATATCCAGGTAGCGTGTTAGAAATCTGCCTGTTGTGATATGAAGAAATTTCTTTCTGAAAAGAATACTCGAGGCCAAGACTCCTCAAAAATAGCAGCAGTAATTGGCTACCACATTAATCTGATGTAGACTAACAAAATTTAGCTATGCTCCCTATGGAAATAATAATAAAAAAAAAGTTTCATTAGTGTTAGGGAATAGGAAGTGCCCAGTGTATTCTATCTAGACCACTTTATTTTAAAATATTTTATAAAAACCTTAAGCACCAAAAAATCCTCAACTAAAGATGAGAAATGTCTCCTAAAACAAATGTCAGATCTTCGGGGGCTCACGTTAATTTTAAGTGTTCTCATACAAATGAAAGAGTTGTTGAAATTGAGTATTTTTCACAAGTCTTTTGGATATGTGTAAAGTATAGGATGTTGTTTCTCCACTATTTTTACCCACATTCCTTCTCTCTTCTGTCCTCCCCTTTGCTTTTTGATCAGATGCAGCATGTTGCTTCTGCTCTGTATATAGTGTTGGCTGGTACGACAGGTTGTTGAGTGTCGTAGTTGGAAAAAATAATTGCTTCCAATACAGTGAGCTCATGAAGACAGTTTTAGTATTGAGATGTCAATAAAATGTCAGCTCATTTAAGTCATGATGCAAAATGATTGAATAATTAAAATCCTGGAAGACCCATGTGATACAAGTCACTTTACCTGCTTTTTAGTCCTGGCCCAATGTCTCCCTAACCAGGTTAAAATCACTTGCTATTATCAACGTGATACAACAGCTAGTAACAGCATCAAAGCTGGCATTTTCATAAAGACTTCTTAAATCTTCATGCTAATATGATTAAAATGAAGAACGCCTAGGAAAACAACTGTGCTTTATTAGTAGTTGTTTGCTTTCATTTGTTTGCTTCTGGTTTGTTTGTTTTGTTGTGGTTTTTGTTTTTGTTTTCCTGAAATGTTGATGAGATGTATTAGACCTTATTATTTGTGGATTTTGTGGAAGGTGGTCATTGTTTACTAATTAAATAATAGGCTTCTATGACCAAGTAGTTACTTTGACCCCATTGTGTTTGTGACGCAGTGGCTTGGCTAACCTGCACTCAGGCATGCAGCACAGCTGTATTATTGCCAATGTGGGTAGCTTAGGTACGAAAATATCCAATATAATCTATATACAGTGAAAGGACACTTACTTGTTGGTTGTAAGCTAGAAATAAAAATAGCTTAAAATATCCCCTAAATTGAGAAATTGGAGCAGGAATGGTTGTAGTTCTTGAAAGTGATTACAAGTATGAGGCAGCAAAAAGTAAAAACAAAACAAAACAAAAAAAAACTTCATTGTTTCATCTCTAACAGCTATTAGTCGTGTTTATTTTGGCTTAAATTGCAGTTTAGACTTGTTCAAGAACGCTGCTTATTGTAGGCTACAATTTGATAGGTTTGATCCAGAGTATATTTGTGTCATTTATCTTCTGCAGTGCTTAGGGTGAAATTTTAAATATATTTATGAATTTCAGTTAAAATAGGACACAGCTTGCTATCTTAGGAAATCTCTTTTGCAATTTCTGAGGAAACGCTTGCACCAGGGTCTCAGAAACACAATTACATGCACATTTGGAAATTGGTGCTATTTTTGAAATATGAGGAATTACCAAAGCAGATTTGTTCCATAAATCTGGCAAAAGCATAAAGGAAAAAAAGGCATTCTGAGATACTTTGTTTATTTTAATTACAAAGAACTTTAATCTGACCTCCAAATGATAGAAGATACCTAAATGCTGAATCTTTGTAAAGACAAATCCTCCCTGAAAACCGCTTTTCCAGATCCTGCAAATTAAATTTGTTCTTCTTTTTATCATAAATATCATGCTGTGAGTTGGTTTTGCCAGGGTTATACTGATATGCTTATATAATTATTTATTTTATGTGTAAAATTATTGTGAATTAAAGTTTTCTGGGACAGGAAGAAGGAAAGAGCAGTATTGGTAAAATATTTAAGGCAGCAAGAACTGAGGGCTTAGAAAATATAAAGATCAAAGTGTTTTCCACTTTTTTTCAGTATTCTAATGTTTTCATAGCTGTTGAATGATCACCCACCTTTATATTACCAGTCACTTAAAATGAAGTTTCAGAACTCAGGTTAAAATAATAGTAGGAATCTGAAATAAACTAGTGAAAGCAAAGTAATTCATTTTTAAAACTGTGACTTGTTTCTGATTCCTAGGCATTTCTCTTATCTATATATAAACACTCACAGAATTTAGTCTTTATTTAATAAGGCCTCTTCTCATTAAAGCATTTAAATTTTTTTTATTTATTCAAATTATTGACTTAGTAAAAAACCTGTCACTTTGAACTTTTTCATTTTAAAGCAAAACAATAATAAAACTGACAGATGTCTTAAACACATCTGCATAAGTGATCTTTCTAATCCTTTTGAAGACTGGGAGGTATGTCTTGCCATAGAAATTGTCAGAGCAGGCAAAGCTCTTTGCTTAGGCTTCGTATTTAGTGTTGCTGTGATGGCTTTTGGTGTTCCGGATAGGCTTCATCCACCAATTGCCAAGAAGAGATTTCAGCGTTTGTCTCTAATATCTGCTAATGTCAAAAGCTTGAGAATAAGGTCACTATTTCCTCAGCTTTTTTTGTAGTGAATTGAGATTTGGGGTGACAAAAAAGGAATCAAAATGCTCTGACTTCCCTGAGAAAGGCTGTCATATTGGTGGTTATAAACGGATGCTTTGAGACTGATCTGAACTAAAGCAGAGTTTTGGCATGTTTTTAGGGATTGGTAAGGACTGTTTACATTTTCCTTCCACTGATGATGCTTTTGTGTGAATTATGCCTACTGCTAACATACTCTCTTAAATTCATATACTTAGGTTGGAAGGGATCTCTGTAGGTCATCTGGTTCAGTCTCCTGAGTGGAGCAAGACTAGCTTCGGAGTTAGATCAGGTTGCTCAGACCCAGTAGAGCTTTGAAAATATCCAGAGACGGGTATTCTACAACGCATTCGGGCACCACTTCCAGAGCTTAACTGCTCTCACTGTGGAGAACATTTTTGTTATACCCACTTGAAATTTCCTCTTGTACAGCTTGTGACCACTGCCTCTTGTTCTACCACTGTAAGCCTCTTCTCTGTGATGATCCATTATGTAATGGAAGAAGACAATTAGGTACGTGTATGGTCTTCTAATCTCCAGACTGACAAAAACAGCTTCCTCAAGCTTCCCCTCGAGTTATGTGCTCCAACCTGAACAAACTTTGTTCTGTCAAGCTCTCTCCAGTTTCTTTATAGCATTCTTCTTGGATGCTATACATCCTTCTTCATTTGACAGTTCATTTTATTATTTTTTTAAAAAATCTTGTAGTTTCATGCTAACTGTTGTGTTTGATTCAACAAAACGTACTCGGTGTAACAGCAGAGGAAGCAGACTTCTTTGTTATACTTAGGCGCAAACCAGCCTGCAGTCATATTAACAATGAACACAGAAACAAATGAAAAGTTCTGTGTTCATAAACTTTAAATAGAACAAATGATCATCATGGTAAATTAAAACAAAATGTACTCAGAAAAACCAACCACAACAAAACAACCTCAGTCTGCTTTCAACCTCTGTCTGCTGTCACAGGGTTTTATGCTGCTCTTTATATTGTCTCAGATACTCAAGGACAAAGTACTAAATGCTATTTTGAACTGCTGTAACTACCCATAAATTTTCAAGCTCCTGCTTGAGGAGTTTTTCACTTAAGGAATGTTAATCAGTTGTAAACATAATGGATCTATCAGTTTAAGTACAATTGCTTGTATGAGTTAGACTTCTGTATCACGCCTTTCATTTAGGAATTATGCATCTTCCAGGCGTGAGGTATGTCTGCTGAGTGACTGAAAACATCAGTACATATCTTTGTAACAGAAATTTATTTAAACAGGGATCTAAATTGAAATTTCTAACAAAAAGCTAATTTCTCAATGTGCATAGTTTTTAAATTGCCACTAATTATGACTAAGTTAGAGAGTTCAAGTTAACTAATAACTGAGTAAGAAAACTTGAGGGAAAAAAACAATGTGGCCTTGCTCTCTTTTAACTATGTTCATAGATCGGTTTGTACTACAAAGAGGAGTGATAATTGGTACAGAGTTGTACCATCAGCTTTTGCTTAGCAAGGGAAGAGGCAGGGTCCCTTAAAATAATCAAAAAAACAATAATTCACTGTCTTGTTTTCACACAGTTATATAATCTAGTCTAATAAAATACACTACATCTCTTTAAAATAGATGTTTTTTCTTATATCGTTAGACCATCATAGTTTGAGGTACAGTGTTATAGCACTGGTTTAACCTTCAGTCTTATTGGTTGTCTTATATGTAATGGCCATTTCATATCAACTATTTTTTTCTCTACACTGTGGGTTTTTAATGACTGTCTTGCAATTGATAAGGGGACTTCTTTAAAATAGCACAGGTTCAATATTTTATCAATGATTGATTTTTTTTTTCCCATCAGTTTCTTGAAGTCCAAATGGCAGAAGACAAAACATGTTATAACTCCATTTCCATAAAGCCGAAATTTCTGTTTACTTGAGAAGGTGTCGTTACGTAAGCTTTTGTATAGCAGATTTAAGGCAATTAAACAGTATTAAGGTTGTGCTGAAATAGAATAATTAAGGGACATTTACTTCAGCTTCCCACTTGCTTTTTTACGTTTCTTCTCCAAAGCAAGACAAGTATTAAAACTAAAGACTATTCCAAATTAATGGAAAAAAAATCTCAAAACTTTTTTAGAATGCGTATTGGGAGTTCTTAAAGTACCAGAAGTGCTTTTGATACATGACAGATATGTTTAAATACTGTAGTGGGTTTAGGTATTTACACCAGCAAAAACAAATCTGCATCAAATTGTCCCGCACTGTGGATCTCACCTAGAACTCAGTGAGATTATTGGAAAGGTGGTCATTGGCTGGAAGGAGCTTTGGTTCCATGGTCTTGCTATATAATACTTCAGAGGAATCTTTTTCAGTGTACTCTCTAAACCTCTACTGGTTATTTCAGTATTCTGTTTTTTTAAATATTGAAAAGTATTACCATTTCTGTCTCAAAGATTGTTAGTGTGGAAGAATTTCACAGTAGTGTGTCACAGGTTGCAGGTAGAACTTGAAAATGTTTTGCTTGACCCATGACAACATGCTAAATTGTATTACCATCCTAACATATGGTTAAGCATATATAGCAGTGTGATCAAGTTAATCTCCTTAGTCAGTTTTCTGCTTAAACTACCTTTTATTTGAAAAAAGTGTGATTTCAGTTGTGTGGTATAGGGAGGACATATTTGTGTTTAAAAAATGCTGCTGATCAACTTTGTAAGGTCAAGCATAAGCTTTTGTAATCATAAAAACCAACAGCAGTTTTTCAGTGCTTAACTAGAAGAGATGCATTCAGTTCTTAGAGTAAAATGTAAGAAAAGATCTAACTTTTTTCCATGTTAAAATCATCTTGAAGTGAACATATAATTACATTGAAAATAATATTTCAGAATAAAAGAAGACTTAAGACTATAGTAAAACAGTATTCCTTCAAAAATTATGGGTTGCTTGCCCACTCTTCATGTCATTATTTCATTAAAATTGGTATTAGCTGTTGATACTGTCAACAATTTTCTTGTTGGTTCATTAATATTTCCTTTTTTTCCTAGTGTTTTATCTTCTTGTAGTGAAGGCTAAATTTACCCAAGTGTTACAAATGCATGTCTGCATGTTCTAGCATGTAAGAAAAATGAATTGTCTGAATTTGCTGACACAGTGAAACAAAGGTACAATTTGGACAAGTTTTGGTCATTGTATTTTAAAATCTATTCTCCTCTATAGTGGGCCTTACAGTTCAGAGCTTGATATTTATTATGAAAAAAAAGATGACCCTCTAGGAACTCTGTCAATCACAACAGGAGCAACTTTACTGCAATACACCATAGACAGATTTCTCCAACAATATTTTAGCTAATGTGTCTGGAAGTAGTCCATGAACTTCTGAACAGGGAGCTGTACAACATTACATAAGTTCATGAAAGATCTTTTCAGCAAAGCTTCTCCTTGGATTATCCGTCTTTGATGTGTTTTGTCTGAAGTAGTTAAGAGACAATTTATTCAATAAAGTGTATCCTTAACTATGCTAAAACTCAGCTTCCTGGAGGGGGGGGGGGGGGGGGCGGAAGGCAAGGTTATGCACATTGTGATACAGGGGGGTTCTGGATATTGTGGACAGAGTGGATATGAATGAAACTATCCTTCTAGTATATGATCTTTTATGTATGCATATTTTGAAGCCTTCAGAATATTGCCATCAATAACCATATCAACCCATTTACTTTGAAATGCTAAGTTTAAAAATTTTGTGATTTGTGTTCAGAGAATCCTATGTGTGATGCATGCTTTGCCTGGGTGAGTAGACTTTGCAGAAATGTCAGAAAAGAGCAGCTGATTCTGTACAGCCTTTCCTAGTAGAGAATCAGGTCCAATACTGTGAAGGGACAGCTTTAATTTGCAGATGAGAATCTTTAAGGATCCTTTTGGATTAGGGATTCAATTCTTTGTGGATGCTGTGTAGAAAATACACTTTTTCCTATTATCTCATAATGGTGAGATGGTGTTGCCAACTGTTTTAGGTACCTGTCATCATTACGTTTCATGATGAAAGAGAAAATGTATTTTCAGCTCACTGTGCTAACTCTCAGCATCTGAGAGGCCTTTCACTTCATAAACAATTCCGCAGTGTAGTTTTTTTTAAGTATAAAGTGTCTAAAGGGGTATGAAGCCTCCTATGTTTTTATTTTCCTGAAGGAATTGTGCATCTTAGGTTGAAATTAATAAATGTCGATCTTAAAAATGCCGATCTTAAAAATTCTGAGTATTTAGTAAATAGATTTTGTTTTTTGATTTATCAATTGATTAGGTATTGGGTCACCTACATATATTGATACTATTTAATTGTAAAACTCCTTGGGACAACAAACTATAATTAGATTGATAAGGCAGTTCAGTATTTAACTTGAAAGTCTTCAAAGTGAAAAAGAGCAAAGTATATCCTTAACGAGTATTTGTGATGATAATAGTTACTCCATAAGCCTCATTGTTCAAATATCCTGTATTCCAATTGATTACAAGAAAAGTACCATAAAAGAAGCATGAGTTAATAACAGCAGGCATGGGTTTTATATGATTTAATTCACAGGTACACATTCAGAGTTTTTACTAGTATTCAGAATACTATATACACGTTTGTGGTTACATCTTCAGTTTTTAAATTTGTTGATTCATAAACATATGTATGTGTAGACATAACCTTTAGTTCTGCTTAGTTCATAAGCTTCATTCTCTGTGACTGTTCCTCAATGGTTTTAATACGTTCTGAATGAAAGAAATGAGTGCTGTAAATCTGGACAGAATGCATTTTATATATTTATTTATATATATATATATATATATGTACATACTACTTTACAATCCAAGATGAAAGTTTCTCTATATATGTATATACACAGTATATACTACGTATACTATATCAGTATATACTATGTGTACTAATATATACTATACTAGTCTCTATATACCATATAAAGTGTGTGTGTGTGTATATATATATATACACTTGTGTGTATGTGTATATATATACACTATATACTATATAGAGAGCCTTTCACCTTGGATTTTAAAGTGGAACTCAGCTCTGTATTCATAGCCAGCACCTTCATAAACCATATATGTAATATTAATATTTCTTATAATTGGACTACAGCAATACATTATTTACATTGCAAGGTCAAATATGTGAACATATCAATGTTTCCTGGAAAACAGTTCAGAACTGCACTGATAGACTGCAATATATATATGAATCAATTAAACTCACGGGCTTTTGTAAGTGTTTTGATAACATATGTAAATTGACACTTTATCCTATGTTTACATGTGTGGTGATCCTAATAGTGTTTTGTGAAGAACTGGGACCCTCGAGTTAATGATTTGCAGCCACATCTTTACCACTTTTTATTTTGGCACTCATTGCAAAATACAGCTTTCTGCAGGAGCCATGTCATGGTAGTTGAAAAAATATACCTTTAACAACTTTAAAGAAGAGGAGAAGGAGTAAAAAGAAAAATGCAAGATCTAGAAGAGCCAAAGAACAAAGATGTAAAAACAGAAGAACAACTGTACTGAGTTAGACCAAAGTTTCATTAACCCTAGTGTGTTATCTCTCACACTGACTGTCAGTGTTTCAGAAAAAGACAAACAACAAAGGGTAAACATGTAGAGCTACTTTTATGAAATATTCTGTTAGCCTCTACTCAGTTGTAGTGTAGAGACTTTCTGAAACTGAGGTGACTTCTATGTGTATTAGCCACCAGAGGATTTCTTTTTCAGGAATTAGTCTAGTCTCTGCTGACGCCTGTGTGAACTTTTAGCATCCACAACATCCCATTGCAAAGAGTTTTGTAGCTTAACTGCATTTTGCATGAAGAATCATTTCCTCTTGCTTGTTTTGAACCTGCCATCTGTGAGGTTCTTTTGATACCCCCTACCTTCTGACAACTCATTACTGTCTTCAGTGTTCAGATTCTGTGGTGGTGGGCACTATAAATTCTTAAGATAAATGAATGAGGTGTTTTCTAGTAATGCTTGTTTTGATTTTTAACATCTGGAATCTAAAATCTATGTATACTCTGTCTTTGGGCAGTTTGGTCTTTGGGAGCAGATGGCTGTAGTTCCTTTCAGTGTGTTTCTACTTTTTTCTCTGTCATCCTACTATAATGGATTAAAATAAGCAATTTGGCAACTACTCAGGCCTTTAAATAAACTTTAATATGTTGGGGAGCCATTGCGTGTCTTGTGGCGCCAGACCAGCAGCTATCTATATGTGGTTCTCTTTCTCTTATGCAAGGGTTGTTTACCCCTTTTCATTTATAAACAAAATGCGAAGGAGTAATTTTAGCCTTTTGCTTTCTTCATGCAAAATTAGTAGGTCCTTAAGCATAGTAAATCAAATTCAAAGTAGATTTTGCCTCTGATAAGCTTTATCATGAAAACAATTCCTTATGGATTACTTCATGCCTTTTCAAATATATTTTGACTTTTTTATTATATTTTCATTCATATATTTTCACATATTTTCTACATATATTTTGTCAAGATATACTGAAATTAATGTAGAAAAAAATCTGAGACGTAAATTTAGGAAAAGTTTTGTAAATGATGACTACTGAAAGGAAGGAAAAAAGTCTGAGGTACTCTAATCTGACTTTATATTCTTTAGGCTGGTGTGACTTCTGGTTTAGTTAGCCGTCTGAATATTACAGTCAGTAACAGATTTCATCACTATTAAATTTTTAATTCTAATAATTTTTGAGAATTTGGTCTTTTTTTCCTCACAGAGAAGTGAAAATTCAAAATAATTGTACTTTATCATTTATACCTTGTTGTTTATAATGTGTGTGTGTGTGTATATATATATGTATATATGGTGTGTGAACAGGGTGAAGTGTAAGATGTTAGAGAACTTTAAATATTTTTCAAGGTCAGGACACTTTACAATAATTAACAAGAAATAGGCTCAGAAATGTGGAAAAAGACTTTTAGTAATTCTATCTTTCAAGACAGCTGTACAAGGGAAGCACATGATAGTCAACTATAAGTATCAATAGCAATTTTAAACATATACATGAAATTTTAGTTTTAATATCAAGGGAAAATGAAATGTGTTTATATTTTACGTCAGCCCATCAAAGGGGCCTTACTTGAGAAAAATGTACTTCTCTTTTCACAAATGGTACAAGAAACTTTGTAAGAAATGCTGTATAATTCCTTCAAATTACACTGATTTATCAGTAGTGGAATCTAGATCACAATAATTTGGGAGAGTGCTTTCTGTTTGTTGCAATAAAAGAAAGGGCTTTTAACACAAAATCGGGACCAAATATGTTCTGTCATAACATGAAAGTTCTGTTTGGTCAGTCATGGCTGATGAGCTCCATGTCAGCTACAGCCAAGTCTGACATTTCCTTCCGAGCATGCAGCTGTACCACTATTCTTAAGCTTATCTACTGTTTGGTGGAAGTCAGGTTGAAGGGAATGGTGAGAGTATGATGATTTACAGAGAAAAATATTTTAACTAGACTTTTGCTAGGCCTTTCTTCAAGTAAGAAATGTGGAAAAAGATTATCACATCCGAATGTCATTTCAGGCTATATAAATTCCATTGAATCTAGAATAAATAGTATGAAGTGTGATCCTGTATTACTGAAGACAGCTTCTATGTATTTAAGAATTACTGTAAATTGTATTTTGTTTCTGTACAAAGTTGATCGTGGAAAATAAATTATGCCATAGATACTAATTCTCTCTTCTTTCTTACCATCCTGTAGTGCTTTGGCAGGATATAATGGTACTATCTTTGCCTATGGTCAGACAGGCAGTGGCAAAACTTTTACGATCACAGGAGGAGCTGAACGTTACAGCGATCGAGGCATCATTCCTAGGACTCTGTCTTACATTTTTGATCAATTGCAGAAGGTATGGGACAATGTTTTCTGTTTATTTCTAATGCCTGGTGTATACTTAATATTCTTTATATACTTTAGTTTATGTACTTTATATACTTTAGTTTATACTTTAATACGTAGCTATATTGCAGATGGCTGCTTTTATAACAGTGTTAGAGGAAGTCCTAAAATTATTGCTTCAGAAATGCTGAATAAAGCATCTAACTTGGCATGAAATGTTATGCAATAATAAATTGCTAGTAGTGTTGGTTATGTGCTTCGTTGCAGTAGACTAAAAATCATAGGCATGAGTGAAGTTTTTTTTTCTAGTTTTTAAAACCATGCTATTTTACTTGGAGCAATATACGTTCAGATCACATAATCTGCTTTACTTGTCTTATCTTCACTGCTCTGCTCTGTTTTATGTATTGTATGCATTGCATTACACGCATATCATATAAAAATTGCTCTGACTTCTATGCAACTCTAAACCAACAATATTGTATAAAAGATGGACTTTTTTTCATTCTTTGTTACCTAATATATTTGTGCTTGAGTGATGCTCAAAATAAAATAGTTAAATGAATAGTAAACATTTATAAATATTCAGTATATTTGGATGTTTGTGTTTTACTTATTAGATAAAATATATAATAGAATGATAATATTAGATACATCTAGTTATGAAAAAAATAGAAGCCAGTGATGCAGGATTCAAAAGAGAATAGAATTGTTCAGTTATCTGTGTCAATTTTCCTTGTCAGCTGTTTTCCCTTCAACTTCAGTTCTGCACTTGTATGGAATGTTTTTCTGTATGTGATATTAATAATCTGATTCATTCAATATAGTTGGCTAGAAAGTGGCTATATGTTAGGCCCACGTCTTAACATAATTACACATGTGTAATATATGTACATTATTATATATATAAAATAATACATTACATCTTTACTTGTTATTATATATAAATAGTAAAAATGTCATGAACATTTATTATTATTGTTGTAATTATTCCTAATGCATTCTTTTCAAAACTGAAAAAAAAAATCCTTTAGTCTGTTTTTAAAACAGTATCACTACATAAATACTAGTTAACAGTGACTAGAAAAACACTTTCAAAGGTAATAAATTGTATTCTGAAAACGAGTTTTGCATGTGCTTTACACTTGACACTTCTAGTGGAGAAATAGTCACTCCACCTGTATAAATATGGATTCGGTTTCACAAAAAAGGGTTCAGCAGTAGTAACTACTAGATATAATTGTGTGTTTCTGTCTGTTCCTTTTTTTCCTCATCTTACAGTATTTCTGAGTGTTAGAGTTCTGTCCCAGTTATTTCTTAATGTCTTTCTGTTCGTTTTTATAAACACTCTACAGAAGATTTTCCTGCCAGTTGCTCAGTGCCACTGTTGTTTGATTGGTGAATTTAACATAACTGTTAGGGTGAAACATATGCCTCTAGTGTAAAGCTAAACCTAGGAGCTATACATTTACTTTTTAGGTGAATCCAGTGATGTAAAAATGAATAGTGTGAATGGTACATTTCAACAACTGTAGTTGTGTCCAGCAGAAGTGGGGAGGGAAACAATAACGAGTCTCAAAATAGTTTTGTGATTACAGAAATTAAAATTCCTTTGCTAAAATTATAAGTGTAATAGTTGCACTTAAAATTAACTAAACTGATCATTGTACCCCACTGAATCTGAAATCTTGTACTCTTTTTCTTTGAATCAAAAAAAACAATTGTTACCTCCTGTGCAAAAAATTCATCGTGCCATGGAGACAGAAAACTTGAGAGAGGGAGACACATGACCATAATTTAGCTTATGTTTCTTGTGCATTTACTATGCTCAGAAATGACAAATGAAACTTAATTTGGCAGCTTATTTATTTATGTACAGAAAACATGACAACAGTTGAGTTTTAGAGAAGGTAATAGTGACATTTAAAATACTACAAGTATACTGTAATGTTTCAACATCTAAAAGCAATAATAAAAACAAATAAATACAAATGAAAAAAAGCTACCTGAAATATTCCTTATTATCTAAGTTCCTTTTTGTAATAAGTAAATGATACTTCCCAACTAATAAACTTCCAGAACTCAAATAAGATGTTAGCAATAACATTTCTAAATGAATGATGAAGTTAAAATTAAGTTAGACATTCTGAATCTAATGTCTTCCAACTGGCCTGCAGCCTGCAGGTTGGAGGGAAAGTGTAAGTAACATATCATAATTTTGTCATATATAAGGGAACTGTGCAAAGCAGTAATAACTAACTGATGGTGTTCCAGGCAAAACAGTGTTTTCCTAAAAGAATGTACATGTTTTACTTCTAACCAAAATATTGGAGAATAATTTTTTTGACGTTTTTATGCAATGAAATGAGTGAATAATGAAAAGGATGTGTCATCAATAAGCACACTGACGATAGTTTGTTTACAAGATACTACATTTTCTTTTATTATGTGTAACAGTGATGTGAGCAAACACAGTCAATTGTTATCCTACAACCATAGGAGGCAAAGTGAAGAGAAGAAGAGAGAAATGTGTTTTCAATCTGGTGTAATGTTTTGTCTGTTCACTTATTCCACCAGGCCAATGATTAATTTAAGATTAATTTTCACATTTTGACAAAAGTATTTAATTAAACAAATTTAAATATTTTTGATGTTAATATCACTCATTGATGTTCAATGACAGCCTCAAACATTGTAGTTTTGTACTCTACCATTCACCTAATACTGGTTCCAGTTCTTACTCATAAGGGATTATGTCTCAGTCTCATGAGTATGCCCTACCTGAGTAAGGGTTAAAAATGTTGAGTAGTTTCCTTGTCTCTTTCAAAGTATGGCTTTGGCAGGTACATCTATGTAGTGTATTGCAAGTACACAGAGGTTTGTTCTTCTGTGAATTGAATTGAAAAAAAGCAGGCTGATCATGTTGCCTTAGACTTCCAGCTGCACTCACGCGACCTCCTCAAGAACTTCTGTTGTAGAAAGTGAAGAGGGTGACCTGGCAATTACAAGGAATATACAGTGTCAACACAGCCACATCCTTGTCCAACACTGCTTATGGAATAAAAACAAAATAGAATGAAAAATAACTATTTTTTGCCTTTTAACAAAAATAAATATGTTTGTGTTTCTATTTTCCGCCTTTTTTTGGAGGAAAAACTTTACTTAGTTGTGCCTCCAGTGATACTTCTGTCTGCCTGCTTCTATATTCTTGTGCTTGTTTTGTACATTTTCTTTCTTGGTGCTTCTTAAAGCACCACTCTTAATGTTTCATCTTGCCTTTTTTTTCATGCCTTTCCCTTGTTTAATTTCTGTTTATCTATAACCATGCTTTAGAAAGCGCTGATGTAGCAGAAGAGTCATCTGCCTCCTATCCTATCCCTAGATAGGATAGAACAGAATGAAGTGAATTCAGGGACAAAAAAAAAAAAAAAAGCAAGACCTTTTAAAATTTTGCTTGGACTGAGACAGTGGGGTTTGGAACCAAGGAACCAAAGCTTTTTCCCAAAATGAGAGGCAAATCAACCCCTCTGTTTTTAATAGATTATCTTTTTAATTTATTGTTCAGAAATTGTTATGATTTCTACAGCTTCCTGTTTGAACAGTTTCCTACTACATTTTTCCAACCATCTGTAGTGTATCTTTTTAAACAGTATTCCTTGAAATAGTGATCTGTCACTATCAATAAAAAAAACTCACACAGGAAATAACTATTGAATGGAAATGAAAAGTTTGTATCTCAATGTATTTTGCAAAACAACTGTAGTAGATTGCTTTATAAAGCTGTGCTTTCACCATGGCTTCATCTGCTGAAAAACAGCGACTAATTTTCTTTTATTTTGGAAATAATATCCCATTATTTTGAGATTTAGGTAGCTCGGATTTTGCTCTGGGGCACAAGAAAATTCTGCATGTGAAATACGGTTGTGTTAAGTTGTATTTTGGCAATGTATTATACAGGAAAAAAAGAGGATTGGAGAGGGCAGCTGACCATATACAGCACTTAAAAGTTGTGATAAAGAGAGTGGAAAGCAGTATGTCACTGAAGCTTCTAAATTAAGTAAATCTTTTTCTTCTTGTTGTTCCTTTTTTTTTTTTTAAGAGTAGTCTTTTTACCCATAATATGAGTGTTTTACCTCTTTATAATAACATTCTTTTTTGTCATAGAAGTGAAAACTGGCATGTTACATGGTTCTGTAAGCAGGCTGCTGTGTTCTAAGTGTATACAGACTTCCATATGTATATGGAACCAATAAATTTAAACAGACTAAACTGGCTTCTAATCATGGGCATAGGGTTTTTTTGCTGTTGCTTGTTTTTAATTTTTCTTTTTCTTCATCACCTTTTATGCCCATGGTAACAGAAAACACATAAGTATCATGAGTTGAAAATGTAAACCATACCTAGAAAAATAAAGAGACAATAAGGAAGCAACATAGAAGCTATAGAGTGAAGTTTGTCCTCTGGCCTAGCTCTTGCTCCTATTTATATCTCTTCCTCTTTTTTCACTTTTCTTATCCAGGATAACACCAAAATGTATACAACCCACGTTTCCTACTTAGAAATCTACAATGAATGTGGTTATGATTTGTTGGACCCAAGACATGAAGCTTCCAGATTGGAAGATTTGCCGTAAGTGACACAGCAGAGAATCAGCAAGAACAGTAACAACAGAAATTAGATGCCCTGTTGCATTGTTTGGGGATTTTATTTTTGAAACTGTGCTACTTCTCCCTGTGTTAATTAACTCAAAATACTTTATTTTTTTTCATTTTTATCAACACTATCTAAAGTTCGTTATTTTGTATGTAAATTGCAGTAAGTGAAGGTAAAACTTTAAAAAAAAAAAAAAAGTTGATATTATGCAGAAGAGATCTATGGCAGCCATTGGAAACAAGAGGTGCTTTCTCATGACATCCTTTCCCTTTATGTGGTATTCATTTGTGTGTGTGCTGTGGAGACGTATAAAAGGGAGTATTTCCTTGAAAGAATACTCAGGCCTTTTCCTTCAAGTTTAATTATTTTTCTAGATTGAGCAGTTATGAAATAAGGTAGGTAATAGATGGGAAAGGGCAAAGGGAACTCCAAAAGACATTATATTTACTTCAGGATGGATGATTGTTACAACAGTTTCCATTGACAAGATGCCAGCACTTACCAGTACTTGGATTAGGGCAGTAAATAAAGCTTGGTGGGTCATCAACATGTATGAACAGCAAGGTTAAAGACCTTACACTTTATAGGAAACTCAAAACTTACTCTCTAAGTCTCTAAGAAAAATTTATAACCTGTGTTATTCTTAAAATAACTCAGCAAATAGTAAATAGTATAAATAAGTGACTTGTTGACTACTTGCATTTGCAAATGCCCTGAAATAATGCTGAGAACCATAAACTTTCTTGCTCAGCATGATGATGACTGAAATACGTAAATAACAATTTAATCACTGCTGATACAAGAGCAGGAAGTGTACCGAGAACTGCCAATGGACCAATAACAGAAAATCAATGGAATTTTGTGTCATAAGAACTAATTACGTTATTAACATATTAAACTCATTTCTAATATATGCATATATAATATATTCCACCCAAAAGCTCCAGAATTGTTGTAATACTGTAATACTAGTCTGTTATACTTTTATGCAGCTTATAAAAGTTCATGCTATTAAATTATTCAGATTTATTAAATTATTAATTTAACTTATTTTTGTCATATTTTATTTGAACTCCTTCAATTTATTCATTTTATTAAATTGAAATTATTAAATTGAATTAAACTAAATTTGATTAATTTAATCACAACTTTATTTGAAACAATTCTTTGGGGTTACTTGCCCAAGAAAATATAAATCATTTTTTAAAACTAGATTCTGAAGATTTATTACTACTCATGAATTTTTGAATATCAAAATTGCTTTATGTATGGTGATTCAATTATGCTAAAGAATAGCTCCTTGTTACATCTCAGACTATTTTAAAAAAGGAAAAGTTGAGGAAAAAGTTTGGTTGTGTATTTGCAATAAAGCACACTGGGATAATCATAATTACCTGAAAACAGTGTGCATAATAGTATTAATGAGATAATTTTCTCTACAGGATGATTACTGTTAATAAATGCTTTATGGATTTACTATCTATGGTCATTCATTTCTGTATATCAGTTGTCAAAAGATACATGTAATGTACTAAAACTACACCTTCGCTTATGTTTTACATTGTGTAAAAGTATTTAAAGTATTTTTGTTTATTTTTTAAGTTAATTTAGGGATTAAAATTTGAAAATATATAGTAGCAGTCTGAGCTAAAATGGAAGTACAAATTGCATGGAAGGGTAGTTACATAGTTAACTATATTTTAGCTACTTGGATAATTTCTTGTAAATGGCAAAGTAAATAGTAGTTATACAGACTTTAAAATGTATCAAGTGTTTATTACCTGAATATATATTTCATTTTTCTGAGCATTTTATGTGTTTAAGACCTTTTAGAATTTTACTGGTAGTAAGCAAAGTACAGAAGAATCTAATTTACTCAAGTTTGTTTGAAAGCACATACTTAGTGAGAATATTAAAAAACTTATGTTTATGGTACTTTAGAAGGTTCATATTATGCATAATTTCCTGTTGAACTCCACAGCGGATCATCAAGTTTTTAAGCACCATAAAAAGCCAAATGCATTTTTTCTATGGTTGTATAAATATTAGCAGTCTGCTGGTATTCTCCCAAGTATATAAGATGGAAAAAAAAGTAAGGAAAAGATTTCTTAGCTTAGTAAGGTATGCAGATTCTTTTGGAATACTCTTGTTATCTGCATTCTTGCAAAGGAAGATGGATGCAATGTGCATTAAAGGTAGCTACTTCTCTCGAGCTCCATCTTAATGAATTTATATTACTTCTCAGTTCAATGGTAAGAATAAGCACATTGGTTTGAACGTGTCATGTGATGACATTCATGTTATAGAAGTACATTATGAAAATTGCACAATAGATTCATTGATAGTACTTGGAAAAAAAAGGTGTGAAAATTGAAAAGGCGTGAAAATTGAAGTTTAAGGAGAAGTTGGATAATAAAAAAAAAAAGTCCATAGCGTCTAATCATTGCATGATTAGTTTTGAAATACCAGATCCTGATGTCGGTGTTTTGTGTGTAGCCACCCTTTGTGCCTTTTCTAGTCTAATAAATTTTTCATCCTAACAATGCTTAATCATTTAATTAGAGTAATCATTTAATTAGTCTTCCAGATGAAAAGAAAAGAGGCTTTCGCACAAAATCACTGTTTCTCTGAAAACAAATTCTGACAAATGTGTGGATATAATTTATATATCTCTCTATATACACACAGAGTTATGTGAATAAGTATATATGTCTCTGTATGTACCTACACTGAAGAGATTTTTTTTTTTCCCTTGGAGTCCTGCAATCTCTAGATTCAATGTAATTTAAATGTACAATAATCACTATATATCACAGGTTTATGTATGTGGAAAAACTTTACAGTCTTTAAAATAAGAATATGTTTATGTGCTTCAGTGTAAATCTGTTCAGTTTACAAAAGGAAGGCGGTTCATAGGACAGGCTCATTAATGAGATTTAATGTAATCATGTTTCTAATATATACATATATTTATATTTCAATGGAATTTGGTTTTGAAACCCTAGTAAACTTTCAGTTCTACAAGAGGAAAAAAAAAGTTTTCTTAATGTTTAGTTGTAATGATGATACATGTAGTCCATAGAGATACATTTTGAAATACCCTAATACTTGGTGTATTTACAATTGTAACTTGTTTTTCTTATACAAAGCTGGCAGTGTTTTAACTTCGCTGAAAGCTGTAGCTAAAACACAGCTTATTCAGCTGCAGACTCACTTGAAGTAACTTATTTGTTAGAATGCAAAAAATTACTTTAATATAGACAATCCCATTCTCATGCTTATACAAGAAAATAGAAATTATTCTTTTTACATGTTTGAAAACAATTATAATACTACTATTATGAAATACAGCTGGTAGAAGACTTTGAATTCTTACTGCCATCTCTTGTTTTTATAAAAGATTTGCAGGACTGTTCAAATTAGGGAAAATTTTCTGAAGCTCCTCATTTGCTCTAAGACTTTACAAGAAGGTTTCTCCTCTAACAGGTTCCCCATTGTACAGAGTATTAGTGAGTTATATAGCTCCATGATACTGAATTAAACCAATTTCACTTCAGTTATGACCCATCAGTACAAATTCTTCTGAAATAGTTTGTATTATCTGTTAAGAACTAAAAATTTTCCTGGCACTAGATAATAATATAGAAATAATGACTGGGGTTGTAAAACCAATAGTCATAGATTAAATCAGGACAACTAACAGGTTACTGTTTCTACCTGTCCAGACTAGGACAGGCAACACTATTGTGTTAGAAGACCAGCTAAAAATAGTGCTTGTTTATCTTAAAATATCAGTCCATAAACTGTGGTAGTTGACAAGCTACTTCCCAAGGAGATTGGACAACTGTTAATCAGGAGTGATGTGGGCAGATGAAAATGTGATCTAAACTGCCAGCCAGCATACGTGTTTTCCCCGTTTGTGTGTCAAAATTCTTTAAAGTCACCTTTGATCCAGGAAGGTATAAGATTTCATCTGATGTTTGGTTGGGTGGTTTTTGAGCTAACCAAAGAAACCCCCAAAATAAACCAGCACCACTACCACCACCACCACCAACAACAACAAAAACCACAACCAACGAAACAAAAACCCAGTTAGTTTATATTGAATCCTTTGAAAATCCATCTCCAGTTTATGCTGTAGAAAAATTAAGCTTTTTGAACTATAGATTAAGTGAACTCAATTCCATAGAACAGACACTTTAAGCTATTAACCAGTTAACTTCATCAAACATCAGTAATGACATCCATATCACTATGTATTGGTAACATGTAGCACTGTTGTGTTGCATGGAGTCAGTCTAAAATATTTTTATTTTTAAAAAATCTGTAACTGAATATTGGTTGACTGAATATTGGTTAACAACCTCAGGTGAATTTGTACTCTTCTATTTCTTCTATTTCTGCACTGCCCCCTAAGGGCCTGAAGAGTTTCTAAATTTCTGACATCTAAAGCTAAGCCACCTAGTGTAACAATTCCTGTGCTGCTTAACAAAACAACAACAAAAGGCTAAAGGAATCATTTCCTACATATGGGAAAAATTATATATTTTATTCAGTCTGATTTTTAATGCCAATATACCTGTTGCCTATCTCCGTGCTCTAGATTCAACAGTGTTTGTCAGCCCTCCTCCTCTGAAGTGAACATGCCAACCACATAACCTAGAGACTGGCCACCACCCATATGTAGATCTGCAAGAACTGTAATTTTCAGTGTTCTGAGAAATACTGGTGTTATAAAATTTCTGAGGTTGATGATAATACAAGCTCACTGTTTTCATATGAAATACATTCCTTTAAAATGAAGAGACCTCATTGTAAGTGTTACTACCAAATACTTAAAGATTAGGAGAATATTCAGGTTTGAAAAGTAAAGTTTTTCTGTTTGTTAATGAAGAGAGAGCAGACAACTGTTCTGAATCAGTTCTTCAAAGATTGTGTTGTTCACTACAGTTCAAGTTACACTTTAAATGGGTCTGTATGTAATGTATGCTCTATGTATGCTATGTATGTATTTAATGTATGTAATGTATGCTTTACGCTTTATAATGTATGCTTTTAGCATACATTACATATTGTTTATTCTCATTCACATTTTGGTGTGGTGTGTTTGGTTTTTTAATGATTTATGATTTGTTTCCTCAAAACCAGTAGGGAGAAGTCAGTGAAAAGTTTCAGAGGTGACTTATCTAAGTCATCTGAGTGAAGTAATTCCTCTGAAATTATTGCTGTGTTCTTTCAGACAAATTTACTTTTAAATATGAAAGTATTTTATTCAACTAACACTTTATTAGGAATGATATTATTGCAGCTGCCCACAAATTCTAACAGATCTTATCTATCTTGTTTGTGTGTGAGCCACCAATTGTATTTCCTAATTCTAACAACTTGTTCTGCAGTGAGCCAGGCGGCAGGAGAGAAAGGGGGGTCGCAGGGTTCTTTCTGGATCTCAGTAAGAAAGACCTGAGAACAAATGGCTTAGTAAGGTCACTGCTTTAATAAGACAGGATGAGGAGAGGAATGTTGACAGTGAGAACATCCCTCTAGATGCTGGGCACCCTCAGTTCGTGCAGCATTGAATGGAGCCAGAATGGATTTTCCACAACGCGCTGCGCAGAGTGCACGGAGAGAAGCTCTCCCTTCTGGTCGCTTGAGCAATTACACTGTTTTCTTACAAGAAAACAACTCCACTCCTAAAGGACGTTCTCATGAGAACATCTTGCTGCACTTCTTGGTGAAGGCAAGGCCAGACAGGTGTTGCAAGCACGGGTCCCAGGTTGGAGCTGCCTGCAGGCTATGGTGTTAAAATGAGCTGGCTGAATTCACCCTGCAGCCACTGAACTTGTGCATCCCAACACAGGCCTGCGTCTGCTTAGGTCAACTGTTGCGTGGATCAATAACTCCTAAATGTGCGATGGTGTCTTGGTAAGGATCAATACACTTCTATGTCCATGAAGTACAGAGCAATGTTTTTCTTGTCTCAGAAGCAGAAGTCGTTGGAGACAGTGGGAAGGTTTTCCTATCACAAGATGATGTGTTACAACAGCCCTCACCAATACTTAGTTATCTTGTAGTTCTGTCATGTCTCATATGCAATGCAGATTAGGCTTTAGGTCTGTATTTAAATGGAAAATCAAATCTTTGCTATTGAAAGCTGTGTTGATGGCTGAATAACTCTGTAACCTTACCTCTTGAATAACACATCAGAGGATTTTGTCAGATTTTATCCTCTGATGTGGTATAAAGGCAACAATAGTTCTGATTTTCTTATTTTTACTTTTTTGATGCTATGTAAAATGATGAACTTGGCCATTCTTAAAACCTAAATCTCCTTCAAACTTTTCACATAGACTAGCTATCCATTACTTTATTCTGTTGTGCTGGACAGACTCCAAGATGCATTCTTGCTGTTTTTCTTTTTTATCCTTTTCCTACATTTATTACTGTCTGTATAGTCACCTGTTATGCCAAGGTAGTATCAGTATATTCTGCTAGTTATTATTGTCAAAGGTAAATATCCTAATATATGATTTACCTAAACCATTCATTTTTAAATATTTATAAAGTTTTTGATATTATTTTAGATTTCTTCAGTTCTAAGTCCTAAAGACAGATATAATCATGGGAAAAATTGTAATTTTTTTCCAAAAGGTTTAATTTTTATTTATATTACATAAATTAATTAGATGTTATTAATTAGCTAAAGGAAACATTAACCTCATAGTTCGCCAGTAACAGGAATTTCATAGACGAAGGCATTCAATGTGTAAGGCTCTCTTGCATTAATGGGAGCTCAGCTGATGCAGGAAAGGGCCCTAGTTAATAAATAAAAAAGGCTGTTCCCATCCTACAGGTTTTCTAGTCAGCTACAAATTCCATTCATTAAGCTAAATGGAAAAAGATTGTTTATAAAGAAAACAAAACCTTGTCTCTGCCTTCTTTCAGTCATTATGGATAACTTAACAGAGGTTTTCCACACCAAGATCCAAGTTAGGGCTATGAAATTTAAACATTTCATTATTATACAGAAAGTTCTATAAAATTCTATGATCATATTAAACAGTAACTTTATAGCACAATAAAATAAATAATTTTTGTTTTGGAATTTTGCTTTTAGAGAGAGTTTTGACAGATGCTTCTCAAGATGTGCAAATTTGGACTTCCATCTGAAAATCCTAATAGCTGAAAGGCCACTGTATAGGAAGTTGTCAAGGATTTGTGATCTCCCCACTGTTTCCTTTTTGGTGTAATAATCCTCCAAGGCTTTTTGTCCAAGCTAAAATCTTCATTGTCTGGAAATTATTTATAACCATTGTTCAAAATGTAGTCTGAAAAGGTCCTTAGGATTTTAAATACTATCCCAAATGTGCAAAATAATACAACATTGCTTTCCTAAATTATAAAAAGATAGATGATTCTCACCATGCAATATCAAAACATTAAAATTAGTCAAGGCATTGTATTTTAATCAAAACTACTCTGGGCTTTAGTGTGTGATGCATGCACAGATGGAATGAGAACAGAATACAACTTGACCTTATCAAAACATTGTTAAGCGAAATTATGCTTTTCAGTTTATGCTCTGAATGGGGGAAGCAGGTTTTCACAACTGTACTAGGGTTGTCTTTTCCTAGAACACAAAAATAAGTCTATAAGCAGAAGCAATTGTTCTTGGAAAAACAATTGTTATGACTACTATAGGAGCATTGTGTCTACCCTTATGTGTGTTTTTCTCTGGAAATTAGTGAGTGTATTGCAAAGAGTTCAAATTATTTCTGTATATCCACTCCAATGTTTTGACCATCAGAGGGTAAATGATTTCTATAATACTTAAGGGTAATATTATGGAATGCTGTTTAATTGTTTCTGCAAATCTTGGAAACAAGACAAACAAACCAGAACAAAACCAAACCTGTGTGTTTTTGAAGCAGCATGGAGTAATTAACATGCAAGAATGATCTAGAGGTAAAAACTCAAGGCCTATACTCCCTCTTGTGGTTAACCTTGAGTAATATGTAATATGTATGAACTTTTATATATATGTATATATAAAAATCTAAAAAGTGTTGGCTTCGTTTTTTTTTGTTTTTTTTTTTTTTTTTGCTGTTGATCTTTTATCACTGCTCACAGAAAAAGATCTTAAAAAAAAAGACTTTCAACACCTACAAAAGTTCCTATTTCCTTGTTTTAAGTTCATAGAATCACAGGATTATTTAGGTTGGAAAAGACCCTTAAGATCAGCAAATCCAACATTAAACCATGCCCCTAAGCACCTAAGCTTCTTGCTTAGATTGCTTGTAGTGATGTGCTCTGTGAACTCATGCGCACATGAGATTAATTGCTTTATGCAATTAAGAGTTTTTGGTGAAAGACAAAATACCATGTGGTTTGGGCTCAGTAGAATCCTGAGATAATATTCCTGAAGTTCTTCAGAAATCTAAAATGCAGTAGAATATAGGCTGGTGAACACATTAAAGCTTTTCTGGTGGGGCAAGCTGTTTTTCCTATATTTCTGCCACTTTATGTGCCAGCAGAACAATTCATGTGAATGTTGCAGAAACCCTTCCAGACACAGGAAATCAGAACGTGTAATTCACCTTGACGGATTCATGTCAATCATCTTCAGAGTTCATTAGTGAATTTCGTTTTTAACAGAGTCTTCACTCTGGGAGTTTTCCAAATTCAATGATACAACTAGTTGGCTTCCCTGCTGAATACTGTGGACTGTTCTGACTGAGGAGACCCTCATAACTACTCAGCAAAGGCAATAAAGTTTAACTTTCACTTATATGATTAAAAGAAAAATTTCTTACGTAAAAAAGGCTGTTTAGAATAGTGAAAAAGAGTTCCCGTAAATAGTGCTCCTGAAGTTTTTGCCGTGTCCTTGACGCTTCCATTTAACTTCTTTTTTCTGAAATGTAAGGTTTAAAGAAGTATAACTAATATTGTTCCTAGCCTCAGTAGTAATAAGTAAAACCATTCTGTTTTTGTTTGCTTTTAATTAAAGGGATTATTTACACTTGTAATTATTAACAAAGAAAAATGAAAAGAAACAATCCTGACAAATGTGAAGTTATTAGAAACATATTGGCTACAGGTGTGTTGATTCTGAAATATTCCATGTCTGTTTGTTCATCGAGATCATGTTATGGTTTATGTATCATTTGTGCTTGATAGCTGTGGCAATGGCAGACAAGCCCCTACTTATTATTTGTTTGTGCTGGTTCATCTAACACCTTCCTCTGGAGATCTCACCAAAACAGTCCCAAGGTCTTCTGTAATATGTACAAGTTTTATATTTTCCTATTCTATGTGGAGGCTTATAATAAAGGAATAAAAAGGAGGTAACAGAGAATTAGAAAAAAAAATCAACATTTCTTTTAGGGCGTTTTTTTTATGATTGTTTGAGGGTTTTAGATGTCACCTTTTAAGTGCAATCAAAATGAAAGTGTAGAACAAAGATCATCTTGCAACAGTTCTAGTTTTTCTCCTTTTTTTTCATGTAGAAAAGTGACAATAATGGAAGACCCTGACCAGAACGTTCATCTGAAAAACTTGTCTCTTCAGCAAGCAAACAATGAAGAGGAAGCTTTAAACCTGCTCTTCTTGGGAGACACCAACAGAATGATTGCAGAGGTAGGAACTGCTGCTACAAGTGTTACTTGTTATAACAGTTATAAACATCTCCACAAGAGATACTATTTTGGAAATCCTCAGAGATAAATGTGTAAATTGCTATTTTGGGAGAGTATTTCCACAGTGAAATTAAATAAACATTTCTCTGATTATTGCTTTCACTTTGCAAAGGGCTTTGTTTTTCCTTAGTGAATCTGTATGGTGGTCATTGACGAAATAATTTACTGCAATTAAAATAAGTAAAACAAAAATGTTTTTCTCATAAAACACGGACTGACTTTTTTGAATACAACATGTGTCACCACACATACAGATTTGTAGAAAAGTCTTAGGAAGCATTTTAAGACTTTCCCACAGACGTACTGGATTGCCTTTGAAACAGTTACAGTAACAGTTGGCCATCTTCTCTTTCTTCTTCACATTGCATTAACATGTGGTGTCATGTGTAGAGAAACAAATGGCACTGTGTTGCACATTCAAAGTAAGTATTTGCCAATACGCGAAGACAAGGGTGTTTTTGCTCATTCTGGAAAATTCAAGTAAGTTGTTTCCATATGTAACGAATAAATCTGTAGGGCTGTTTTCATATCTTCATGTTTGGAAATTGAATGTAAACATTAGAAGTGTATTATATAATGCGGGCACTGTTAACATGACTTTACTATAGTACAGCTAATTGTATTTTAGAAATATTTTTTAGAAGTTTTTTCCCCCCTTTCTCTGACCAAAGAGATGCATAATAAATCAATGAAGAGGAAGAAATTCAAAGCAACGGAAGGAGTCAGGTAGCTCTGTGTTCCTAGGGGCTGCCAATGCACACCTGGGCACAGGGCAAGATGCATTTCAATGCAAAATGTAAATAAGCAAGGTGTTGATTTGTTCTTCAGATGTCTGAAAACCTGTCATGATAGTTGGTAATGAAAACATAAAAAGAAAGTACATTGCATCAAGATATTCAGGAACTCTCAGTTCAGTTTAGTTGAGCTGCATATGAAAATGAATATTTAAAGAATAGTATTCTGTTGGCTGACAGGTTCATAAATCAGTGATTGTAAAGGGCAATTGTGTTACATATTTGCAAGGTGTGGGCAAAAGAGAAAATATATCCCCAACATTAAAAGTCAGGAACAAGTAGCAGGACTAATGAAAACGGTAAGTTTGTAAAGGTCAAGATGAAGTAAAATGAGGAGAATATTCTTAGCAGGTCAGACCAAAGATGTATCTGTTCCAGTTCCTTGTTTTGAGTATGGCCAGCACCACTATATATGTAGAAGAGCTTAAGTCAGATCAAGTGAACTAATTATCCTAATCTTCATTAGCTTGTATTATGCTTTTTATATTTAATAACTTCTGTTGTATTGTGTTTTTTTTGCATGATTTTCACCCAGATGCTGTTTTATCCTTAGAAAATTTTTATCATCAAATCTCTTATGACACACAATTCAATGACTTAATAAAGGAGATTTTTCTTAACAGAATTTTATTTTTGAATTTACAACTTCATAATTTTAATTGAGGCATGCTAATTCTTGCTAGGAAAAAAAAATACACATGAGAATGTGTTGAAAAATGGGACTAAACAAAAAGAGAGTTAAGCAGTTGCTGTGGAACCCCAGTAACAAAGGATTCACTGATTGGAGGGTTAGCAAATGTTATGCTGTTGTCACTTTTGCTGCTTTTGTAAGTTCGGATTTCTCTTTAGAAGTTTTACTTAGGAACAATGTGTGAGATAACTACCTTTGTAATAAGAGCAGGTACATTTCAGCACAGTTCAGAGAGGTTTCTGAGTGGTGCTTTTTCTTAGGCACTACAACATGTATTGCCTGTTATCACTTGGCCTTTTTGGGTTTAGGTGAGTGCAGCAGTTTATAATATCACTTAAAAGAATGAAAAAAGTGTTCTCAGAAATGAGGGGTTAATGTGGAGGTCTAAAAAAGAAAGTTTATGACATCAAACATAACTTCTCCAGAGTTCCATATTTTTAAAACTTAATTGAATTATGATAACATTTCCTGACCTCAAAAATGACGAAGACCCTATTTCACTAAGCTTTAAAAGACTTAAGATGAATTAACCTAAATAGAAAAATAAGTAAAACTATGTTTGATTCGTCTTTTTTTTTTTATGATGAGTTTAGGTATGGAAAAACTGTCGTGGATCACATAGGAAAACTGTGGCAGAACATCAGTCTCTAAAATTACCGTCTAATACTTTATCCCTGATATAATCCTCCTTTGAAAAGTTGCAGGACTGTTTTGAAAATAGGAATGACTATTTAATTTCTTAAATGCCTCTGCTAGTGGAGTCTAACTTTTGGGTTGAGGGCTGCATTTTGCCCTCAAGTCTAACTGTGCTAACATGAAAAAATGATCGTAATTTTGAAAACATACATTACGTGTCGGAACCTAAGGGAATATTTGTAGCAGAAAACTTCTTTTCCACATGTAACCATATAGGTAATAAGAAGGAAAAAAGAAGAATCTAGTCTAATTTGTGGAAAATTGGTTTATAGGCCAGTATGGGACCAATCCTTGGCTCCAGTTTAGATGTGTGCTACACACTGTGTAAATGAAAATGAGAGACACAAATGCGTAAACACTTCATAATATAAAAATCCAAATAGGAAATTTTTGTCTCTTATATTTTGCCAGGGAGAAATGAGAAGAGGACAAACAGAAACTGATTGTTGGCAGCACTTCCAATTGTATAGGCTATTTTTTGTTTGTTTTCCCATGAAAAACAGTCTCTTATTACATTTGAATGCATAAGAATCTTAGCAACAGGTTGTAAAAACGAGTCAATTTATTTCTCATATTTTGATTTTTAAGCCAACTTTACGATTTAGTTAGCTCAAATATATGCAAACAAGGGATTTCAACATCTAATTTGCATATATGGCACTGGCGGTAGCAACAGTGTCTGAAAAAGCTTACGTACATTTCAGTAGTGTTTGCAAATTATTTTTGTATATGTACTATTAATATGCCTTCATCTCAAGTGTTTATTTCTAAATTCTTGTGACTAGAAGCACTTGTGATCACTGTCCTTTGAAGTAATACGCTGAACCTATTTGATTTAGTTATTTGATAGTACTTTTCTAGTATTTCTCTTAAAATAGAGTAAGGTAGAGACAGTAGCCTCCCAAGGGCATGCATTAATTTCAGAACTGTAAAATCTTTGTGAGATTGATATTTCTGAAAACTGCAGTTGTGTGTACTCTTAGCATTTGTTTTTCCTCTAGTGAAAAATTACTTCACTTTAGTGAGGAAGGAAATATTTTACAGCGTGGTTTTATAACTATAATTCTCCATTGTTTAAATTTGGAAGACAGTGCATGCTACATAGCATTTGTTCCATCATTTAAAATATTTGAAGTACACATGGGAAAAGCAGTAAGATTTTGGCAATGTTTAAATATGTTTTTTTTTCAATAAAGAATAAAATTTTTAAACATTTAAAGATAGTGGTGGGGACTGACTTGTGACCTCTGAATTGAACTAAATCGCCCCCCTCTTTTTTTTTTACTGTCCATTATTATCCTCATGAATATATTTAGAGAGTCACTGGTAGTGTTTGCATTGTTTCTTGGATGAAATATGAAAAACAGATTTTGAACACATGAACATACCAGATAAAATGACACTTTTGCCAAGAAAGTATACTACCTATATTAGAGCTGTATTCTAAGATGAATTACAACTTTCTGCTTTCCGAGACTGCTCATTGGTATGAGTTGTCAAGTCATTTCCACCCTTGCAAACCTGCTCTATAGTATCAGCAGCAGCAAATGGCATCACCGTTTCAATACAGGTGTTTTAATTTCAGTGTGTGGTAAAACAATCAGTGTGTCATACATACTGCTTTGAATAGCCCTTAAAATGCTTTGGGATTTATATGGATAAAAGACACTGTAATGTAAAGTTTAATAATATTCTCACTAGGGAATAATAATTACTTTAAAAGCTACCTCAGTCACCGTGGCCTAACTGGGAAACTCTACTTGTTGTAAATATGCAAAGGTAAGAGATGAAGTATTGGTTTTGAAATCAGGGAAGTGTCAGATTACAATTATTTCCAAGCTGATTTTTGTAGCAATAAATTTGCAATTACAACTGTGATGAGTGTACCCAGATACTCCTGAAGAGCCACTGCACTTGAACTGTACCAATCACAAAGGGAACTAAAGAAATACTAAAGTCTCAATCATCTACCAGATACAGAGGAAGGAACCTCCCATTCCTGAATTCACAAACCCTTCTACATAGCATGGTTCTGTTGGAACTTGAAGAGTGTATATCAACTAGACACATGTACCCACTGCTTTTCAACACAAGAACCTCTGCTCCATCAGCCTTGGTAGAGACTTCTGATGTCCTGTACTATACACCAATAACGTGTAAACATCAGAATATTATAAAAATGAATTTTAAAGAGAAAAAGAGACTGTGTTAAATTGCTTAATTATCATTTTTGTAGTACACAGCAGCTCTTTTCTTACCATCTGACCTATAAAATGACTAAAGATACCAGAACTCCTTTATGCAGCTGTCCATCTGATAGTAGCTTGAGTCTGGAGAAAGTCAGTTTGATATCTGCCTTGGATGCTATCAGTGCTTTCTCTTTTCACTTGCCCTTATTCAAAAACCTCGAAAGAAAAAAAGAGGAAGGAGAAACATTCCTCAAAACAAAATCTTGTACATTCTCACTGAGACATTCTGTCAAGAAAATGGGAGTATTCTGGATCAGCATTCCTTCATTTATGCCTTGGCTAGTCACTAAATCACTCATACAGGGAAATCACGTTCTTCTGATGTCTAAATATTTTGGTTCAAAGAAGAAAAGGTTTCACTGAAACGGTATAAACAGCCAAGCTGAGATGGTTTGCAATAGGGCCTGAATGACTGCATTTATCACCTGTGAAATCTTGTTGTCCCAGCTGTCCTGCACTCTTTTCTGTGTTTTCTCTGAGTGAATTTGGCAGTCATAATCAACACATTTTTCTTCCAGGTAGTAGCAGCTTCTGTTGTTTTCAGTGGTTGTTTTCAAACACCCTTTCATACATTTCATTCTATTTAAGAAATTCCCTCCTCCTTAGGGATTCAGTTATTAAGAACTTTATTTAGGCCAGTAGCCTCCTGTTTCTTACTTTTCTTCTTAGTGATAACAACATTTGCAATACCAGCTGCAACAAACAACAGATATGGGAAGTACATAAATTCTAGTATTAAGAGGAACTCCTGCCGTGTTTAGTTGGATTTAAGGTAGATAACAATTGGATTAAGATGGATTACTTGTGTTTCAGCAATTTCTGGACATTTCATGAGGTTTTATTCCTCGACAGAAACATCCAAATCAGATGCTTCTTGCAATATGACTGTGCAGCAGGTTTTCATTTAATTAGAAACCACCTTCCTGCAATTGCTGTATGAATATATGTAATGGTTTTAGTCACAAAGTTTCTATACGCTTATTTAATCTCAGCAGACACAGGTATGCCCTTGTCAAAAAAGGAGAGTAGGCTGCATGTCCTTGAAATTTCTCTTGTATTTTCAAACATCAGACCAAACACTGTTGCTTTACCACAATGTGATCTTGAAAGATATGTTATTGGATTCCTCTTTCACTGTGCTAGAAATGGGCAGCAACAGATGACCTGGCATTAATTCCTTTGTATTTTTCACGTGATATCACAAAGAATCTGAAGTCTGCTTATGTGGCTTATGATGTCACAGAATTCCTGGAAAAAATTATTTCTTTGTAAGTAACTGCAGCTCATCTGTTATTCTATATATAGCTTTCACAATAGCAACCATCTGCTGAAAGCCAGACCGCTCCCTTCTTTTTTTTCCTTCATCGCATCAAATTAGCTTGAAGATGATTTCATATACATATGTTTAGAATACTTCTAACAAAGCCAAAATGAACTCCAAAGCCACCAAGGGAACCTTTTACTAGACTGTGAGACACTGTCCAGAAGATGTATTTATTTATTCTTTTTTTCAGTTTTCAAACTTTCTGAACAGCTGAATGGTGATAGAAGTTGCATATATGACTGCAAAAAAAAAATGGCTTTTTTTGGACTGAAGATGCTGACAAGTAGCAGTTTGTTGCCTTGTGCTTTACGTCTACTTGTATGATGAAAGCAGCAAAGTGTGGGGGATTATGACTGCAATTATCATTTCATAATCACATCCCGTTTAACAGTTTACATTTGAATTGCTGTATGCTTCCTTCAAGAGTTCTTATAGAGCTTCCTATATATGAAAACTGCAAAGTGGAGATAAAATCATATTGTAGAAAGGTGTATTGATTAAAACATGTTTCCACTCTGAAGAAGGATTTTATTAAAATGGTATTTTAGGATTCTAGCCAATGACTTCCAAATCAACTCCATTCATTTTACATGACAAAAGAAGTAGTAGAGAGAAAAGCAATGGAATTTCCAATGACCAGTAGAATGTGCCTGGAACATGAAAAATCAAGTTGTGTTTTTCCATAGACAATAAATTACTAATAGGACAAATATTGCCCTGAGCTAACTCTTGGTACTCTGAAACCTTTGGTGTCCTGAAATTATTTTAATACGTTTTTAACTTTATTTGCCTCTGCCCAGTTTAATCAGGTATTACTAAAAGCACAATCTGAAATACATGAGGTTTTACTGCATAGCGAAACTTAAAAGAATGCTTATTCTGAAGTATGCTAATTTCTCCTGCTTCTTGCAGAGATTTAGCAGCTTTTACTTAACTCTTGTGCTTCCGTAGCCAGACTTGTATTGATATTTGGTCTGGCATAGACTTGTCTGCACTACAGCGTGACCACTGCCATGACTTTGGCAAAGAATGTTCTTAAATATTAATTCTGATGTGTATTCTGAGCTGGAAAAATTAAACATCCAATCCTGCTTTGCAGAGCTGCAAGTACTAAAATCATAGCTCTCCTAGTAAAATAAGTAAAACTGGCTCAGATTATTCATGGCATCAGAAATGCTGAATAAAGTAGATTGAAAGAGCTTATAACCTTTTCTTAATATAATTGCATTTAGCTATGTTTGGGAGAATTTTCTTGCTCTTCAAAGCTTGAAGGGCCTATACCTTTGCCTGAACCTGTTTGGTTTTGTTCCCATGCCACTGCCACTTCGTTTGTTCAGCTTTGCCCCCGAAGGCAGCATATCACCTAACAGCGCTCTGATGCTCTGTACAGGATTGTGAAATGATCCTTAGAAACCTGGAAGTTAAGCAGAGCCAGTGGTTTGCCTATATTATTCCAAAATTCCTCATCTGTATAAACTAAATGACCCAAACTCTTCTCCTTCTCCCTCTGAGTTTGGCCTTGCTAGGAAAAGCAGCCCAAAATAAAGTAGTGCTAAGGCTGTAATTTTATTGCAGATTTTTCACCAGCACTGCAAGCTTAAGGTATTCCTGTGCATCACCTACTTGCTCACACACTCTGTGCTGCCATTTTCAATTACTCTAACAGAACTGCTTCACACAGCTGTACTGTGATTGCATCAGGAAACTGATCCAGGTTAAATATCTATGGTTTGTGGTCTTTTCTTTTTTTTTTTTTTTTTAAGCTGGATCAGTTCCCAAAAACAGTGCAGTTGTGCTGGCACCCTTGAGGACCAAGGGTGGAGACAAGTGCTGGGAAATTGAACAGGAGACAATTCAATAAAGAGATATAGCAGTTATTATTCCTGTTAACTTGCAGTCTTTCTGTTGAGAACCATACTTATTGGATTAACAAAACACCTTCAACACCTGCAGGCTATTTTAACATCTAGAATGTTTCATACCAAACCAGACTATGGGGAAAAAAAAAAATGTTGGTGCATCTATTTAGAATCCCAAGGGACACCAAGATAAACAATTACTCCAGAATACTAGAGGAATAACATACAGACAAGAGATTGAACTGTGCAATTTAACCAGGACTTTTTAGACCTTCTTTCTCAACAGCTATAATAAGTATAGATTTAGTTATTAACTCAACAATTATTTGTTCATTTATTTCCCTATTTTATTTTTCCTCAAGTCAAATATTTATACTCAGATAACAATGTTGTCATACTTGTAATAGTTTATAAATAAAAATACTATTTGTATGGCAAACCTTTAATCTCAATGCATATTCTAAAGCTTTAGCCATTTATAAGGATAATAAGGAATACATTTTGTTTTACAACTAAAGGAAAGAGTTTTTAGATGCTTAAAATATCTTTATGTGTTATTTTCAAAAAAGAAAGGTGCACATGTAATGCTGTCTGATCATTTGAAGTCTAAAACTAAATATCTGAGTTTTGCTTAAATTTTTTGTTTACAATTTCAAACATATTGAGAAATCCACTAAAGACATACAAAAGGAAGTAGTAAGTGTCTAAAAATTGACCAATAGTTTCCACGTGTGTAGTTAAAGAAGTATGGCAGTAGCTATTCCAAATATATGTATATATAAAAGCCAAACCTTTGGTGAAAAATCTGTCGTGACACATAAAATTCTAAGTTTGCCAAGTTCATTTTTTTATAAATGTAGTAAAAATGTGAATCTAAAGCCTTACAGAAAATTCTATTCTTAGCTATTCCAGTAGATAGCTACAAAAAAAAAAAAAAATTAGATGAGCAAGAAGTGATGATCAGAATGAAAACCAGAAACTAGATTCTCTGCAGTTTTTTTTAAGAGATCATCATGTCAAGAAACTGAAGCACTGCAAGTACATATCTGTATATTAAATAAGTTATTCCCAGTGCTTTTGTAATTTTCTGCAAATACTAACTTTATATTTTGCCAATAGGATTTAATAAACCATCAAATCAGGTAGTTAAAATAAAGTGTCATTATCCTTTCGTTGTTACACTTCACATTAAAAGTATATGTGTCTTGATTGACCTATTCACAACATACATTTATAATTAGTGTTAAGATACAGTACATAATACAATGGACTCCACAAACAAGCATATGAAGAAATAGGTGTCAAGCTAAGCTGTAAAGAAAAAAATTCCAATATACACCAAAGACAGTGTACTCCATGTTTCTAGTCAGATTGACCATAGTACCTCATATTTATTAATGTTCTTTCCAGTAGCACTGTCTATGAAAAAGTGTTGCTCTTTGAAATCTGTGTTGTTCATTTTCATGAATTTTGGATGAGCTAGAAATATGCAAACTAGACAAAGAACTGGTTATGTAATTTGCCAGAATCACTTGTAGGTCTTCTGTTGTTAATGAAACTCATATACCTGCTCCAAATCCTGGTGAGAAATAATAATGTACTTAGTACTATAGTACTTTCTTGTACTAGCAGATTCACAGGTTTTTTTTTTGTTTGTTTGTTTTTAATGAGTGTCTTACTCTTATGCTCTTATGGAAAGGATAGTGGGGGGAAAACAGTGATGAGAACAAATCAAAAAAGGTTGATTTACGAAGGTTTAGGGAAGTTTTACAGTCTTGAAAGTTTTATAAAAAAGACTTAAGCTCAACTCTTTTCTGTGTTCCCTCAAGATGTGTTCATTATACATTTTATATTTCAAAGCAATTTTAACTTACAAACTAGTTTGACTGTAAAAAAAATAAAAAATAAAAAATAAAAAATAAAAAATAAAAGGGAAGGGGGGGGAAGAGAGATGCATAATGAAATCAGGACGATTGGTGATCATTTGGAGATCAGGAATTAAACCCCTCTGATCTATGTGCTCTTTTCTAGGAGTATTCATCAGTATGGTGAGGCCAGCTGCTTTGCTGATGTCCTCACTGTTAGAATATCTTAGAAGAAACATGATTGGTTGCTTGCTTGCAGTACAATTAGTCTGGACTAATATTATCCAAGCATTTGGCCAGAAAACATTTTTCTGTGTTCTTCTTTCATATTTATTACAGGTGAAATGGTGATTTCAATTTCCTGATTTTCAAGCTATGAAAATCTAAATTTATATATTAAGTGAACATTAAGTACTCTTAATTTCTTTTCATTGTAGACACCAATGAATCAAACCTCAACTCGATCTCACTGCATTTTCACTATTCACATCTCCAGCAAGGAACCTGGATCTGCAACCATCCGACGTTCCAAGTTACACTTAGTAGACCTTGCTGGATCAGAGCGTGTTGCAAAGACTGGAGTTGGAGGTCATTTATTGACAGAAGCCAAATATATCAACTTGTCGCTACATTATTTGGAACAGGTAAAATTCAAATAGTATGAAAAATTTCCCCTTTACTCCATTCCTTGTTAGCAATGTACAATGTTTTTGTAATCTTGATTCCCATGTTCAGTTAATCTTAATACTCTGTGTTTAGTGCAGTTTTTAAAATATGTTTGAGTTGATACCTCCTCATTTGAAATGAAATAATATTAATTTAGATAAATCTTAAAAGTTAAAACACTAAGGTTACATTAGATATACAGGGTACTGTTTCAAAAATAGGTTTCTTGTTTGATTTGGAATACTAAAGATATTAACAAGATTGCAACTGTATTTCTGCTAAAAATTTTATTTGTGATCTTCACCTGCTCTCCTCAGTGAGAATCAGAATGTATCAAGAACCATTGAACTGAAGTGACTGTTTTTTATTTGGTTCAAGTGAGCACTGTAATATCATAAAGTTTTAGGCTCTTCTCTCATCTGTTGTTTTATTCCACAGCCAAAAAGAATCTTGGATCTCTTTGAGACAGGAGTTACCTTTGTTAATATATTGATGGGGTAACTGTTGTGATTGTTTTTATACCAATAAGATTCACAGGTGCAACTGCAATAATAATAAGTCTCCACAAATCTTTGTCATTCAGCTGTTGATACTGAAAATGATTTAGCTTGTTGATTTATGGTACTCTGAAATCCCTATCCTCCTTTCAGTGTATATGATGGTTACTATTTGTTAAATGTACATATGCAGAAAGGTTCTAAGAGTTCCTTTCTCTACAGCCATTTGGAGCTTCTAAGAGGGAAAATCTACTACCTGGTATTTTCTTATATTCTATTATATAAAAAAATATATATATATATATATACACACATATAGGGAAAGCTGAAAAGTCTCATTTGTGTGTTATATTTATTTACAGACAAATTTCAGTATATTCTTTTTGTTTGGACTTAGAGGGAAGTAAAGAAAAATTGTAAAGCTAACAGAACTAAGGAAGTGAGAAGATGCCATCTCTGTGTGTCTACTAGTCAAACAATTAGAAAATGAACTCCTCTGAACTTTTTGCCAGGTTTTTCAACTTTGCTTTTTATGTTTCCTCTTTGGCAAAGGCAAATATTGAAAAAGCAGGCTCATCCTGAGTAATGTCACTCAATTTTTGTTAAATAGAAACAAAGAAAGAATTAAGAGTGTGTTGGGAAGTAGGTGATGAATGGAAACTTTGAAGAAGTAGAATTCCAGTAGAAAGCTTTAGCTAACAGTTTTGATGGTGTGTGTTTTTTTAATATTATTTTATTATTATTATTTTTCCCTCCACTGATCTGATATAATCATTATCCCTTTAGAACTAGAAAAATACAGTGTTACATCTTAGAAGCCTAGTAATTTCAGTGAATTGTGATAAGCACGATGGTGAAAGCTGTTTACACTCATTACTTTCTTTCCTTCTAGTATCTCTCTTTTTTATTCCACCAGGATTATAGACGTTGTCTATATTCCATAGCATTCCTTCCTTTCAGGTGTTTCTTTTTTGGCTTAGCATTTGTAGCATTGTTAGCATTTATGTAGTATTTATAGCATTTATGTTTGTCTATAAAAACTTACTGCCCATTATATTTAGTTCTGCCTGGTCTTCTGTAACCTTTAGCATTCTAATGCTATAAAACTCCAAGCAAGGGTAAGAAACACTTAGTAATCAATGAAATATATTTTGTGTGTACTCTGCTATTAAGATAGAATCACTGAGTTTTTTTAAGTGTGGATTTCAGACCTCTCACCTGTTAGATGAATGAAATTCTTTCTAAATTTGAATAGGTAGTATTGTTTTCATAGTCTAGCAAACACTATTCCTGTTGACAGACATTTGTTATTTTTGGAGTTCAGCTAGAGAATACTGTACATTTTTGAAACATTTCTTTAAATTCTTTCATATACCACAATAGGAAGGTACATGCTCATCTGTGAGGCTGTCACTTAGTGTGATAAAAAAAATAATGATAATAATAAAAGGAGAAGAAAAATGCTTAACTGAAGTTCAGAGTTGTTCCTTTCAATTTATACTCCAGTACACGTGTTATTTAGTAAAATTTACAGTTGAGGTAATACTTTAAAAAAGGAAATTTTGTGTGTGTCTATGTGTGAAAATTTCTTCAAAATTATAGTTAGAAAATATAATCAACCGTTCCACTTCCTGGGAAGAATTTTTTTTGCATGTGTTGTGTTTTTCAGTTAACAAGAAGAAATTTATTCAATTTAATCTACTCTACAATCAGAGGTTTTTCACCTGCCAACAGAGAAAGTTTAAGGCACATCAGGTGGCAATCAGTCATTTACTATTACACTGGATTTATTTTCATATCTCCCATTTGTTTAAATTTGACCTTGAAGTAAAATGGCTGTATGTCAGTTACAGTAATCATAAGCGACGAGAGTAAATGATTCAAGAATGGGCCTCTTTGAAATTGTACAAATTGTGCTTAGGATCTTTTTTATTTACTGTATGATTTTTATGTATTTAAAATGCAGTATTGCAATGAGCTTCTGTGAGGTTGAGTTTAATAACCTTCGTAGTGCATTTTGAGATACTCAGGTCTGAAGTACTGTAGAAGAAAAAAATATTAACATTTTGTCATGCAACTTTTAACTCCTCTTGTAGAATAAATACAATTGGAGATAAGCAAGTTGTGTTCTGTTTGGAATTGCATATCATTAATAAAAAATGTTTACTAATCCTGACTAAAAGACTACTGAAGACAGTAAAAACAATCTTTTTGTTCAGTAGGAATCAGGCTATTCAATCCTGATCTTGCAGTAACTAATACTAAACAACTCAAAATAAGCTTATTTACATGATCAGCTGTTTATTTATGATCTACCGATGTTTTAGTGTTGAGTTATCCCATTTCTAAACACTTTGCATAATGGTCGTATGAAAATGTTTTGAGTCAAGATGAGAATGGGAACACAGTTCTGTATTATCACAGTCGTATCTTAAGGTGTCAAAATATTTTCGAATAAATCAATCACATTTTTTATCTAGGTGGCCTGTATGTCTGGAGCAAAATGAAGCCCTGATAGTCTCATGCACCTGATCTACGGTAGCAGTAGAGACAATTCAGTTTTATTGTCCACAGCAATTTGGTACATGGATACTTTTAAAAGTCCCTACTACCACATCCGGGTAGCTTTTGTTGTCCATAAGCCATAGTAGCATGTTTGACAATCGCAACAGCATTTATGCCTATTAATTGGCATTTAAAATGTGCTCCATTTACAGAATACTGAAAAAATTTATTGGTTAATGAATGACTGCTGCTTGTACTTAACTGAAGTTTTTGCCCATAAAATTTGAGATCACTGTCTGCTATTTATCCACATTCCATAGAGAAGATAATTTTCTGGTTTTGTTGCTTCCTAATAACATATCCATATAACTTTCTGCCTTAAATTGTGGTGATTTAAATCAGCGTATTGCAGTCCTGGTTCGGTAATATTGTTAAGGTTTGTTAAGATTAGACCTACCAATACTAAAAAAAAAGAAAGAAAAGAAAACCTCTTTTGATATCAGAAGAATAATAACACACTCTTTTCAACCACATTAAAATAAAGCAATTTTCAGGTTATCCCATTTAGTTGGCTGTTAGAAGACCCTTGTTCAGATCCTGCCTGTTGTACAGTGGTCTCTGTTGCTTTGTGAAAGAATATAATTTCCTTGACTTTCAGATATGTCTTCATTCTATTACAGATTCTTTGATTGGCTTGTAAAACTGATTTAGTGCTTTAGGTGAGGTTTTACTAAAGGGACTTAAAGTCATCGTCGCCTGTGTTATATGAATCTAGCACGTGACACTACAGTGGCATGCGAACTGGTCACGTAGGTTTTCAGTGCCAGTGGTGGAGGGTTCGAATTTTTCCTGGGCTACAGACTTCTTGCATGAACCTCAGCAAAATCTGAATTTCCCTGTAACACGGTTGCCATTTTTAACAGAAATAAGATATCTTCCCTCTGGCTCTTTTCCTATCTTGCCAATTCAGTTTGTAGTCTCTGTGTGGCAGAATCTGAGAGCATACTTATTAATGTATACTCCACATTAGTATGAGGTTTCTGTGCAATATTAGAAACTAACATAGATATTGTGTTTTATAAGATATGACATATTTTCATCCAATGAGTTGTAATACACAAGATTTTAAAACCTTTCTCCAGGAATGTCTTTTCAGTTTCCTTTACAATATAGTAATTTTCATATTATGTATTGGTTCCTCTGAGGGCTGGCAATATAAGATTTATAGTAATAAGAAATTTTAACTTTCTGAAGACTGTTAACAGAAACTAGTGGCAACAAAAATGTTACTGCTAAATTTTGTAAAGTAACAATTTTCTTTGGTGCAGTATGAACAAAATATATGCTGGTATGTAACATTTATTGATGGAAAAACAACTCCTAACCGTTTAGGATAGCTTGGACAATTCATATAGCTACAGGTTTTCAGTACAGTTCTTGGCCAGATATCAGCTGAAATCGTTGGTATCTGAATAGATCATGGGGTAATCTAGCTTTTCATTTAATAATAATTAGAATCATAATGTAAACAGCTGAGAAGAGAAACTGAGAATATTAGGTGTACCATTTCCTTTTTGGCCAAGACATACATTCTAAACTAAATTATTTCTTTCCAGTAGTACATTGTAATAGTGCACACTTTTATTTGTGTATGTACTTTTCAAGACATTTTCTCGGAAATAAATGAATTGACCCCTCCAAGAACCATGTGCTTTAGGAATGTGTCATTTTAAAAGCATGCTTTAGCAAATGTTGAGGAAGTTTCTTCTTGAATGCTCTCCATGTTTTAGTCTATTATTATGCTGGAAAAAATATGAGGAAGATTTTCAATAAGTTACCGTGTCTTAGGAGAGTGGTTTTTAGTTTATCGTGTTCTGTTTCCATGTTTCTGAGAGGCTATAAAGTATAAAGCTAAGGTGTGATAAAATTAAATGTATTTGGTCTTTTAGGTCCAATGCCTACAAAGACATACAAACACACTGACATTGAAGTGAAAATTGTACCAATAAAACCAGAGGCTTTGCAGCTAAGTGGGTGCAGAGGTGTAGTTTTGTATTAGAAGTTTAGGTTGCTGAGCAGGTTTCTTTTTCTCTTTCTGTGTCAGGTGAGTTTAAAAGCCTTTTCCATTTTTACTGTTGTTTCAGGTAATAATTGCCCTTGCAGAGAAAAATCGGTCCCACATTCCCTATCGCAACTCTTTGATGACCTCAGTGCTAAGAGACAGCCTGGGAGGAAACTGCATGACTACCATGATAGCAACGCTTTCTTTAGACAAAAGAAACATAGATGTATGTTATTTCTATTTTCAAAGAAAATGTTTTCAGTTGTTAAAAGACCCTGCCCTTTTGACTTTTATTACAGTTTGCAATTCGAGTGTGTATGCTTTCATTCTCATCCTTACAAAAAAAACGTTTTACTGTTGTTTCCAGGAGATAATCCTGTCAGTAGAAATTTCAATAACATATAGATAAATCTTTTAGGATGTGTTATTCTCTAAGTAATCTCAAGTCAAGGAGCAATTGAGAAAGGACTTGCATGTAGTAATGAATCATGTTTTTTATTATTTTTTTTCTGATGTATAAATCTTTGAGTTATGAAAAGATACCTCCAAGGGATTTTCCAAAGGAAATAAGTATTGGTAAGATCTCTAAGCGGAATATCGATCAGACGGAAAAAGTCTTGGCAGAACTCCTTTATATTTTGTGGAGTCAAGTTTTTATGAAGTATGGTAGACAATTCAAGAAGTTATGAAGGACAGAAGGAACTAGGTGGAATGATTTAAGATTTTTGTATTGTTTTCAAATACTCCTGTATTCCATCATGAATTCTAAATAGTTATGTTTTCTTATCTTTATTTACCAAAATATGTTGTGATGTGCATACGTAAAGACTGCTCAAATCCATTTCTAATATAGTTATTTGCTGATTTTCCATAACATCAAAGATTTCTTAATGAGAATAAAGAAGAAAAATAACTAGGGCTGTTTTCTGAAGTACAGTTGAAAGCATTTTACGAAACTGTACTTCATCTAGTTGAAGATATTTTTTCCTTAGAAAATGGCCTTTGCTTTTAAATTAAAACAGAATGTTTAGACTTGTGAACATATAATTGTGCAAGTATTCTTCTTTTTTTTTTTTTTTTTTTCTCCCAGGAATCTATATCAACCTGTAGATTTGCACAGCGAGTTGCTCTTATTAAGAATGAAGCAGTTCTTAATGAAGAAGTTGACCCCAGATTGGTGAGAGTTATTTGGGGATAAAGGGAAGGAAATTGCTTGGTTTTAGTTTCAATAAACAATTGCAATCATATGGATGTTGATAATTTTATGCTAATTAATTAATTTAAATGCTTTTTTAGATGCAAGTTCCAGTATTTTCTATACAATAGCTACTCTTCTTAGTGTTTCTTTTGGAGGTAATTATAATTAAATGATCAAATGAACCTTTATAAAACCCCTGACACTTGCAGTGTCCATCCCTTGTGTAGTTGAGTCACATCAATTAGTATAGATTTGGCATAGCTTAGATACATAGTACATGCTGTGTAAAACTTACCATATAGGTGAACGATGGTTCTTGTAGCTCTTTTTATAATTAGATTTTCCTCCAATACTGTGAGTTACTGGTAGCTGCTGTAAGTTAAGCACTTTTGAAATTAGAATACTTAATGTGTCCTGCAGAATACATTGAGCATGTTGTGATGTTGAGGTCAATGAGGCTTCTCTGGTACAGCAAGCAGTGTAGTGAGTGATCTGGCATAGTGGATTTTAACCATTTCAAAATGCACTGGAAGGGCAATACACCTGGGTGAAAGCAATCCAAATTTCATGATCTTTTTGACAGGTATAGAACTGAGAAAAACCAAATCTCAGCTGGAGGTAAAACCACCAGGGAATGCAAAGGGTCAGAAGAAGGTCTTTCATAAGTAAATTGACATCAACATAAAGTCTAAGGAGAATGTAGGCCCGCAGCTCAGTGTGGAGCAGTAGACCTGCTGACAAAGGGCACTGAAAAGGCTGTTTCGCCTCAGCTGTTACTTGTAAAGGTTTAACCTCAGGCCCCCAGGTCCTACTAGCAGTGTGTTCTCTGCATTACCTGCAGTGGGGAAAGAACATTAGGAATACTTAGGCCACTTGGACATGGATAAGTCCAAAGGATCAGATAGGATGCATGTGAGGGTGCCGACGGACATGGCTGAGGTCACTGTGAGGCTACTTGGTATCTTTAAAAGGTCATGGCAATCAGGGAGGTTACTGATGATGGGAAAAAGGCAAATATCATGCCTATCTTCAAGAAAGGTGAGAAGGAGGATTTGGGGAACTGTACATCAGTTAGCCTAATCTCAATCCTTGGGAAGATTATGGAACAAATCCTTCTAGAAGCCATTTCCAAACACTCGAAGAACAAGGAGGTGACTAAAAGAAGCCAGTATGGATTTATGAAGAGTAAAATATCCATGACCAACCTGATTGCCTTCTACAATTAAGTGACTGGTTATGTGTACAAGGAGAGTGGTGGATGTTGTTTATCTGTGGTTTAGTAAGGTTTTTGACACTTTCTTCCACTGCATTCCCGTAGTGAAAGAGATGAGATATGGATTGTGTAAGGTTGGTGGAAAACCGGCTGAACTGCTAGGCTTAAAAGAGTGTGATCAGTGATGCAATGATCCCTTGTGTAGCTGGGTCAGTAGCATTCAGTGTCTTTATTAGCAACCTCGATGATTTGACAGAGTGCACTCTCAAAAAGTTCACAGATGATAGCAAATTGGGAGTAGTGCTCAGTAATTTGGGCGATAAGGCTAGTATTTAGAGAGCTTGATAGGCTGAAGAAATGAGCAACTGAGAAGAATCTAATGAAGTTAAACTAAGGTAAAGTCTAAGTGGGGTGGAATAACCCCATACAGCAATACAGCTGGACACCAATAAGATAGAAAGCAGCTTTGTAGAAAAAGTCCTGGTGATCCAGCTAGACTTAATTGAACTTAAGTCAATAGTGTGATGTGGTGATGAAGACCAACCAAATGCTCTGCTGTATTAGCGAGACTGTAGGTCAAGGGAAGTTGTTATTCCCCTCTATACAGGACTTGAGAGACTACATTGAGAGCAGCAGGCCTACTGTTGTGTCCAGACCTTGATTTACTGAAGCAAGGCCCAGCAGAGTGACATCAAGATGGTCAGGGGACTGGAGCAACTTATATAATAAGTAAAGGCTCAGAGTTGAATTTATTTACCCTTAAGAAGAGAAGAATAAAGGAATCTTGTTACTTTATATCTGCCTAATAGGTACAGAGAAGGCAAAGCAAGAGTCTTCTGAATGATAGACCGTGATGGGACAACAGGCAATTACAGTATCACAGTATCACAGATTTCTAGGTTGGAAGAGACCTCAAGATTATCGAGTCCAACCTCCGACCTAACACTAAGTACTCCACTAAACCATATCGCTAAGCTCTACATCTAAACGTCTTTTAAAGACCTCCAGGGATGGTGACTCCACCACCTCCCTGGGCAGCCCGTTCCAATGCCTAACAACCCTTTCGGTAAAGAAGTACTTCCTAACATCCAACCTAAAACTCCCCTGTCGCAACTTTCGCCCATTCCCCCTCGTCCTGTCACCAGGCACGTGGGAGAACAGACCAACCCCCACCTCTCTACAGCCTCCTTTAAGGTAACTGTAGAGAGCGATAAGGTCGCCCCTGAGCCTCCTCTTCTCCAGGCTGAACAAGCCCAGCTCCCTCAGCCGCTCCTCGTAAGACTTGTTCTCCAGACCCCTCACCAGCTTGGTCGCCCTTCTCTGGACTCGCTCGAGCACGTCCATGTCCTTCCTGTAGCGAGGGGCCCAAAACTGAACACAGTACTCAAGGTGCGGCCTCACCAGAGCCGAGTACAGGGGCACAATCACTTCCCTAGCCCTGCTGGCCACACTGCTTCTTATACAAGCCAGGATGCTGTTGGCCTTCTTGGCCACCTGGGCACACTGCTGGCTCATATTCAGCCGACTATCAACCAATACTCCCAGGTCCCTCTCGGCCAGGCAGCTTTCCAGCCACTCATCTCCCAGCCTGTAGCGCTGCTTGGGGTTGTTGCGCCCCAGTTGCAGGACCCGGCACTTGGCCTTGTTGAGCTTCATACAGTTGACCTCAGCCCATCGCTCCAGCCTATCCAGATCCTCCTGCAGAGCCTTCCTGCCCTCAATTGACACGTTGCACCACATGAAATTTTAATTATATATTTGGAAATAGTTAAAGATTAGGAAACATGTTCACCATAAGGGTGGTTATATATTGAGATAGGCTCCCCAGGCAGAATGTGGACCTTCTGTCCTTGGAGATAATCAAAATGCAGCTGGACAAGCCTGAAGCAATGTGACCTATTTAGCCCTGCCTTGAGACGCAGTTAGACTAGATGACCTTATACACTATGATCTAGCTCCACACCAACTCTTTTATCTTGTTTCTTTGCTAACAGAAATAAGAGTTCTACACGAAAATGTTTGCAACAAGAGTATTCTATGAAAGTTTAGATATGGTGTCATCTCATTTTGTTTTTCAAAAGTCTATAGTAATTGCTTATTTAAGACTTTCAATGTATTCTTTCAGAATATGCTTTCATTTTTTCAAATCTGAGAACAGGAGGGAAATGTAAAGCAGAAAGGCTGTAGTGATGTCACTCATAGAATCCTTCTATTGTCAAGTTCTATAGAAATAAGGCATACTACTGCACTGGAACAGTTTGAATATTAAAAAGCTAAGAAACCTACAGGTACAGACCTTCCTTGAGATTGGTCCAAGGAACATTTTATTAGTTAGGAAGAACGAAGTCTGTAAAGTTACCATTAAGAAAAAAAGGAAGACAAGTAAATGAGATGTAGAAATAGAATTTCCACACTAAACCTGTAGGCTGATGTTCATATCCCAAAGAGCAGCAGAGGAACTCTGTGGAATGAATCAGGGATTTAGGCAGGGAAGGATAAAGGTAGTAATCCATGTTGGTAAAGCATGAAGCATTGCAACGTAAAGAAAGCATGTTTCTTCTTTTGGTTTGTATAACAAAAATGTACCCTAGGTTTTTGTTTTTAACATTTGGTTAGTCTTTCTTTTGAAATATTTTATATGCCTCTAGCTTTGCATGCCATATTTGTTTGAAGATGTGCTCTTTAATAATAAGTTTTACTACATTAATAAACCTTTGTTACTTTATTTAATGTAATTTTCTGCATTACTTAGAAAAAATATTTTTCTAAATATTAAATACACCTATTAAAGATTGGTCAATTCAGCAAACTATAGCAGATGATGATAGCTACTGGGTCAGCATGCTGTGTATCAATGTTTTCTGACATGGGAAATATTTCAATGAGGTTACGCTTGTTGTGCCAGAGCTGCTTATATGGATACAGAGAAAGAACTATAGATGCATTTCAGCATACCTTCTGTCTCTGTGAAAGAGCTGTCAGATAAAAAAAATAAAAATAAGTTCAGGGTTTATTTGTTTAATTTTGCTTTCCAAACAATTTCTAACTGTAACAACATGACAAAAACAAAACACACACACCAAAAAAAAAATACAGCATGCACTGAACAATTCTTACTTTCTGGTTGTCTGTCCTTTTTGTCTTTCTCATGTAGGCTTTGTAGTAACAAATCATGTAAAACATTCCTTCCATGGCCACAGAAGCCTCTGATTGAGGTGGAACACATGCAGGCTCCTGAACATTTACTACATCCTGTGGAGCTATACTCCACAAGTTTGGTATGTCTCGCTCTGCAGGATCATTTAGCAAATAAAGCAAAAGTGGACTCAGAAGGGTTAGAAATCTATCCCCTCTTGTGGAAAAGGCAAGGGAACACAGGTACCTAGACTTTATATGGCTCTGCGCTCGCTGTGGAATTTGTTGCCCATCTTAACTACCTAAAGTATATTCCCAGTGTGCAACCTGATTATTCAGTAAAGTGCTGAATTTATGATTTTACGTCATTTATTTGCATTATTTATCATCTGTAATTTGAATGCATGTTTTATAAATAGAGTGCAGAATACCTCTTGGTAGATCTAACGTAAGTCTGACTGCTGTGTAAACTCTGTTCTTCATAATGGAAACTTCCTCACTGTATCTTACTAAAAGTTGCATATGTACCCATTTTCCTTGTTAAGCAACTTAGCTTTGTATTTCTCTCACTCATGACCAAAGGATTTAATTTAAACTGAAAACCAAACTGTTGAGCCTGAACTAAGTCTAATCTAATCTCCTCTGGTATTCATTTAAAAAATATAAGGTAAAATATTATCCTACTGTAGAATTTTGTTTCCTTTAATACTACTTGAAAATCAATATTTTATCCACACCCTGAAAATTATGTTGTTGTCAGATAGAGGTTAATCATGCTAATAAATTTGTACTTTAGAGAGGGTACTATCACTCACACCTTCTACTTTTTTGTACTGAATCCACAAATTTGTTTTATTTTATTTACTCTTGGCATAGACTGTGTCAAAATGTAATACCAGAGTAAGGCAATCTAAAATCAGGTGAAAATGCTTGGCCTGCAATATTCTTGAAGTATTCTTGCAATATCTGTAACTAGCAGTTCACCATCTTAATAGATTCTTAGATGAAGTATTTTTGACTAAGTTAACCTTTCATAATTTGTGGTAACAAATATGTTACCAGTATTTTTACAGTTAAAAAAATATATGTATGCTTAAAATATATACGTATATTAAGTAAAATAATTCAAAGTTGAGGAAATTATAGTTAAACATTAAAAGAAATACAAGTATTTGAAGGAATTTTAATATCCACTGAAGGTATGTCTAGAGTCTCAACAATCTTTTTTTCTATAAAGTGTATGCAATCAGGAATAATTCATTTTTTCGTGAAAATGTTATTTTCTTGGAAACATTTTGCACATGGAACTGCAGAATGGTTGAGGTTGAAGGGACCTCTGGAGGTCATTGTCCAAACCCCTGCTCAAGCAGAACATGTAGAGTTGGTTGCCCAGGACCATGTCCAGAAAGGTTTTGAATATCAGTGCACTCATATGCCTCTATAAATATTATTGGACTTCTGATGCATTTGAGCCATTATAAGGTGATGCATCATTAAAATGATCCATCTTAAAGTAACCAAGAACTCGTTCATTCATGTTTTAAACTCACATATTGTCTTTGAGTTGTAGAATTTGACCTTGGGAGGATAATGATTTCTAAAATATGTCTTTTATACAAATATTTTCCCCCAAATACATTTTCCAGTAATAACCTATTAAAATTTAAAAATCTAGTACAGTTCTGCAGATCACATTCTCAGTCATTACTGTTCATTAAAGCAATTGCATTCTCATAATTAAATTAGTAATTTAATAATTACATAGTTGCTGTATCGGCAACTGATACATCCTGCAAATTTGTATGCTATAATTCTATTAAGAGTGGATTGTTACATGTAAGGTTAAAATGCTGATATTGTTCTGAATTCCTGTTTCTAAAGGGAAAGGAAAAATCACTTTTGGTATGTAGTTCTCTTTCTAACAGACCTCAATCAGTTCTATTTTGTGTTTTCATCACTAGCAAGCAAAACTAACGTTTTTGCTCCTCCTATGGTGAATTTTTTTCTCTTGCAAGTAGTCTTTTGAAGTCTATCTGTACAATCATGTCTTCTAACACATAAAGTTTATGGAGTTTGGATGACTTTTCTTGTTTTTATAAATGGAAAAGAAAAAAAAATGTATGCGTGATGTATTTGAGTTCTTATTTCTTATTTGGTGTATTTCTGTTCTGGAAAAAAAAAAAGAGGTTGTTTAAAACAAATAGAGAAAAGCAAAGTAAATATTTCCCTAAACTTAACCTTCTAATGCAAAATTCATAACCTATCTAATAATTTGTAGGTGATGCTTTCTTTATACTTTGCTGTTTGTAGATGGTTGTCCAACTGCAAAAGGAGATCCAGGAGTTGAAAGATGAGCTGGTACTGGTGACTGGCAAGCATAGAACATCAGAGCTTTCACAAGAAGAGCTACTTCGGTAATGGCTTACATTGTTTTTTTCATTTTCTTCTTTTGTGGTGATAGTTTTCATCAGTTTCTTTGTTGGCATAAATATTTAAATTCATCTCAGAGTTTTAAAGTTTTCATAGTGAATAATAAAATGAAGTTAGATGCCAGGTTAGAATGGCAGTTTTCCATGAAAAGCTGTATGAGGCTGCTGGCTGTGTTTCTGCAGTCTCAGCTTTGAGGAACTGAAGTAAAGTAAATGCAAAGGATGGGAATGCCTGACAGATGCCATGCAAAAAAAAGTGTTGTATAATAGTGCAGAATAAAAAAAACAGTATTTCTCAAAACTGGATATACGATCTAAGTAGAACTCAAGAAACATTCTTTGTACTGAGAAGGGTCATGCTGTAGTGTTAGTTTGACATATGTCAAGAGAAAGCCTGCATTTCTAATACACAATTAATCAATGTCTTAAAAGCCAAATATTTAAATTTTTTACTGAACATGCTATTCATTTATGTGTTGTAATATCTTACAGCTTTAAGTAAAAGATCAGCGCAGAATATAAGAACTTTCTATGTATAATGTAAAAATATTTTCTTAGGGCTAAAATTTCAAAATAGCTATATTCAGTTTTGAGATTTGAAAAATTAAGCGATCTTATGGGATGGACCTATTTAATCTCTGTGCCTCATCTGTATAAAGTAGTAGTAACTGTTCTGATATTCTGTTTGTTTGGTATATTAATGATAATGAAGGTGCAAGAATTTTGACAATGATTTTAATTTAACTTGGAAGTGTTCCAGAAGAAAACTACCAGTGCTAAAAATTTCCCATACCATCCAGGAGATTCTGGAAATACGTAGCAAGTTGCTACCTTTAATGTTGTCATTTTTCATTATCGGTTTTGATTGTTTTGTTTTGTTTTAATTCAGAAACTAAACGACATCCATATCAAGGATGAGGAGCCAGATAGCATTATATAAAAATTTCTTGTATAAAAACAGAGAAGTATCTTTCTTTTTCTTTACATAAGAAATTAAATGACCTTAATGGCAAGTTTCTCTTTACCCTGACAGAACTAGTCTTTCACAAGATGAGCCACTCTTGGGGACTTTATTACGATACACATAAATAACCTATATATTCATTTAAAGATATACTTTCCTAACATTATTGTAAAAATCTGTCACGTGAATTTTCCTTTGTGACCTTTCTTGCTGTTTAGTTTGTGTAGGGACATTGATTTTATTTATTTATTTATTTATTTATTTATATGCCAAGGACATGAACCTCACTTCCTAAGATTTCCTATCTGACTTTTTGTTATGAAATTAGTAGTCTCATAGGCGGAAATGGGTTCACAGCTGATGAAAGTTTTTAACATAAGTATGCAAAGGAAAACTAAGAATGTACAGTCTGCATAAAGTTGCACTATAGCATATGTACAGGAGGCCTTGTTTCAAAAATGCATAACTAAAAAGTATAGCAGTTGAATATTTTTTCCTTTTTATCTTTACAGCACAATATATGGAGTGTTACCTTGTCAGAAAAGGTTGCTCCTGAGATAATAGCAAGGAATTTTGCATCCCAGTCCTCCAAAGAGAAGCACAGAGGAGACTTTCTGCCTTTAATGAGTTTCTACCTATAATAAGACACAGAAAGGGAAAATAGCCTTCAAGGACCTAAGCTACGTTAGGACAACACAAAACTTTAAGTTGTTTAAATTTATCTTGTAGGTATGTTTACTCAGGCTCATGTAGTACATGTGTTTCAAAAATGTGTTCTCACTTGGAACAAACGCCCTTGCAATTAAGATTCAGAACCAAATTTAAATACTGCTGACTGAGGTACAGTACATTTCCTGAGAATCACTAATCAGCAAGAAGGACCACAAAGGATTAACCTTGTCAGTAATAAATTCCAGATAATGCCCTTGTTCAAAGATCTCTTTTTTTTTTTTTTTTTTTAATATAGACTTAAAATGGAAAGCAGACTTGGGTGTACAGAATTTTTTATGGGTGACATAGTTTCAAGCAGAAGACACTGCTAGAGAATTACTAACATATACATGAGCCAGTCGGACTGGCTTATTGATTCTGTATGCCAAATGGAATGTTGAAAGAAAAAAATCTTTTTTTTTTTTGGACAGTTCAAATGGCAGGAAAATGGTAAACGTCAGGCTCTGAGTTTTGCATTTGTGCATGTTCTTGCATGCAGTGTTCACAGGTAAACAAACCGATGTGAACTTAACAACCAGATAAAAATATAATCAACTAGTAGCATGACAAAGCACGTCTTCATTGAAAATACCTTTCCATATTTTTATATATTTTGAGCTTACTTTCATTTGGTTAATATTTGTGACCATGCTGGCTTAGGTCTGTCTGAGCATCCTGTCATGATCATTTTAGAACATTTACGAACATTCACAGATAACGTCTAACTATTCTGTCTCTAATGAGAGTCTTTTGCTGTGTTATGCGTTAAATCTTTATGACAAATCTGTTTGTTGAGACTGACCATCTGAGTTTGGAGCTACTTGTTATCTGGAGACTTTCCACAAATTAAAGAATAAATATACAAATGAATAGTCCAAACAAAAGTATAGAGTTGGGTGAGGGCTGATAAAATCACAATTTACTATTTCTGGAAAATGTCTATGGTTTTCATCTAGTTTTGCACATAAAATGAAACTTAAATAATATTGCTGATTGGGAGAGATATGGATCAGATTGTTATGACAAACAGAAGAGGAAAAGAAACATGGCAAAGGTGATAGTACAACATGCTATGTTGCACTTTATTCAGAGTCACCACACAATAACAATTCTTAGGGGGATTAGTACTGTAGGGGATTCCAGAGAGAATAATCTTTTTTTGATTGATGCTTTTATAATGTGGCCAGAAGGGAAATTATAATTAGAGTCATTATATATTTCAAATGCTATTTGGACATTTCTGCTCAGTTAAGATATCCTCTGTTTAAACTTAAATAAACTGTATCTTGGCGTGTATATGTATGCATACACATATATATAGATAATTCAAGTTTACACAGTTCTTTTCAAAAGCCTTACACTTTTACCAAAGTCTAGTTGTAAGGAGGAAATTAACTAGTATGAAGTGTTACTAAATATATTTTAATCAATATTTGTTGTATTTTATTTCTTGTTCTGATTCATCAATTCAAGAGAGGTCAAAGCAAAATTTGTCTTCTGAAAGACAATTCTGTGCCAATTTTTGTATTTATTCATTGATTCTTAACACAGATGATCAAAGGTACAAAATATGTCAATGAAAAGCTCCATGCAGTAAGTACATATTTATTTTGTTGTCTCTGCACAAATTCTTTTCTCAGGTACTTTTTGATAGAAGATGGATGCCAGAATGAAACTAGATCTACTGGGTGCATGTGTAGAACCAATACTATCTTTTCACCTATGGTCATGATAATGCATAGGCTTTTGCTCTGTACAAGAGTTGCAGGAAATAAATGCTAGTGATTGCCCTGGAAATAAGTATTAATATCATATAAAATGGTATTTTGTATGTTTCTTGACTTAGTTATACTAAACATTTATTACAATAATGAGCTTCATTCCACTTGCTTACTTTCAGGGTATTCAAAATAAAGTCAGTGGGCTACTCACTGCAGTTCAGATTGTTAGATTTTTAAATATATTTTGTGAACAAGCTGTAGTTCATTCTTCATTGCTTTTTTTCTCACTTGAATCATAGAAATGTCTTCAGATATTTATTTTTTTTTAATTTATTTAATGAAAGGGGAAAAGAAGGTCAAATAGACTTTCATCATAGCCACAGCAATGTCACATTGTCATTCATTAAATTTACAACAAAATGGAAAACAAATGCTCTTGACTTTGCTTATGAATGATCAGTCCTGTGAATAAAGGCACAGCTGTCTAGAATTCTTACTTCAGAATTCTCTGTAAAATGGTAAGATCTACTTTATTATGTCATATTTTTTGTTTTATTATTTTATTCTCATAAATGTTAAACATACATTAATTCTGCTACTCTCATTTTTTTTTTATTTAAAAAGCACGGCATAAAAAATGCAGCTATGCTACATAAGTGGTCCAAAATGTAGTTCGTAAAATGCTTCCAAAATCCGTATTGCTTGCTTTGGATCACACCGTCTACTTCCTCAGCTGTAAGGGGCTGATCTCTAAATATTTCTTTAAGCTAGAGAATTAGTGCCTTGTTTAGAGAGGAGATGAAGGAAAAAAAAAAAAAGAGAACACTTTGCACTATTGAAATAAAAATACAGCAAATAACATCATACATCACAAACAGAAGGAAATTATACCCCCTTAGGTTTCTGTACTATGCTTTAGAACAGGTTGAAATGACATTGAAATGATTCTTACTTTTTAATCTTTTTTGTAAGAATCATGCCAAAAGTAAAAGGGAGAGTCCTTTTCATTTGAATCATTTGGGATATTTTTTTTTGTTGTTGTTGTAAATGAGCTCACTAGCAATTTACAATGTGTGCCCAGAAAGTCAGGATTTTGAATCAAAGTTCTGTGCTCCAGAGCACCCACGCTCCCAGAGCCTTTGCCAGTTGGAATTCTCTGCTAACAGGGAGGGAAGTCCTGGCTTAGCACTTTAATTTATTAATAACTTTACCTTATTTCTTTCAGATACATATGTTATTACAGACGCTTCTATTTTTTACTTCAACACTCATATATTGTTCATCTTACTCATACCCTGGATTTCTCATTACTTCTTTCTTTCTTTTTTCTCTTCCAGCGTTGTGACATCTGTATGCTATCATGGCATTGACAATATTGCACTGTTGTACATTGTAGAGGTTTTAACAGTTACTTGTGCTTAAGCTATTGAAACAATGGTTTAATTTACAAAGCAGAGCAAATGTTCTTATTTGTTGATGTCAGTGTTCAATTTCTGTTGCAAGGTGGAAGGAATAGAAGCGTATTACCTTGGTTTATGTCAACACAGGAGACAGTGGATTTGTGCAGAAGTTAGCAGGCTGACTGACATATGCTGTGTAGGCAATATTCAAGAGAAGCTACCTTAACTGTAGGTTTAAAATATCTCACACTAACATCGAGCTTAGCTGCCTGATTTAGAATCCTCTTAAATCAATGTATTTCACCAGAGGACATTTTTTTTTCTCTTATGTGTTATGAAATCTTCTGTGACAGCACAGTAAGGTCAGATTCCTTTTTTTATTATTTTTTTATTTTACTTTATTTTGAAAAAATCATGGTAACAATTTCCAAAAGGATATGTTCAAATGTGTCTGTTCGTAGCAGATTTTTGAACTCTCACTTAAATCCATTGAATGCCTCGTCAGCAGAGATGCTTCTGAAAGTACCACTAAACATCTATTTGTGCCTCTTGGCACTTTAAATACTTTTTGTAAAACTTTTTCTTTAGAGCTCATATCTAATTAAAACCAGTTAGTGAATCTTTACAAAACTTCTCTCATCTATACTGTAGAAATGTCTCAGTGTTCATCTGTATGAGACCCTTTGACTTCCTTGTGTGATTGGTGTGTGTGTCCCTTGTTCTTACTTTTTATTTCAAGATCTTGCTACCTTCAACTCAGATATTTTTATTTATTTATTTATTTTTGATAGTCTGAAGCTTAGTTTTCTATTTGTACTTTTAGATGTACTCTATTTATTACCATTACGGCCACAAATATTATCAGGCAGTGAGTAGCATTGCTTTATGTATGTGCTTTTGCTTTGTTATTACAAAATGCTGTTCAAGAAGAAAAGCATATACACTCTACTATCTACCTGACATGTTTATTCTCTGCAAAAACTCTGCATGCATAACATTAGTGTAGACATTTTTTAACCTGTATGAGACAGTCGTGGTCATTTCACAGTCCTTGCCAAATCTCCCCTTGATTTATTCATGCAGAGATTTAGATTTGTGTGCATTTCATCATTGGAATGAATGATTTTCAACTGTGTAGAAACTCTTTACATGTGCCATATTGTAGCCTTCTAATTCAGAAGGATCTCTTTACATAGGAGGTAGCAAAAATGTCTTCGCCAGTATATTTAATGAGAGAGTGATATCTGTAATAGGAAATGTATGCTTCTTTCCTTTGCAGTGCAAGTGTTTAATGTTAGTAATTTGTCTGTGGGTATGATACTGTTTGGTTGCTTTACAAAATTAGAAGCGTTATTTGTATATTTTTTGCCCTTTATATACAATTGAAAAAAATCCAAATGATTAATTCCTTGCCAGATTGATTTTAGGTAATCTCTTTGGATACCAACCTGTTGGTTATCTAAACAGGCAGCATATAAATCCTAAATGCTGCTTATAGTATTAGCAAACTGCGTATAATATTCATAAATATTTGTTTCTACTCATCATCAATAGGGAAGAATATGCTTTTGCTCTCTTTTCAGTTGGCCATATTGCTCTGTTCTCCTGTTCTATTCATCTGTTCTTTTTATATTTATAAATATATAACATATGTGTTTTAGAACTTCAAATTTTGACTGTCTGTGGCTTTTGGTTTGGGGATGTTGGTGGAACAAGAGGGAGGAGATCTATTCTACTATGGCCTAAAAATGCCTTATTCTTTTTTCAGAAAGTATGTGTCTCCTAGTTGTGTTCTCACTGTTTTGTGCTGGCTGGCACTTTTTTTCCAGGTTCTCAAGCTTGTTGCCTGACTTGGTGAGATATGTGCTACAGATACCTCCAAGTATAGACTTGATAATGTGCAGACAACTAATTGTGTCAATAATGGCATCTTCGGAGCCATGAAGGAGACATATTATCCGTTTGGCCTCTATAGGAAAATCCTTTTAGAGGTCTCCAAGTTATCTCATAACATGATTTTATAGGAAATCTATTGCAAAAGTCTAGGTAAGCAAACTTCTTTAATTGAAGGAACCTCTCTGCTGATCTCAAGTGTTTCAGTAGCTTCTTTGTTAACAGTCAATTTTTCACAAACTTGGATTTCCAGTTTGCTTGTCATAAAGTTCACGGCTGACACACAAAATTAATTGTTCTTTAAGTGAACTTAATTTTGATAGATGATATACAGTGTTGGTGATCAGGGTTAAAAGGCAAGCTCTCCCAGAAATGAATCATGGCACATGAAACAAGGTCAAAATGAGTCCTTCCAAATACATGTTTTTAGATCCTGCATCCTGCATGCTATTGAGAGCTCTAAACTTTAAAAACATACTCTCAGTTGGCTAGGAGTACTTTTCTGATGCATTTCAGCTGTGTAATTTGCATCCTGCTTCATGGAAACACAAGACTGTTTCAGAAGTGGATTATTATTTTTTTTTTTTTTTAAGATGAAAATCTGTTTTTTGGTGAATGGGTAAAACTGAAGTAGCAGAGCGCTCATCTTACCAATCTGGAATTGTGCTATCAGAAAAATTGCATGGAATCTAAAATATTGGGTATAGAAAACTTTTGTGATTTTTCTGTGGTCTAAATGGTAAGCAGGCTTCATTAAAGAATTCCTGAAAGGTGGAAAGTAACAGAAGAGAAATAAAGTTGTTAATGTAAAAGCTGTCTGTGAGCTGAAGTACTGTATGTGTTTACATTCTTAGGAAAAATGTTATAAAGAGGGGAATGATAGACCAAGACTTTGTGACTGATTCACAGTCACTAATCAGAGACCACTGTTAGTTTAACAAGTTTTCACCCCAGCTGTTTATGACTGATTTTCTTCAAGCGTTCATCCCAGCATCATTGTAAGAACAGACTTGTGTTTTCATTCAGAGCCTGGTATTATTATTCAAACTCAACTAAATCAGCATTGCAATGCCTTTCTTTTTGTACTACGTTAATATATATAAACTCAATATAAAAATGATATTTAAATTCATATCATAAATGATGGGATACTCTTCCATTGGCATTGACTTAGAAAATGATTTACTTCTTTTCTGGTGGGAATTTTTTACTCTTGTTTTCTCTGCTGTTGTTGTTTCATTTGTTTTTGTTTTGTTTTTCTGATGAGCACAGAGAAAGAAAACCCCATTCTTTGTTTACTGTTGCTTTTCACAGAAAATTGGTCTTTATTTGATACTTTCACATTCTTCCTCCTTCGGGGAGTTTCTGTTGGAAGAACTATTCTTCCTGATACAGCAGGATTCTGGCACTAGACTTCGGTACACTCTTGCTCCTGTTAGTGTAAGTTAGGCCTGCTGTCTTAGCTAGGCAGAAGCTAAGAATAGAATAGAGCAGAACCTAGCATTCCCTCTTTTTTTTTTTTTCCCCCCACTTGACTTTAGCAGCTGTAATAATATTAATAAACCTTTAATGGTGTGTAACTTCTTACAAAGAATGCAGCAGCCTGCTTGTTAACAATATTAATTACAAAAAATGAAAGACTTTATTGGTTTCATATTTGTTTCTATGCAGAATCAAAGATTTTAACATTTCTCAAGCATACTTTTCAGGTTTCTTTTGTTGTTGTTGTGTGTTTGTTTTTATATTAGTTTAGTACTTTCACTGAAAGTGTCCTGTGGCTAGGTGGTTGTATATCAGATTATTGTAGCCTCTTCTGACATTGAAATAGCTTAAATTGACTGTCTTACTTTAAAATTGAATATCAAATTCTGAAATAAAGGTATATGCTGCATATTTCCACTGAAGCAATTAAGTGTGACTTGTAAGCAATTCAGTTATTTTTATTCCTGTATTTGTAGCTCACCACATAACTAGGTTTCTACTGAATTTCAGTTAATTAAAAACTGTTTACATCCTTTCTTTTTTCCTGTTGATGTTGGTGCTCTTCAACTTCCTAAGCTAAGCAGTAAGGCGGCTAAAGTCTAATTATTTTCTATAAAGGTTTCTCCAGTGTGAAACAAAATTCCTGGTGTTAGAGGCCTTCTCTGTATTCGGGTTTCTGCTCCAGTAAGGTGTATTTGCTACTAAGCTTTTTATTATTATTATTTCATTATTAGGTCCTTGAGTTGATGAATTTTAGTTAATTTTCATTTTAGTTGGGTGATTTGATTTTTGCCACTAAAGGTTGTGTTACTAAGAGGTTATAATAACTGCATTTTATGTTGATAATAAAGGAGTATAATAACAAAACAAAACAAACATTTCTTCTGCAATCACTCTCATATAAGAACAATAAAAAACAGAACTGCTGTAGTTCTAGTCTGCATAAATAAAGTCAAGGAAGGAAAAAAAAATCTCATACTGCATACAACAGTGTTCATAAATAGTACATTGGAATGGTTTCTTTGTATGTTTCTATGTTGGTTGGGTTTTTCTGCTTGATCCTATCTGTTTCTCATTTTAAGCTTTAAAAACTAAGTGTTTGGTTTTTTTTTTTCACCCCTCTGGTTTATGAATTTCCTTGGAACCCTTAACCATGTCATAGAACCTACATACACAACTACCTTTGATTTTTCTAAAGCATTTTCCCATTGGCTTTTGGCAGTGGGTGTAATAGGGACATTATGTTCAGCCCAAGATGTTTTTGAAGAACAGCTTGGTCACAAACATAGAAATGCTTAAAATATGTAATATAGTCTTTGCCAAGCATGCTCATTCTTTTTTGCAAATCCATTTTGAAAAGTCTCTTCTTTGGGCAGCTTTTTTCCTAATTTCTTCTTGAGAGGGCATGCAAATATTAACCTACTATCCTTGGCATAATGATAGAACATCATCATTACTGCTTTTAAGGACTGGTTACTCAGGTCTTTTTGAAAATGTACTATAATTAATGACTTTTCCAAGAAACAGAACATACTACTTAAGAGAGGTCAGGGTAGATAGTTTCCGGGCTGAGCCAGAACAACTAAAGCAAGATTTTGTAGGGAGTTCTCTGGATAGGTACTCTCTTGTTCCTCTAGATGTTGTTCGTGGCTGGGTTGCTTTATGTGGTTTTCAAGTTTGATACTTGCAGACATAAATTCTTGTGACAGCTTTTGGTTGGAGGAAAATAGTTTAAAATGCATTTATCTGTTAAAGAACTAAGGATCAGAGATTAGGTAACCATCTTTGAGTACATAATTATTGCAAAGGAGAAAGTTACTCTTCATCTTTTGAAGGTAACTGAATGAAAACCAAAAATCATTTTGGCTTTCCTTGTTGCAAAAATGGTTTTCTTGCTCTGCTTCTTTTAACAGGAGGATAACTACTGACTCTATGTGATGCTTTGACTAGGAAGAATGCGTTGGAGTTGTAATTGTAGATGTCCAATATAAATTTCTTAAATCCTTTACAGCTCTAATTTATATGATTATGTGTTCTAGTTTTCATATATTTTATATATGTCATTGTATTTTTTAATATGTCATTTATATATCTCATTGTAATTTTTACATGGAAACCTAAATGTACATAATTTCATCTGCTGGTATTCATGGGGATGGGGATCTTCTTTGTGTTTTTTGTTTGTTTGTTTGTTTTCCGTTTTCATTTATTTATTTGTTTGTTTATTTCTGTAGTGTTCAGACTAGGGTGGTCTGTTCTTGTTCTAATTCTTAAAGTTGAAATTTTAGAAAAGTACCTAAACATACACTGAAGATTCTGTGGTTTCCACCAATTGGCAATGAAACTTAATTGGTTTAAACTTCTGATTTACATTCTGCTATTTCAGACTTGACTCAGTCTTCTGGTGCTCAGACCTGTTTTGGCTTCCACGTAGTCCTTGAGACAGCAAAAAATGAATTGGGCTGTTATGTTTTTTCACAAATGCCAAACATATTAAAAGTAGCATAAGAATCAGGAAATAGGTCATATCTATAACTCCAGCTTGTCTAACTCATTACACTTTGACAAGTTAACTTTGACTCTTGACTGGCAATCAAAAATAGAGCATTTTTTTTACAAGAATTATATATTATTTTTTTCTCTTGAAATATTTTAACTTTCTGCCATGTTATTCTGGTAATGGTAACGGTGGAAGTTAGTGTAATTTTTTTGATTGATTTCCATAGCCTAAATCCATGGTAACCTGAGTATGGCTAAGTCCCTAGCAAACAGGTAATCTTAGTCAGGGTAAAATATCTCCTTTCTACGTTGTAGTTCAAGATTAAAGGCTCATTTTATAGATGACTTCATATAGTCAGTCTAGACAGTCTAGTTATAAAAAATATTTTTGTTTCCTGTTATTCACTGAAATCAATATGGTGCTTAGGATAGTGACAAATACTGACTTTCTCCATGTCCGTGTAATCACTCTATAGCATTCTTCTTAATAGTACAAATGTCTGTCTTTTCCCAGTTACTTATTATTCCCGTTAAACAAATGCCTGCCTCCATGTATGAAGGGTTAGTTCTCCTGGTCATGGTGTGTGTAAAGAGTCTATGAATATCCTCTTATACAACAGACCTTTTTTTTTTTCTTTCTTTCTTTTTTTTTGTTTTGTTTTCTTTCGTTGAACTCTTCATGAGGAAAAAAATCCTGTAGCAATAAGTAGAATTTTGGTATCTTTTGCCCAGTAGTTTTTGTAGTCTTTTAATGTGAGAAGATGATCAATGCCAATAATGCTTTTGTAACTTATATTTATCTTTAAATATCCTCTCTTTTAAGCTCTCCACATGTAAAGTTCACATTGTCTTCAGTGGGTGTTCCATAAATTCAAAAGTCATTAATTTTGCAAATACAGTGACTGGTATAAAAAATGTATTTGTCTCTTGTTCTTTAACTAAAGTGATGAAAATGGGAGAGCACGGTTTATCAGAAACTAGCCAAGGGTTGCTGTGTTCTTTTTCCCCTGTTCTGAGTATAGGCACTTTGTCATGGTAAAATCTGGAGGAGAAAAATAACCAAACCTGTCTGTTATGTTATACTATCATACAGTTCCTAGTTTCCATGTATTTTTCTTCTAAAAATAAAGAATATTGTTGTTGGTGTTTTTTTTTCTGTTTGTCATGCATCTCATAGTTTCATCTTCTCACAGGGAATTGTTACTACAATATAGTAATGCGACAAGTCTTAGTAAAAGAAGTTTCAAAACCAGGGCGATCTCCCAACCAGCTTTAGATACTGTAATATTATTATGACTAAAATTTTGGTTATGGAGTTACAGCAAAATGCTTAAGTAATCAAGTAGCAATAATATTCCCAATCCTGTAATTGAAGAGGATAAATGACTATTAAGGGACATTCAGAAGGCTTGAGTATTATGGGAGGAGCTGAACAGAACTAGTCAAAAAAATGCTAGGGACAGTGATAGTTCTGAACTCCTACTCTTCTCTGACCATTTGGCAATAGATGCAATTATTTTAGATACAGCAGCACACTCAGGTTCACCTAAGATCATCTTCTGAGGATACTAACCTAAATAAACAGTTAAAATCATAGAATTATTATTTACAAGGCATGTGACTGTAATTGTTGCCCACCATTTGCGTATTACCTTAATGGTTACGGCATTTGTTGGGAAGCATGGGCCTTTAATCAAAAACCAGCTGATGGAGTTCAAACTTTCACTTGCTATTTTCCAGAAACATATCTTAGTAAGTGGGTTAGGGGCTGATTTTGGTTTAGAGGTCCTCTGTCCTTTTTCTTGAGGATAATCTGCCATACATCCTGCAACACAAAACCCAGGGAGGTTATAAGAAAGCATCCAAGAGAAAAATCTGACTGTATGCATACAGCTGTGACATCCAGCTCAAAGGGATGGTATATTATACTTGTGTAGGTTTCCAGTCTAGATATTTTAATTGGTTTTGAAAGAGCGGAAGGATGCTCCTGTGTGCCAGATTTTCTTATGAAGACTGATTTATTGAAATAAGAATTACTTCTGCCTACAAAGATGTTGTCAGGTGCTTGATAAATAAGTATAAATTACAAGAGAATGAAATGCTGACTACGTTCCATTAATCAGAAGAGCAGTAGGTCTTTGAGAAACATATAAATATCCGCATCAAAAAATTAGTTGTTCTGCATGGTATTTGGAGCAAGAAAATTTATATATGAAAGTTATGTTATCAGCTGATTCTTGTAACATAAAAATAAATAGTTTTATCTTCTGACAATAACGATAGATATTAAAAATCCTATGCACAAAGCCTCTAAAAATTTCATCTGCTATGTTTTCTGAGAGGACAGGCTTTAGATCATGTTAATTATTAGATGGCAGGAGAACAGAAGGTTATAAAATAAGTGAGAAGAACTAAAGATTACTTCTTCATTGCTTTCAGTTCTAAAACTATGCATTAGTATGTGAAAGTATTTTTTAATATGCAGTTGTAGAATCTCCAGTATCAAATCCAGGTTTTAATATCAGGCACAAAAGTACAATGTAATTGCATAGACTTTGAAGGAAATAGCCTGCTAGTATCAGTCAGCTTGGTGAATCAGAATTTGACAAAGATTTGTCAAAAAATCTTTAAATTCTTAATTGAATTCTAATTCTTAATTCTTTAAATTCTTAACTTAAATTCTTAATTTCTAATTCTTAATGTCAAAAGATCTTTAAATTCTTTAAAGAGTTGTCTGCTTGTTTGTGATTTTTTTTTCCCCCTTAAAAATGTTATGTCTTTTCAGGTTGGATAAGTTAATTGAAACGTTTCTGGAAGATAATGATCCTGAAAGCACTCTGGATGTTGGTGCAGACATGCGCAAGATCAAGTACTGCTTCTCTCATGTGAAGGTATTTCTTTTAAACATAGTGAAAGTGCATCTGGGACTGAAAATTATTTGAAGGCATTTACAGTTGAAAAGAGTCAAAAGAAATGTAGTACAGTTGAGAGGCATTGGAAAAGGGTAAAACAAACTGTGCAATGCAGGGAGGAATGATAGGAATTTCAAATTTAATTAGAAAAACGCAGCAGAATTGTGTAGAAAACCCAGCAAGGATCTCAGCATGTGGTAACTTATAAGAGAGGACTGCAAGTTATTTGAATAAACCCATTACAAGTTATTTGGAAATGGATAGATACATCCATCAGTATTCAGAGCACTATGGAGTCTTTATTTCTGACAAATCAAAAGAGATAAAAATAAAAGTAAAAATACCATGTCCTTGAATCTGTTACACTAACTGTCGTAATAGTGTTGTAAGCCCTTCTAAATTGTTGAAAGATACACTTGAAGTAGGAACAACAGAGAAATTAATAGAAGGTAATATATACTTTGTATTTTGGGATAGAGTTTTCTGATATAATAGTGTAGACATTCCTGACCTTATTGTCTTTAAATAATTAGGTTTCAGTTGTATTGTTAATGGTGAAAGCACTGTAATGCTAGAGAACGCTTGAGTTTATGTGTAGAAAGGGTAAAGTAATTTGTATGTTTGGTAGTGAAGATCAACTAATACAACTTGCCCAACGCTTGATGCAATGCATATAACTTGACAGTCAACTGGTGACATGAGTTTGTTCTCTCAAGAGTCTAGGCAGGCCTTCTCCTTTGCAGCCATAGCTAAACAGTTACAGAGTAGAATAAATACATAGCTGTAGGTAAGGTTACAAGAGCATACCTTATGTTTGTTTCTTTCTTCTGATAGCAACTGATGAACCATTCAAAGATTTCTGATAAAAAAATGGTCTCACAACACACCTCTGAAGAAAAAGACACTAACAAAGAAGTGGGAAAAGAAGAGTTGAAAAAACTGAAAGAACTTCTGCAGCAAAGAGACAATGAGATCAGTATCCTTTGTGAAGGAAAAAATAATATTTGGGTTTCAGCTGATGTGGCTACAATATTTTTTTCTGTATGTGAGATAGGAGTTGGCTGTATGAAAGGAATTTCTCTCTGTTGACCCCATTGTGTTAAAGCAATTACTCAGTTCCCAACTTTTATATGGCAGGACCCCTACTTTGCACCTGCTTCTATTTCAATTGTGACCCAAACCAAAAGTCTGGATTCGGGCACCACTTATCTTTAGAATGGTCCAGCCAAGATCCAAATACTGTGGATAAAGCCACACCTAAAACACTTTCCTCAAGCAAATTAAACCTTTTTGTAGAACGGGAAATTCTGATGCTATATGAAGATAAATTTATTACCTTACAAAACATGCACCTTTAAAAATTAAATTAAAGCTAAGGCCTTTAGCATGTAAAAATATTAAACTGCTCAGATGTGTTTTGTCCATTTCAGGGCCTCACAGCAGACAGGAGTAGCTGCACCATTGCATGATGAAGGTAGGGAGTTATTTTTAGCTGGCTGACAGAGCTGTTGGCAGACCACAGTATCACCATGTCCTTAACTTTGTGGCTACTCTGTGGGTAAAATTTGAAAGTGGCAGAGAACTGAAAAACAGCTTTGTTTTCCTATAGATTTATAGGTAACATACTTGCTTTCACAGTTATAAGTAAAAAAAAGCAAACTCAGCTGTATTCTTCATATACAGCAATTCCAGATTTTTTTTTTTATGTGAAAAGATAATTAATTTTTATTTCATTTGCATGTAGCATGTTACCAGTCTGAACTGAGGTGGCAGGAAAGCTTCTCAATTTTTGTTTTGTCACAGAAAATGTTTGCATTCCAAGGGGCACTTTCAAATAATTTTAGTCATAATACTGAATTATCCGTTTGTTTTTTTTTAAAAAAAAATTGCTCAATTTTGATATCAGTTTTCAGGTCTGGATATGCTTCTGGATGTACAGAAACATTTCTTCCTGATATAAATGATTTAATTGGTATGAAGTTGCTAATGAGAAAAAGCTAAACATCTATATCAAATGCTCCTGTACTTGATAGATATATATGGCTTTGTTTGCTGAAGTACAAGGAAGAAGCATGTTGGGTAAATCCACATAAGAGATATATATAAAAGTATAAAACTTTGAACAAAAAACTATTTTTCAGTATGCAGCCTCTAAGTGACAGTACATCATCATTAGAGATTTAATAACATGACTACTGTGATAAAGCGATGGGAAGTATTGAAGCTTTTTAGTCAATCATAACTAAATTGTAAAATGTTTTATTATTGCTACCCAGTCTAGTTAATAATATTCCCCAAAGACTACTTAGATTTTCTGTGGTTTAATTAGGATTAGAATGAATACCATATTAGATATATATATACACACACACACATATATATATCTCTCTCACAGGAAGTCCTGTGGTTTTGGCTGAATGTAAATAATTTTCATTGTAAGCCCTCTATCTGCTGTTACGCAAAATGTATTTCTATGAAATATACTTCTAATAAATATGTAGTGTTATTTATTATTTAGTAAACCTTCTTATTGTGAAAAGATTACAAATGTGATACTCTTGCCAATCTACCTGTAAGTTAAGGGTTTCTTTTCTTTTCTTTGGAAATTTTGTTTAAAGAATTTAAAGAGTAAAAAAGAGAGTGTCACACAATGTCAATAAGTTATTGGAGTTTTCATTTCTGTTTGTCTGTAAATATTTTTATCAAGCACTGATTGAATGGGATCAGCAATTGTGGTCAATGTGTGAATTTGTTAGTGCTTAGTAGAAATGATTCTGCTGTTTCGCAAAAACTAGGCTGCCTGGATATGATTATAAAAAATATGCCCAACTCTAAATTCACATTCACAAATGGGCTTTTATATGTGAATTATTCCATTGAATAAAAAAACTTAGGGATAAACAAAGAAGATTTTTGCTATATAGAAGAAACCCTTGATGATTTCCTTAATGTATCTTGCAGATATTCTAGTAAATTTGCTAAAAAAAGAAAAAAAGAAAGCACAAGATGCTCTTTTCCAGCTTAATGCTCTCTCTGCTGGTTCTGCAGCCTTGGAGCAGTCTCTTTCTATAAACTTGGAAGAAAAGTGGAGCCCATCTAACTGTTTTAGACTGAATGAGGCAAAAGATCTCAGCTCTTCAGTTAACAGACTGCCTTTTCTTTCCAGACAGACAGGTTAGTGTAATTAAGTGAGCAGTTATTGGGTTATTTCAGTATGATCTTCAGCATATTATTCAGATGTGTAACAGAACCAGAATTTTATTTTCAGTACCAGCAGTATTGTGCTAATTCTGTATCTACAAATTCAGGGATTTAAATTTATAGCCCTCTCAAGGTGCTGATGGCTGTAACAAACCGATGTTAATCCTCTGTTGAATGGTCCTCCAGAAATGGAATATAAATTCAGTTGCAAGCCTTTAAATCTTCAAGTAAATTTGTTCTCAGAAAAGAGTTTTTCTGAGCATAACTCATAAAAAATATTAGGATATAACATTTTTCCCCAAAAGATTTGGAGGTAGTGACTTTAAACAAAAAAAAGAAATCTAAACCAGAACAGTAGATATTGAAAGAAGTTCTGTGCAGGCATTATTAGTCATACAGTATCCTAAAACACCAATAAACACTTTTATCTTTTAATCTTTCAGCCTAGGAGAGAAACGTTATGTTCGAATAGAATGAGATTTCAGTAATTATGCTTCTAGCTCTTATATCAAATTGTAAACACAAATCTTTTTGTGATTGTCTTTAAACATTTTACTTATATTATACTATTTTGGCATCTGGTTTTTATTTAATTTTTTAATAAACCACTGTGATTATTGTTATTATTACTAAATTAACGTGATCAAATGAATTGAAGCCTTAGTTCCAGAAATGACAAATAACTGCATTTTTGTGCATGTGAATAGTTTTATTGAAATGCTACCTTTCTGCAGCAAGACCTTGGTAAGTGAGAACAAATTCAAAATTCTTGTTCTGATGTATTTAAAAATAATAACTATTTGTGAAGTGGTTCAATAACTCATATCCTTTGCAAACAAGTTAGAGCTGAATGGATAAATAATGCATTCATTTCCGATAGCTAACACACTGAGTATAGTTTTACCATGTGCCATACCTTTGTCAGCAAATGGGTACTATTCATCCGTATGTAACTGATAAAAGATCTCCTAGTAAAGCCAATTTTTGTTATTCATTCTTTACTCTACTTGAGCTGTTTTGTAAAATATATTAGGTAAACATACAAAATACTGTTCATTGAAAAAAGAATAATTTGGAACAGATGGTTGGCACAGGGAACCTGCTACAATGATAAAGTATTTTCTTTGGCTAATCAATAAGTAAATGTAACTGATTCCTATCCTGTTAGGATAATGAGTTTTAGATGGACTTCTGTCATGAAAAGGTAATTTGTTTTGAGATGAGACTTTTTATATATAATTGGATTGCATATTATATGGCTTTTTCATCCTGAAAGTAACTATAAACCTATCCCCTTCTTTCCATTGCTCTTTTCAATCAGCTTTGGGTCAGATTCCGATATTCCATGATATTCCAAGTGGACATGAAAACAATAAAGTCCTCAACAACCAAGATGCAAAATGTGGACATAAAAACCCTCCCTTAGTTTCACTACAATTAATTTATTTTTAAAATTTGTGCTCATATTTCTGTGAGGACTACAGATAAATAAGTTATTTCTAGATTATTTTAAGTGGCCTTATATGTCTGCAGTCCTTTCCAGTGGCCTGACATTCTGCCACAAGTCTAGTCCAGTAATGTTGGTAGCGTTAGGACTTCTCTAATGTATTGCTGTTATAACGATAATGCCTTAAAACATTATTTCTTAATGTTTGTGTTATGGTGCTCAAGGAATACTTTAGAGTAAAAAATGTAATAGTAAAGGAAAAAAAAATAGTAGAACAACTGTTAATAATACAACCCATACAGCTTTACAAGGATGCCTTAAACCCAATCTTGGGGGACCAGTTGTCTTTCCAATAATATAACCGAGTTTCTGTGCTCTCCCGTTCTTTTGTGTCTCTGAGAATGACAGCATTTTCTCCCTAATGTACAAATAACTATATTTTTCTCTTTCTTTTGTTTAATTTCTTAAAGTTTTTGAAAATAAAAAGCTTCAATACATCTTCATATCGAAACTAACACTTTTAAATATAAGTTCATGAAGAATAGTCAGACTATTACATATTTTTCAAATCAGTTTGTAGATACAATAAACCTAGAAGGCTCTCAAGAAAAAAAAAAGGCGGGAGTAAAAATCAGTGAAAAGACAGCCAGTACTAGGACAAGCATTCTATGCCGTGATAAAAACTAATAATAATAAAACTATAAGTTATAGTACTGTTGGATCGAGATCGCATTAAAAACGGGGGGGCACATCTACTTAAGCATCCCAGTTTCTTTGTAGGCAAGTTACTATATTGAGATCCTTAGCTGCAAAGCAGTATAAAATTTCAAATGGTTACAACAGTTCTATTTTATTATAAAGCTTTGACAGTGCAAAGATATAGTGGTACATTCTTTGGCAGCCAAAAACCCTCAGCTCTGAGTGCTAATGGCTGGGATATGACTCTCTTTTGTATTGGACTCAGACCTGGACATATACGTAAGCTTCAGACTTGATTAACCCAATTAATTCCACCTAACAATGAAGCAAAATGTTCTGAAAAAACACCAGTTGTGCAAAGTGCAGTGGTCAACTTTCATGGCAAAATATTATTTGCAGGTATGTTACTTTAATGCTCTGATATCCACTAAATAGATATTCTGACTGAAAGTTTTCCTTTTAACCTTCAAATTTCTCTATGGAATTCAGAAGCCATCTTTCTCATGGTAATTTCTGATAGCTACAGACCTCCTACAATGATAAAATTATCATCTGTCTCAGTAGATTTGTGAAAGAATAAGAAAGAGGTTTTGATAGGAACCATTACAAAAATATGAAATGCTTTTCTCAAGATTTAGGAATTACCACAGACCTCACCAGGTTTCATAACTATTTTTTCTAATGTCTTGTACATAGTTAACACAGATATTAAAGAAATCCCAGAAACTTACATTGTCAGCTCCAGAAGTTATAAATACTGACTCATACATCTTAAAGATGAGGATAAATATTCAAATCATTAGATTTCAGGCCAGTCAGTTTTAACAGATAAGGAGGCAAAAGCAGTATTTAATATTTTTTAATATTTAATATTAATATTTTGGAAAAAAAAAATTCTTCTGCATACCAAATTTTCAGAACTAACTGAAACCATTTGTAGAACCTGATTTTACAAGATTTTAAAGATGTATTTAACTTTAGTCATGTAAATAACGTCATGGGATTTATTAAGTATGTGCTTAATACTTCACAGAAATAGCAACTCAAACAATACAAATTATATTGGCCAGTTAGCATGGATTGTGTAAGTAAGGAAGTTTTTATGGTGGTTAATTAAAAAGTCTTAACTGCTAAGCATTGTAGTTATATTTCCTTACATCCTCTGAGTTGGCTAAATGACAATAAATAACAATATTTTTGCAAATTGTTAGTTTTGAAACCCACATAAAACAACTTCCAATAACTGTAGACATAACTGTTGCATAGTTGGTTTTTTTTATTTACTATCATATATAACTGCTTTACATATTCATGACTTACGCTTCTGCATACTCTTTTTTATGTATTTTTGTAAATAAATTTTTAACTGCAAGAGAGAATCTTCAGCTCAAAATTCAGATACAAGAGCTGGGAAGTAGGGATTTTTGCCAGTGTCCTAATGTGAATATCTGTTAAACTATTTAATATTGCCACTTATTGTCTAAAATTGCTTAGTAATTGAACTTAGTAATCAGCTTTGATGGTTTTTATTTTGCTTGAAAACTCTCAGGCTTTAGCAGGATTTGACCTTGTTAATTATTGTGGTGGAGACTGAATGCAGGAATGAGAAAGAAATTGTCCTAGACAATAAGTGAGAGAGAGGTTACAAGGAATAGATAAATGGACAGGAGTTGCATACCATGAGCTGTACATGTGTGAAAGAACCAGAACTAAGCCTAAGAATATTGGGGGAAAAAAATATAAATTGGAATCTTAAGATTTCTGCTTATTGTGGTTTCTGCAAAGAAAAATATTTTTTTATTAAGCTCTGCAGTATTTTAAATGAGTGGTTCAGGGAAAGAATTAAAAAGTCATTATCATAATGACAGATTTTTTGGTGTGGTCCTGTGTGGAGCCAGGAGTTAGACTCATTGATCCTTGTGCATCCCTTCCAACTCAGGATATTTGGATTCTAGGATAATCAGACTGTCAAAAGGCATGGTGAGACCCTGTACCAGAGACTGAGATGTCACTAAGTAGTCAAGAATTAGAGATAAAATACAGCTTTAAAGATATTAAAGATTTTCAAAAGAAAGAATATTAAAACTCCTTCTTCAGGTTTTATACCATTCCAATGATAAGAACTCAGGTGATTCCTACAGCAGTTCATATAATGGATTTTTACAGTAGTTATTTCACATATTCATTAAAGTTATCTAACACTGCCATGCTGCCACTTACTGTACAGGATACTAGGCTAGACTGATCTTACATCTGTTGTCTTATGTCTGTGTGTTTGTTTTTAATTCATCTTCTAAAAAAACCGAGAAGTTTAGAATTTGTTTGCTGACTCTTATACCTCTTCCCGTTTCTGTGTAAAATACTCTCATATTGCTTGTTTGCATTTGTAATTACTCAACAGCTGAAGATATCCATTTGACTCCTACTTTTTCTATTTATCATGCTCTCATTTTATAGGAAGAATTTACTTGATTTGGTGTCACAATGATTTTTACTAAATAGAATTGTTTCCTCTTAGTACAAAGCTTTTGATAACATCAGAAATGTGTTAGCAGAAAGTAGCTGTATTTTATCAACAAATGACTGGTATAATTACGTCATTTATGTAATGCTAGTTATTCTTTAGTCTTTAAATAAGAATCTCAGAAGCATTAGTAAATTCTCACATTTGATACTGCCCTCAGTAACAGTACCAACAATTGTGTGTATATGTACAACAGTGATCTTCGAATATAAAGTAGGAACCAGTATGTCAGTTCAAATGCCTGAATTGTCGGGCTGTATCTCCTGCGCTTTACACGGCAAGGACTGATATTTTGGAAAAATTTTTTGATGATGACCTGTCTTAGAATTCTGTCCTGACATTTCATCAAACAGAAGAGAAGTGGAAGTGAGATATGATTCTCACTTGAGCTTCATATTTCACATATTGCAAACCTGCGAATAATAATCATAATTCTGAAGCTATGCGTTCTTTTCAAAAGCCATCTGAACTATATGCATATGTCTTCTTGTCTATAGGCATTAAGGATTTGCTAAAGATGTGTGAAAGGGCTTGGGCCTGAGCCAAGGTAGGACTCCCAAGTAGAGCCTTTAGTATAATATTAAAGCTATTCTTCATCATTTAAACAGTTTCCATACCTGAAAACAGTTTTCATTTATGCATATTTCAATTTACAGCATGTAGGCTATATCAAGTAAACTATTTTAATGGTTTGATTAGTTTGCAGGTTTTCTCTCTAATTCTGTTGTGCCTATTCTACAGTCTGATTTAATGCAATATAAAATTGTATTTCTAGTGTCATGTTTCTAATCATGTCTCTAATGTCTTTCTATTTTCCTATCTCATTTCTTCATTCTGAAAAGAAACTAGGAAATTGCCAGAAAGCATATAAAGAAATATTTAGTTTAGTGAAATATCTGTGGGAGAATCCTATCCGTATCTATATAAGAAAGTCACATAGATGTGTGACTTTCTTAATCCATGCTGCACTGAATGTGTGTGCTCTTTCAGAGGAAATTAAATTCAGATAATATATCTTTTAAGGCTTGATATACATATCATATTGTTTAACTTCATGTACATTCTATCTTTTCTCCATCTACTATATGCCTGAAAATCTAAATAGCAGACTTTGATGATGGTAACTGTACAATCATAGAGAGAAACAAAGACTGTTACCTCAGATTTACATTCTGAATATGTCTTGGGCACCACTATATCATATTGACCAACTGCTAATAAATACTAAATTGTAAAGAGTTGATTTTATGTTAAATCAGATTTTATTCTGAACAGCAATGTCCTTAACTGCTTATTTAAATATAAAGGCTCATATTCAGAATGTCATTAGTAAATTATTATCAACCAAGAGGTTTGATACCAACAGACCTAATAAGAATGACTGAAATTGGACATATGCATTGTTGCTGTGTTTTCTGTTTCTTTAGTTTATATAGCAGCCTGTATCAGGATGTTCTCTGTGGTGATTAGAACAAAGGAATACACAAGCACAGCATCTTAGTATTGTCCTATCCTAGATTTTGCTGATGACAATAGCATTGAATTCTTCAGCGAAAAATTATACCAGTTTACATGCTGTCAAATCTGTTGTTCTTGGATCCCAAGAGACTTCTTTTGGGAGGGAATGCTAGGTATCATTCTCCTCTAATTCAGTAAGGCAACAGTGCGACACTGTCTGTTTAGATTGGAAGGTTGCCTGCTGCTGACATTTTGGCAAGCTAGCTCCCATCACTGAGGAGCTTTTACAGATTGCATAAGACAGTTAGATTAGAGTGAACAGACCAGAGCTTTTTATCTTAGTCCAACTGTTATATCATGAAAAAGGAGAACTTGCTTTTCAATAGCCATCTTAATCACAGAACACTCTAAGTTATACATTCATAACTACATGAGTAAGTGTGCACAACATTCCAACGTACTCAGTAGCTGGGCTGGGTATCTGCTATTATTTACTGCATCATGATATCGTTCATAAATCTGAAACAGACATAGCTCTTTGGCTATGAATTTAATCTATGTTTCAGATGAGCATTCCAGAAAATGAAAAGATAAATTATTGGCATAATAACCTGAGCTTTACATAGGCTTCAACATTTTTATTTTTAGTTCAATAATGTACTTCATTGTAAAGTTTCTCTTGTAGAGATCCTTTACGTGAAATCCTAACCCAAATATAGAACTACATACAGTCTTTCTCAGGAGATGGTGCCACTGTTATATATTGGTAGTTTCAGGATAAATCAAATTATGAAGAATTCTGGCAAAAGAAGAAAAAATCAGACTTCATTGTATATGTCAGTGGAGTGACAACATTGTGTTGTATTTGACTTTTACCGTGCTTTTTTCACTTTTTCTATACAGATAAGTCTTGTTTTGAAATAGATCTTGGACTTCTGCTTGTTTGTAGCATAATTCTGTCAGTGTAAGAGATATATGTTGTCATTTTTGCTCCTACCGGATTTGTTTTTCTACTGAAATGTAAACAATTTGGTTACCAGAAAACAGTGTGAATATTGTGACATTCAAAGAACACAATAAATCTTAGTGATAGCTTCAAATAGTTGCATATCATAGAATGGTTTGGATTGGAAGGGACCTTAAAGACCTTCTAGTTCCAACCACCCTGCCATAGGCAGGGATGCTGCCCACTAGAACAGGTGGCCCAGGAATATGCTGATGGGTTTGAGAGGAATTATTTTAGTCTCACAAAAAAAATTGTTAGTATCAGGTTTTGACCATTTTTAACCATTTCCTGTATTTTTATTGGAAAAGTTATGGGGATTTTTTAGAGATTGGTGGAGAACTTATCTGTTGTGCAACCCAATCGGGGTTTAAGATCATTTTTTGCTTGGTGGTATGCAAGCATGTATGAAAAAGAGCATTCCCACTGAATGGCTGACAAGTTGACTTTAAAATGAAAGTTGAGAGATGGTTTCTATAAACAGATGGTGATTATGAGTAGTGGGAAAGCAGTGATGATAACACACCAAGTGCTCAGTTCTGAAAGCTAAATATTTTCAGCTTGTATTAAGACTTCTCAAAATATTTATTTTGGCTATTTTATGTATTTATGTAATAATTTGGGGGAAAAGCTTCTTTCTATTGTTGGGAAACCCACAGAAAGCTCCCTAATGGAAAGGATTGACTGAGGTTTTCCGTCATAATCTCTTCTATGTCCTTCATTTAGAAAAAAGCAGGTCTCAACTCACCAGAAAAATTAAGTGCTTAGCAAATGTATAAGTTTCTTGGGGCCTTTTGTGGGTCTAGTGATGCTTTGGAATACCTGAGGACAGACTCCTGACACTGTGTTCATGACTGAGATTGTTTGTCACCAAACAAATGTACCTATTTTATTGCAATTTGGTCAGCAAATTAATCACTGATGCTGTTGGGACATTGTTCAGACTTGCTACTGATCTTTCTGACCTCTGAGAATAGAAATGATGTCCTATATCTTCTGCTACAGGTCCAGGAAAAAAAATACTTTCATTCTCCAGCTGAACTTCTACCAGCTGTTAGTTAGATGTTCAGAATATTTCATTGCTACTGTTAAACTTTTGTTACTATTTACTTTTGTTAATATTTAGAGAGACATGTTGTGTCCCTAACTTCTTATGTATGCTTTCTATAATAAAGAATGATTATTTGTGGTACATTTTTCTTATTGCCAAGTTTAAGGACCAAGCAGGAAGTATCTGACTTCATTGCCTAAGATTTGCTGAATTTATTTTGAAGGCTTTTTTAAATATCTAAATGTTTTCAGTCGGCATGTGCTTTTGAACAATGTTATGGGGTTGTACTTCTGAGAAGTTTAACGAAGTTATTTTCTGGTATTTCAAGTCACCAGATAAAATATTTATTGCTCCAGTTCTTGTAATAAATATGAATGCATATCTAACTTCAAGCACATGTTTTGTAGCATGTGATCAGGTGATTAATTGCCTTCTTGAATATGTCATGTGCTTTTATACATGTTTGGTATCTCTGTCTTGAATATCAGAGTTTTATTTCTTCTTTTAATCTTGTGAAATAAAGAAAAAGTAAAAGATTCATAGAATTACTTTCTAAAAAAAAAAGCTTTCTTTAAATGTACATTGCAGTAAAAACGAAGAAGATTATCATATTATTCATTGTGATAACTGTCTGTTTATAGGAGTCTTGACTAACTTGTGTTGTTTTTTTTGTTGTTTCTGTGTTTTTCTTTTTCAAAATCCGTTCTTCTGTGTGGCTTTCAAAAGCTTTATATTGTCAGAATTCACAGTGAGTCCCCTGTGAGTTTTGCTTGAGTAAGGAATTTGAATCAAACTCACTGAGATTAGTGAACAGTAAAACATGAATGGATTAAGAAGTTTGAGGCTCTAGAAACATCCATGTAAGCAACAACAGATGACTATTCCTTGTCACAAAGAAATATAAATACATGTTGTTGATTTAAAGTTAAGTGAGCTCTTGCAATTGGCATTCTATGATAAAGCTCTCTGTGTTAGGATTTTTGTCCTCTTAACTAAGTGTTTATAAATATGAACATGGAGTTATTTTTAGGAGATGAAGCCCAGATTTTGCTTTTTTGGAGCTAGAGGAGTTTTTTGTTGCAAATCTCCATTTGCAGCATTAAAGGCAGATTTTGTAAGTTGTAAGGTTTTAATGAGAGTGGGGATTGGATCATTACAGTACTTTCATTAATTTTTTGGAGATGTTGAAACTGTATTATCTTATATATTGAAAATGCTGTTATGTAAACCACTTACCACTTATATGGCCATCAACAGCTTTTTCTTTCCCCACATTTATTTAGTTTTACAAAAGATTTCTGGTTTGTCTAAGATGCCTATTGTGTTTTTCTCTCCACTTTTCAGCTGGGAATCTCTTCTGATGTGGAACGTATGTTTGGAACCTTGTTAAAGATGCTTTTGGCAGTTTTTACAGCCTTCCTCTTGAGTCTGTTTAGATGGGGAAAGTTTCCAGTATTTTTATGTGAGTTTACTGTTCTCTTATCCAGATTACTCTGCTGAAATGTAACCTAGTGTTCTCTGGAAGTTCTCTACTATTTCAAATCTTTTTTGGCTTCCTGATTCATTAGCCATATTTTGGCTGTCTAAAAATGATATTAGATTCTTCAGACTAACTCCTTAAAGATGTTTTTACTTTTTGTGACTGAACCTCTTCAACTCTCGATATTTTAGAAGTAAAATGTGCTCCTGAAAGTTTCTGCGTATTTGAAGGGTGACTGAATTCCTTTATATATTGACTGTCAGGATTGGCAAATACATCTGTGAAACTTCTTCCATATTGTTATTATTAAGAACGTCAGTCCCAAGTGACTAGAGTGCCTTTTAATAGAGCCACTGCATGCACATTGTCTATGCATATGGTTAATACAAAAGACTAAAAGTTCATCGTATTAGCTTAATCTTCAGATATTTCTGTGCAGATAGTACTAATTCTGCTATATAATAAAATAAAGAGTTCTGTTTTGTTTTCATTGGTGTATTTAATCTTGAAAATGGCTTTTCATGTCCTGGTGTAACAAAAACAGATATTGTCTTGAGAGACAAGTCTACAGATATTTCAGTAATAAGCCCAAACTAGAAATTATTGGAAATGCCCCACAAAACTTCATTTTTTTTCCTGATATTTGTAATGCATGTAACAGGTTAAGATAAGACTCATACAAATGTTTCAGGCCAGTTTTGTGCTTCTGTAAGTTGGTAAGGCTCTTAAACCTTTGGATGTTTTTGCTGAATAAATCAAAAATTGTACAGCTCACTTCTCTCCAATACATCTTGTTTTATCTTTTGCAGTTTTAACTCTGGAACATCTATTTCGTAACTGTGCCTTTGTTTAGTTCAATTTCAGCCACTTTTCCTGTAGGTTCAGAAATATACTTTTAAAAGAATAATGCCATGTCAGCAAGGGGTTATGTAGTATTTAGGTTAATGTGAGACAATTTGGAGCATTATTGACTTCAGTGTGAACTTCAGGTGATTCTTACTCATAGGTCAGGTAAAAACTTAATGATATTCATTGCAGGGCCTGTCTTTGGAACCTATAGCTGAGATACTCAGCTGTAACAACCAACTGAGCTACATTGATAACAGTCTTCAATCATTTTGTTGCTAGAGGCAGGTAGGAGCTGGTCTAACACTTCAGTAAATTAAAGCAAATCTGAAAATTGTACTGGTTATATAGAGTTATAGAAAGAGCTAAAATGGTTCTTTGAGAACCTGTGTGCAACCAAAGGTCGCTGAGATGTAGGTGATTATGGTCAGTCTCCTGTAACTGACGTGGTGTAGCTAAATAAACTATCTTATGTTGGTAAGCATTTAACTGTAATTCTAGTTCTTCAAACCAGGTATCTGACTCTGGTATTGTGAAAGACAATACCTAGTCATGACAAAGTTCTAAGATGTCCACTTTTTATCATACTACAGTGCTTATGGTTTATTTTCTCTCCCTAACTAGTTTTTCCCATTTTTCTGGGAAATGAACTTATAGAATTGAGTCTTTTGGTGACTATTGAGCAAAGCATTTGCTGAAAGACAGTATTCCCCCCTCTGGTACTTTGACAAATATTTGTGCAAATAATCCTACTCTTAGTGTGAGCTCCTTACCTGATTTTCAGCATACTTTTAGTAGACCTGCATTCAAAATTAAGAAAAATTTAATCTTTTACTCTAATATCTAGTGTCTAATTATAATGTAAATAATTTTCTATAATTAGTATTCCATGTTTTATTTTATTGTGTGTGATAATTTCACACCTTTTTCACTTGGTTACCTCTTGGCCATTGAGCTGCTGCTGCCTCTTTGTGATAAACTATCTTACTGTTGCAGTCTTAATGTTTTTAATTTCTATTTTCATTCCACAATTCCTTCAAATAATGGTCAGCTCAAAAAGTGTATTTGGAAGTTCAACTCTAGGCAAAACTAATATGGCAAAGTAATCCGAAAATCAGATGCTGTTAATATTGGAAGCCATGTTTGAAACCATCTACACTTTATTTTATTATACATATTACGTTGTAACTACTGTTTTCTCCTTCCATTTTAGCCTTTCTGTTACCTTGGGATAGAAGCCTTTAAGAACATCAGTTTATCATGCTGGAACTAACAATATGATTTCCCAAAAATATGAATGGAGAGATTTAACTTCTTTTTGTATATATATTTGCAGACTACTTTAGGAAGAAACTGTCTCATTTCTGCTTATTCCTCAATATAAACCAAAAGAGTTTCTGCATATTTGTGTCTCAGTATAGAGAGTACAAACATATAGAGTATGGTTTATCACAGCAGTAGTATGAAATTATTAAGTGTTTGGCTTAAATAATTTTCACTGTAAAAGTTAGAACTGATTTATTGGCATTCATGAGAGTAAATATATATATGTATATATTTGTATGTATATATATATATAAAATATATATAACATGCTTTTCATAGAATATAGGCAACTTGTAAAGTTTTTAACTGAAGAGATGGAGCATTTCAACTGTAATGCTATCTTCTTTTTGCATCAGTTTATACTTTCTAACACTGTTTAGCTCACACGTTTTTAGGCTTGTTTTTTCCTTCTACATTTACTGGGATCTTGTGGTAATTTCAGAAAGAAATGCGTGAATTGCAAGCCATATCATATGAAATGCATAAAAAAACTAGATGGAGATAAAATTTTGATGAAAGGGATATAAAGTTTGAAGTGGTAACTTTAATTCTCTCTCAAATTCACTGTCTTTAAAATAATGAAGTCAGTGTGTTACTAACCTTTTATAATACAGAACGTATTATACAGGATGTCTCCAACTGATAAAAATCTTTTCTTCTTGAAAAGAAAATTTTCTTTTCAAAAGGGTCTGTGTATCTCTTTTCTCTAAGAACAAAATGAAATGTATTTTCCAGTCCTTGTTTATGATGTATTTGCTTCTAGAGGACAGACAGTCAGAGAACATATCCTAAGATATTATTCACAGCCTTGTGTTACCATTGATTAATGCTTCCATGTATTCTGCAAATGTCTATGTCTGTTTTCAGGAGATCTCATTGTAGTAATTTATATTTAAATTTCCTTAACAGCTTGTATAACTTTGTTATACTATCTTTTCTTTTTCATAAGAATTTCTAATCCTTCTCTTGTTGTCATGAACACTTTACAGAAAAAGCTATAGTGAATTGTTTTTCTTTTTTCATATGAAGTCCTTGTCATTTCTGACTCCTAGTCTGCTGAAATCACTTGTTTTTCCTGTGAACATTGTATTCCTCAAAGAAAAAAAAATCATATTACTTCAAAATAGTACCTGAACACAGATGTCCTAAGGACATGCTCCTGTGCCACTGCCAAATCAGATAGTAGCACCCACTCCTGGACATAAAAGTGCTGGAAATACCTGCCTCAGTTCCAATGGCATTTAACAGGAAAGTGTAAAACCTGCCACAAAGACTGGTTGTGGTTCCGTTTATTTTCATGTTGATGTCTATTCTTTAATTGAAATGCTAAAGTATATAAGTATATAAGATTAAACATTCCTTCCAATTTTTAGCTGCAGTGATAATTCTTTGTATGTACGTGATCAATCTCCTTCTGGTTTCTCAAGGACCATGTGTACATTTAAAATGATAACTTTCATATTTATAGCTAGACATTTTGCATGCTCATTTTCTGGGCACAACAGCTTCTGCCAGGTCAAGGCCTGATGACCAAAACGTCCATTGAGTCTAGCACAAAATATTTTTAATTCCTGCCATTGTGGGGGCCTAGAGTTTGGGGCATAACCTATAAAGATAGGAGTGCTAGTCAGAGAAAAGATGAGCTCTTAGAAAGACAACGGGGCCAAGGCAGTTACAAGATTTGTTGCATCATTGCACGACCAAGCAGGATTTATTGTCAGGGCTTCTGTAAAGAAGTAATGGTATTTGAGTCTCTGAGACAGCACATATAAGCATTTTGTTGTTTCCCTGTGGCATATTGAACATTAATTATTGTTTCCATGCTTTGCAAGTTAGAAATTTTATGCATTTATCCTTACTGTTTCAAGAGGCAAGGTTAAGTCAAAAGGATATCTTTCCCATTCCTAACTTCCTTCATGAATCTTTGCAGGCTACACTCATGTTCTTAAGTATGTCTTTGAGTGAATTTAAGTGAATTTATAATTTAAATAAAGCTGGATGTAAACATTTAAGGTCATTTTCAGAGTAAAAACACCCTGATAGCAGTTTCTAAACTTTCTAAATACTTACAGAATGAAATTCAATTAAGACTGTATATTGGAATGTAATTGATTTGATTTAGATTAAAATTTTTGTCATGTGCTTCTTTGAGGTTGGTATTGAAATGAGAATTAGCACGCACATTTCGATATAGATAACTCTTATGCAACATTATGGGAATAACTTGAAGAACTACGCAGAGCTTACCATATCACTCTTGATGAAGAAGTTTTCTGATGGGTTGTAATACGATTGTAATTTTTTAGCCTCCAAGTTCATTTGAGTACATACTATAAATAAGTATGTTTTCATCTATGACTGACGAGCATTGTATGTATAGTGGGTTTGGTTTGTTTGTTTGTTTTCCAAATGAAGGACTTCGCTACACTGCTCCATGCACTTGTTGTCCTAGGTTCGATTCCTTTTGTGTGCTCTATATAGGGCTACAGCTTGAAACTATTTAGAAACTGAATCTGGAGTAAAACGTAGCTGCTTGCCTGTTAAATAGAAGTGATCGTTGCATATATGTGACAGCACAGTTTTATAGTATTTCTTCTGTACTGATATTTCTGAAATGAAACTCTTGGCCTAGAAATAATTCAGTCATTACAGATCTTTCTCTTCAGGAAACTGCCAGAAATGGCATCTATTATAAAAAGTAAGATCTGTAGTCAGGCCATTGTTGGAGATCTATCTTTTCTGATGGCTTCCCTATGGTGTGACTCAGTGTTGTAGTGCTGGCTTCCCGCAGTTGTCCAAATCTGCCTTTCACCATATTTTAGAAGGAAGAAATAGACTGAATGGTGAAAAGTAAGAGACTTACACTTTCATATTCCTATGGGAGATCTTGTTAGTAGTTCTTAGTGTTATCACTTAATTTATACTTATGTGAAAGAAGCTTGGATAAGTTGTGTCTTGTCTTGGGTCTTTTGAGTAAAGTAACTTTAATGCTGCATATTACGTTTCTGTGATAATATCTGAAGCAGTGGAGGGGGATTAAAAAAAAGGATGGATAAAATTGATGTGGAAGTGGTAGGAAAGGGAAAGGAAAGGAAAAGGAAAGGAAAAGGTTATTTTTGACAATGCTGGAAAGGGCAGAGAGATCTGTGGCTTAGGATGCGTTCCTGATGAATCTAAGAATGAGATGAGGAACAAAAGAGACTGAATTCCTAGAGAAAGATTGGGGGAAAGCAAGATTTGAGTTACTAAGGAACAAAATGTTAAACCAAGTGAAAGATTTAATGGAAAATGACTAGAGACAGAAGATGGTAATAAGTGCTCTGAAATTGCATGTACAATAAAATAAAAACCATAGTTGTGAAGTGACCACTTGCTTCCCTTAATTTCACTGTTAACCCCCTGAAAAAAAGAACCTAAAGGTCAAAGAGAGGGACCTGAGCAGGGGCACATGTGAGATTTCATGGAACTTCATTAAACTAGGAGAGCTGTAGTAAGAAGTGTTACAATTTTAAACTGCTGTATATCTAATCGTGATCCCTTAAGCAATTTTTTACTCTTTAAGATAAAGAAGTTTATGTGGACTGAGAGCAACCACATTAATTACAGATTATTTTTTCCATTCTAGATACTTTAATCAGTTTGTTTAGAAGAATTTTGCTGTCACAGCTGAAGAACTCACTGTTGTTACAGGCATTGTGCAAGGTAGAGCTTAGTGAAGCACCTGTTAACAAATTGCAAGAAACTAAAATTTTCATAAAATATTCCTTTTCAATCTGCTGTTGAATCCAGCATAAATAGTGTCAATACCAAATATAAGAATAACTACTTTATGCTATGTTCCAATCTGGGCTCTTTGCGGACTTTTCTCCAGTTACTTTTTATAGTACATTCACATCCTAGGCACTACAGAGAGCAGAGGGGTAACGACAAAATATCAAAATGGAATAATAGCTGATAGCAGATCATTAATGCAGTAGTCAGTATGTTTGTTGTTTGGAACCTGTTTGACTCCATTTTTCCTGACAGATGTACAATTGAATTTATTATTACTGGACTTTAATACTTTGAGTGGTCCAATATATAACACTGGCATACAGTTATGGGGCTCAGTTGAGTTTTTGTGTGGCTGAATGGAATGCCCATCTTGGTTGGGTTGAAAAATGTCATAAGGCTTTTTTTACCCAAGCATTTCTGCCAAATGCGTACAGGAAGTGGCTTTGGCAGTTATATCCAAACAAGTAACTTCATTTCCTGGAATCTGCTTTTTTGCAAAATGTGGACTTTAGGAAAGAAAGTGAAAAGAGGGATGTTAAGGGGTAGAGGAAAGATCACCTCTAAAAACTTCTGAAAAGAATTTTGCTCAAATTATCGAACTCCTTTTTTTTTTTTTTTTTTTTTTTTAGGTATAGTCACAACAGAATCGTCTCTCTTCTCTCTCTCTCTTTTTTTTTTTTTCAAATTGATAGTTTCTTTATATAATAATACTATAAAAAATATGTTGAGCATAACCGGCATTTAGTGCTTATTGGCAAGGCAAACATAAAGTAGTTAAGATTCAAGAGAATGTGCTGTATGACCACACAGGTTATAGATGCCTATTACCAACCAGAGGTTTAGTAAAATATATATTTATTGCTGTAAAATCCAGAAAAATGGAAAAAGAATAGATGTTGTCAGGTATAATTTTCAGCCTAAAAGGAGACATGAGTTGATGTAACATTAAATGTAGTCTGCTAAAAAATATAAAAATTTTATCTGGCTGCTCAGGTGCTATTTTTTATTCTATTGCAAATTCATGTTTTCTTGTCTAACTTGCTGGTTTTGTTTCACTTTTTTTTTTTTTTCCTACTCTCTTCAGGCTAATATCCTGAATATTTCAATAACAGTGCCTGCAACCTTCCTCACAGTGCTGGATAGCTGCCTATAGTATAAGTACAGCCTTCATGTTGTTATGCTCTTACTGTTAGGGTCAAATTGTAGATATTTTTCAGAAGCTTGAAAAGCAGTAGTTCAGGAGTTGTTTTGTATCAAATGTTTTTGTAAAGGGTTATAGCAAATTAGGGGCTATTTCAAAAATGCTAATAGAGAAAACAGTACATTGAAAAATCTAGTAGCAATAAGTCATACTGTGAGGCATCAGATGGGAATCTTGAAAAAAAAATCCATTTTCTCAGAAATAGTATTGCAAAATCCTAAATTTTATAGAGGAAAATAAATACTTATGATGCAGAAGAAATCTTAATGTCATAGAAAAAAATGCTACAAGGTACACAAATAATGGAGAATTAATGTATCCTTCAATAATGTATTTAGTTGTGTTTTAATAGACAATACGTGAAGAAACTTAGTACAACTGTTGATTTATGGAGAACTTTTTCAAGTTGTTAAAAATTGCTTTTAATGGGTATATGCACAAGAAAAAACACTTTGGAAGCAGTTCAATGCACAACTGAAGGCAAGAGGAAAGATAGGTAGTCATTATGTATACATTTCCCAAATGGCAAAGACTGTATCTATTAAGTCATAAATAGCAGTTACTGTAAGTTTGTTTTGTAGAGGAAGCTTTTCCTTCCAATTCTTCTTTTTGATATTTCTTTCAATATTTTATTCTTAATGTAATTATCTGTTATTTGGTTTTGTAGTTCTCCTGATGTTCTGTAGTGTTCACTTTTTCATTATGTATTCAGAATTGTCACTTAAAAACTTCAGTTGTCATGTTTGCAGGTGTGCCCACTGAGTACTTATGCCACTCTTGCTATTTCTAAAGAAATTAAATGACTTCTTAGTAAGAATATTCCTGAATAATGTATGAGCTTCTGTTAACATTTGTCATAGTATGTTTCTGATTCTTTACTGAATATTTAGGAATTCCTTTTTGTTTAATGTGTTTTTCATTCGTGTTCACTATTGTTTGCATGCTTCCAGTGCTGTGTGGATCTAAACTATAAAAAAAAAACAATTCAGCTTTACATTGCAATATGGAGACAATGAATTGCATTGAATAAGATCCTAGACTGAGATGCAGGACATCTGCTTTTTATTTCAGTCTTTATTATTTACTAAGTTTGTGAATTTATGCAAGTGACCTCATCTCTCTGAACCAATTTCCTCAACTATAAAATAAATTAGAGTGGCTTATCTTTCATGATCACTTTGAGATTTCATGTTCAAAGGCCATCTGTAAGTGCAAAATCTTGTTTTTCTAGCATTGAGGAGCAGATCAAATGATTTGTGAAAGTAAGACAGTGAATTAGAAGCAGAGACCAATATAAAACTTTGGAAGTCTTGGCTCTTCATTTTCAGTCAGCATTACTGCAAAATATTTGTTCTTGAAATTAGTTCTCTTTATTGATAGATAATTTGTTTGGGAAGCTTTCTTGAAAATCTAGTTTATGTTGACTACTTAAAATTCTGTGTAATCATGAGTGTACATTTCTGGTTATAATATGTTTGTTATTTATTGTAAGTTCTTGGAGTAAGATGGATACAAATGTGTTTCATGCCCAGCCATAGCTATTTGCTGAGTAAAAGAAAGAAGAGTCAAGTACTCAACATGAATTTGGAAAGTTCAGCATAGCAGAATGATTGTATTTTTCATTATGAATCCTTTCCTCTGCAATACCTCCCTACTTCAATCACCTCTTTGTTTATCCCATTTACATCCAGCTTTCGCTCTGGCAAGAGGCAGTTCAGAGTTTTTCATACATTTATTCAATCTTTAAGTGTACGGAAATAAACAGGCATCAGCTTTAAATGATGGCCAGTATTTGTTAACAGAAGGACAATATTTAAGTTTTGTATTAGAAGTGACAAAATGACTTAACATAGGGGAATGCTGGAAGAAAAAATTAAGCAAGTTTATTTAATTAACTAAAGCCTAATATGAGAGTGTTCGTGGCTCTAAGATACAGCACATTTAAATATTGAAGTAAGCCTGCGTGACAAGGAATTTCCATAATACATTGTCACATTTTGATCTTAAGGAAAAGAAGTTTAAAGCCATTGATAAATGTACAGTACTCGCTGTTAAGGAAAAATTACACTTTTTTTTTTCTAGTGATAGTCATTTATTTCAACACAGATTTGCAAGGGGCAAAAACATTCTTAATTCTATGTCTTGACATAAGCAGATTTAGCTACAGAGATTAGTAGTGTGAAAATTGTCTTTTGATCCTTTGCATATTCACAATATAATTCAGCTGGTTAGAAATTTAGGTTAAAAAGAAATTGAAAGACAGCTTTTCAGTAGGAATTGTGCTGATATAAGATATAATTTCATTCAAATACTTTGCATAACATAATTTTATTTCTTAAGTGAAGTTCCCTAACATAGTTAGTGAAATCAGTGAATTTTCTTCAGAAAACCTCTGTACTGAAATGAGTCAGACAACAGGTAAGTCCTGCCTCTGTGAGCAATTAATTTTGCCAGTGACATCTTGCCGATGACAAGAATGTCATCGGTTTTGATTAAGCCAAGAGCTTTTAGAAACACAAAAACAAAAAGCAATTATAAAGATGCATAAGAACCCAGATTACTTGACATTTTTTCTTGATTTTAATACAATTGTTATACATTAGGCATCATAAGAGTAACTGTATTTTTTCTTTTCTTTTTATATACTGTGAAGACTATAGTCAGAATAACTAAAGATGAAAACCTGAAAATAAATTAGTAGGAGCAGACACTGTAGAGAACATTTTTGTTCTCTACATGGCATGATATGAAATGTATGGCATGTTATAGTACAGTTGTATACATGTTTTATAGAAGGTTCCCTTCTACTATTACTGATTTTTTTTTACGTGTACATTTTAAGAAAGGAGAAACAAGAGCTGCATCTCCATGCTTATCTGTGTGTGTATGTACACATACTAGCTGTTTCCCTGATTCCTGTGAATATACTTGGGGGGTGGGAAATGCATGTTTATTTACAGAGTAAGGAATTTAGCTTCTAATTCATTTTAATTTATATGATCAGTAATGGGAATGCCAAAAAAAAAAAAAAAGTTAAATTGTGTAGTGTACATATCCATCTAATTGTAAGTAATCTGTAACCACTATAATCTTTCATAGGCTAAAGAAATTTAAAAGATTAAATACTTTTCTAGCAGTAGTCATCCTCTAATAAGACAAAACATGAAATGGTCAAGAAATTGCTAACGATGCACTGATAGGTTTCTGGAAAACAATCTGCAAATGATTATAAGCAAATAGATGTTGCTAAATCGCAGGCTTTATTTTACTACACTGCAGTATCAAATTGCTCTCTGACTTTTATTTCATAGGGAAAGGTTGCTGCATATAAAGAGAAAGAATGATTATTTTGCTGAATGCAGATATTTATTGTTATGACAGCAGGGCTTACTGTTAACAGGCCAGACTACACCAACCCACAACTACAGGGTAGCATGCACTTCCTGCCTCTATGGTCAATTTATGATGGAAACTTCATCAAAAAGTTGAATTAATTTTTATCTTGGTGAGGTTTTAAGAATAGTGATTGTAGTAGTTGGGGAACTTAACTTTCCTGTTTTAAATTACATCTTAGGTTTAAGCCTTAGAGAGTTTTAAATACTGCTTTTACATATCAGATGTGTTGTTAGAATCCTATTGGTTGTTTTTTTATGAATGTTTCTGGGTTTTCTGTGATGAGTTCTTGCGCTCAAGGGGAATCAACAAGGGTATTTACTTGAATTCCAGAAATATTTGAGTAATATTCATGAAATTCCTCAAGTGTTTTTACTTCTTTCAGGCAATCTAGGGACATTATAAAAGCATAACTATTACCACATATTACTTTTAGTCTAGAGCTAAGCAAGTTTCATGCTCATATCATTTTGTGCTTACATGCTTGTTCTTATAGATACAAGTCCCAGGTTTATTTCACACAAGCTTTGAGAGGCATTTAGGTGACAGATAGGAATGGGTGGTAATCCAATTGACTCTGATAACACTTTAACGCAACTTCCTTCCATTCTTCATCACTCAAACACTCACAAACATTTAGTTTCTTTTCTTTTCTTTCTTTTTTTTATTAATTCAGTTTTTGACCTGTACTGAAACAGGAAGTTACATGTGTTGAGTATTCTATGTATTATGTATCAACACAAAGAAAATAAAACATCTACACAGTTAACCTTCTTCAGCTGTGCTGTGGCTTTAGAATAACAATTTTTAATCTCTGTTGCAATACTGCCAGGGCGAAGATGCTGTCATACCAAATAGAGGTACCTAAAGTGAGATATCAATGCATACAGTCAGATGATAGGATCTCTATTGTCACGTTAGGAACTTAGAAGCATGTAAGCACATATTCCGTAACAATCATTAATTTCTTATTAATTTATATAGCCTGAAAGACAAATAACCTCACTAAGGCCTAAGCTGGCATAGAGACATTTTAAATAATAATAATAATAATAAAAAAACTATCACCCTGTTAAACAGAAGAGGTATTAACTTATTAACTAGTAAATCAAAATCAAGTATACAAAAACCAAATGCAATAAACTATCAGTCTTCCTGAACATGCAAATTCCAGGCTGTACTCTATCCTTCTGTCCCAAAACCCATCACTTTGTTCAGAAAGTAAAAAACTATAATAATGCTAGCCCCAGCTAAAAGGAAATTTCAAAGTCAGTGTTGCATTCAAAACAATCCTTGTATCAAGTCCTTTGTGTTTGAGCAACCCTGCTGCTGACACGTGGAACTCCAGTACTTGGTGGATGGTCCTAATCTTTCTGTGGCATTCATTACATGAAAGTGCTTTGGACAATATTTCAGTCTAAAATATTTTTCATTTTTTGTCTTTTGTTGTTGTTGCCAATTATTGTATTTAGTGATAAAAGCAATATTTCCATTCAGTGTACATGATTGTTTCGCTGCACAGATTGATATATTGGTAGGGTCTGACCGTATTTTGTATTAAAATGCAAAGCTGTATTTAAATTTTTTTTTAAGCTGCCTGTAAACTATTATGTAAAGAAAGCCACAGATCTGTCCTAGAATTTCTTGAGCCAGAGCTATTTTGAAAGAATGGCAAAAGAAGCATACAGCTGGAGTTTATTTCTCTTCCATGCAGTCTAACTTATGTCCAACATATGGCTTCTGCTCACAGCTTTCCTTGAAGTTATAGACACATCCCCTTTTCCGTCTGAGGTGACTATCCCTGCTTTTAATTGCCAGACCTCCTGCTTCTGTCCTATTCGCCTCTCTGGATTTTATTAGATTAGCAAAGATTTGCTATTTAAAACAAATTTTGACTAAAAACAGTTAGGGAGAGCTCACATGAATGATTCTGCTAGCTAGTGTGTCAAAGGAGTGGAGATGAGTGGAAATTTTTATCAGAACATTTTCTTCTGTGAAACTACAAGAGCAAAATTCTTTAACGAGCACAAAGCAAAACTGTGATATACATCTGTGGTTGGAATTTCCATGCGGCAAGGATATGTTTATGCATTAAAAATTTTGACTTGTCAAAACCAGTAAGGTACTCTTCATTTACTGGAACAATTTTCTACATATTTTATTTTCAGTTGAGTAAGATTTACAGAACTATGATTTTTAAGAAGACATCTACCCATTTTATGTCCCCCACCAATGTAAAAGTTTGGTGCCTGACAACATATAATTGTACCCAGAAAGGCTATCAGTAAAGGACTTCTATATTACATTTTTTATTTGGAGATTGTGTGTGAATTACACAAGAGCTTTCTGGAAGTACACAGATTTATATGTTAAAGTGCAAAGGTTCTTTATTGGTGCATTATCCAGGGGACCTTTCCTTTTCTAGCCCTCCAGTTGGCTGCTTTATCTTTGGCAATATTTGTATTATAGAGCCATGCTCTTGCTTTAATACTAGTATGTTTTGAATAGCAGGAGTAACAAGACTAAACAAAATCAAAGAAGAAAATAATTCATGAGATAGTTGTAATTGCAATGATGTGCATTTCTTCTACAAAAACACAGTTTTTATTTGTCTTCTGTTTCCCAACACAGCATCACAAATGTAAATAATTTATAGTAACCAGAAGGGGATAGTATTCATTTGAGAATAAGGTATATTTTTTTCAATTGTCAGACAGATTTGAGAAGCGTAATCCAAAGCCTTAAATTAGCTCAAGGCCTTAAATTAACACACAGGTTATCCATCCCATGAGATATTAGCTAATCTGAATCAGGTAGGAGGCTACCTGGGGTTGCTTTTTCCAAGTGACCGTTCAGTTACAGAGGCCCAAAAATACCACTGTCTCTTAAATGATGCACAACCAAATCTATTTCAAATTCAAATGATAATGGAGATTGCCTAGGAATGTTCAGTAGCAGAGTCTAGGATTTAAAAGACATTTTGTTTTCCCAGTACTAGTATATTATAAAGCACTTCATGATGTCCACTTCTACCATAAATCTTCCATGTGACTTCTGTTATGTTTTCAGGATCATACCTTTGCTCTTGGCTGTATACATGTTGCTCTCCAAATTAGCAGAGTGATCAGGATAAACACAAATGCGGTCATCCATTAATCTCAGGGGGACCCCACTGCTTAAACTTCTCTATCATGAAAACTGAGCATTGAACCCTACCTGTCTTTTAATCCATTGAAAAAACTTTCCACCAAACTTCATTTTCTTTATTATTAGAGAAAGTTGCAACCCAGACAGAAAGTTTAAAAAAAAAAACAATAGTAAAGAGGATGAGTGTGTTCAAATCAAAGCTTGCAAAAGAAACTAAAGCAAGTGGAGATTTTTTTTTTTTTTTTTTGCTTCCGGTACTTGCTGGTTCTTACCCATGAAAAAAAAATATTGCCACTATGTACAAAGAATGGCTTGAAGATTAAAAACAATGTAGTTACTAACTATAAACTGGATATTTTGTGCCAGATTTCAACTGAGGATGTTTATAAAGGTAATGTAAGGTTATCTATTTGTAATTCAAATAAATTGATGCAAATTAATATCTTTGGTGGGAAAGTGAAATTTACACCATCTAGTCTGAAGGGAAATCTCCAGGTTCTAACACTGAAAGAAGTAGCATGTGCCACCCAAGTGAACATTACTTGTACTGCGGTGCTATGTGACCAAGGAATAGCACTGTGTTTCTTACCCTTGTTCAAAAAGTAAAGAAGTATATTTGGGCAACCACATCTTCTAGCTCAAAAGTGGAACACTCACCAGTGGCCTCCTAAATAATGATCTTGGAACAGATTATAAAGGAAACTGTAATCAAGAGGTAAATGAGATAAAATATTTTTTAAACTATTTTATCAAGAGTAGAGTTTAGCCAACTAACCTAAAAGCTTGGACAAGAGTCATGCAGCAGACTAAATCTGTCTAGGTTTAAGCCAAGTATTTGATATATTTCTGCATAGCAAACTGTAATTAAGCATGACTATGACAGGGTTGGTAAAACAATTTTTAATTAGATGACAAAAAAGGATATCACAATATGTTGTTGGAAGGGTGGTTATGAGGGTGAGGAAAGCTTGTTACTAGTTCTTCGGAGTTGCACTACAGAGCAGTTGTGTTTTCTGTTTTAATTACTGAGTTTAGCACAAGAACAAGGTGTGTACTTATTAAATTTGTGTTTTAAATAAGTAAATAAGTGTTTTAACATTGGAGGTATTGCAGTTACTAAAGACGAATCATTTTGCAGGAAGGAATACATGATTTTGTAGATTACAGTAAGCAAAACGAGATTAAATCAATTGACACTAGCTGCAAAGTCATGAGTTCAAGTCTAATAAAAAAGCTGTTACTTATTAGCTCAATTAACTAGTCCTGAGTAAGATTTCACTTAGTGGTGTTTGCATTTAGGCACCTTGTATGAAACAAAGAAATCAAAATGAATCAATGGTGGTGAAGAGGCTTTTTAAGAAAGTAGAAATGTTGTTTTAAAACAGGAAGATAAACGTTTTCCTATTTTAAATGAAAGCTGCAGGGGGATATATTTATGAATTATGAAACTATTTGGAGTAAATACCAAACGGAGAGAAATCACGTGGCAAATGGTAGTACTGATTATAAAATATCACATCAATATAAAATGGTAATGAATATTCTGAAACAATAAATTAGAAGGTTTGTAACCATCACAGGTGGGTCATTTGAAAACAACTTTCCAAGCAGGACAGCAGAGATGAGAATTTTTTTTTTTATTATTTTTTTTGTATTATAAGATTGTAAAAAGAATCATATGGTAGTAGAGAAATGATCTTGTAGTTACAAATAAGCCTGTAGGTGTGAATATTTTAGGGCTCAATTTGTTGTCTCTGAGAGAGTGTTGAAAGATGTGATTAGTTTTTTGTGTTTTTTGCATTGATCTTACCTTATTTGATTTGTTGGAATGGTCAGCCTTGTTCCATACCTTGTTTCTTCTGGTCTTTTATGAGAAGCATATCTTTTGCCTATTTAGTGCGCTGGACTCATATTCATAAATAAAAGAAATTGCCAGGTTTAGGATTAAGACTTTTCTGTGTAGGATTCAGCATGTTTCATAGAAATTTAAGACATTAGGGCCACTTTTTTTTTTTTTCCTCTTTTCTCTTTTACTAAGGTATATTGTAACTTTAAGGATTTGATGCAGCCTAACTAAAACTTAGAGTTTCTTGATAGAATATTTTGGAATGCTTGGCTGCTTCTGGTCTGTGTGTCTACTATTTAGGATCCTTTATGGCTACAGGCTGTACTTAATGACCAAGGCCACAGAACCACAGAATAATTGGGGTTGGAGGGGATGTCTGGAGTTCATCTTGTCTAACCCCACTGCTCAAGTAAGTCCACCTAGGACAGGTTGTCCAGGACCATGTCCAGGCAGCTTTTGAATATTTCCAAGGAAGGAGACTCCACAGCCTCTCTGGGCAATCTGTGACAGTGCTTGGTCACCCTCACACTAAAAATGTGTTTTTTGATGCTCAGGGAGAGTCTCCTGTGTTCTAGTGGGCTCCAGTTTGTCCCCATTTCCTCTTGTCCTGTGTCCGTCTTTATTGCATCCTCACTTAATTTTTTATGTACAGTGATGAGATTCCCCCTCAAGCCTTCTCTTTCCTAGCCTAAACAGTCCCTGTTCTCCCAGCCTTTCCTCACAGGAGAGGTTCTCCAGTTCCTTAATCATCTTTGTGGCCCCTCATTGGACTTTCTCCAGTTTGTCCGTGTCTCTGGTACTTGGGAGCCCAGGACTGGACACACAAGTCCAGGTGTGGCCTCACCAGTGCTGAATAGAGGGGAAAGATCCCATCCCTTGACCTGCTGGAATACTTTGCCCAGTGCAGCCCAGGATACTGTTAGCCTTATTTGTGTCGCAAGTTTATTGTCACAAGGATTGTTAATACTTAAAATGCTTTCTATTTTGATTAATTTAACAGTATTTTTAAGGAGCCAGGATTTCTCTTGTTGCAAAGTGATTGCTATCAAAACCACGTGAACTTATGTGAACTTTCTATGGCATCCAAAGAATGTTCAAGTTAAAATTTATCTTTCTGCTGAAGAAATTTCTTTCTGAAGGGTTTATTTTTAGAGTATTAGGAGTAAATAGGTGTAATGTATTGCATAATTTTGTTCCTAAAAATGTAATATGTGTGCTATTTGTCATTATTATCAGCAAAAAAGGGACTTGAATCAGCTATTTGCTGTGCTTTATCCTGTTTTTTAGTGAGTAGTAGGATTTTGGTAAAACTGTTTAAAAATGAATAAAGGCATTCATCAAAGTGCTTTATTAAAAATGAAAATTATAGCTTTATTTAAACCTCCTCAAACTTCTGGACCGTTAACACTGTGACTCAGCTGGCATGTACACTTATGCTTTTGTTTGGCAAGGCTGTGTTACAAAAAGATGTATATAGCATTCAGAGCATTCAGAATATTCTCCCCCCTCCCCGCCCCCCATTTACCAAGATTTAGTGTTTCCTTTACAATTCAATCTTTCAAGAATATAGATTTGTTTTAAAGCTTTTAACAGATGAAGAAAGTCCAAAATAATGGAAAAGTAGCCACAAGTTTTCTAAGAGCAATGTGATAAATTTTTGAAAAGCTGAAGTGAAAATTCAGGAAATAAGTTAGCCAATTTGTTTTTATGTATAGTATTTATCTCCTTTTCTACTTTGGCTCCTATCTCATAACTATTACAGATAAAAGTGGAAATATGTATATTATATATTTATAATATGTATATATATAAATATATACATATCTGTATTTCAGGTACTAGTACTAACTACTACTGAGTGCTCTGCCAACTACTTGGGGACAAATCCAGACTTAGGGTCACTAAAATGCACCCCTACTATAATACGAGAGTTATGATATGCTCAATTCCACAGAAAAACTTCTGATGTTATACACACCCAGAGCTCACATCTTGACTATACTGTAATCCCCCTCACTGCTCATCCAGCAGAGTTTATCGTATGCCTAGAAGTCCTCAGTTTTGAGAATAATAGTTAAATTTCCTGAAGGACTGGTTTTGAGTGTTTATTTAGAGAATAGTCTATATACATTGACTGTATTGACCAGTGTTATTTAAAACATCAGCAATGGCATGAAAAAGAAGGGATGCTTTCTGTAATGTAACAGTTACAGGACTTGTTCAGGAGGGGAGATGATGTACTCTTCAGGAAGAGAGTACATGAAATTTAGTGTGGTCGTTGCTGGCAATAGCATGCCTGATAACTTTAAAATCTGTATGTGGGCACCCAAGAGACTATCATGTTCATTCTGAGGGGTAAACTCCAATAACGCTTCAACAGAAGAAGAATCAAAGTTAATTCTTTTACACATAAGTTTTATTCATTTCTTAATATCTAATTTTCAGCAGCCACAAGGAATAAACAATTAGATTGGTAACTCTCATTCATATTGGATGTAAATAGATAGCAAATTTTAAAATTAGTTAATTTAGAATTTTGACTGGTAAGAAGACAGCTTACCACAGAGCGTCTGCCATGGTTTCTTCTCTCACCTCTCTGTGTAAGCACACCCCACTTTTTAGTGCTAAAGTGTTCCTGCTGAAAACAAACAGACAAACTTGTTATGGAACAGTTAATAATCTGAAATATTAAAATAGCCCCAATCTGGTACTAATTGATGGCATACCCACTACAGACAATTTTTTCTTGTGTTCCACAGATGTAGAGCATACAGGATTCAGAAAACCTCAGTATCTTAACAAAGAATAAAGCTAAAATGTAATGTAGAATTAAAAGTAAAGCAAGTTTCCAAGACCAGATTGATGTTTATAACAAGTCATTTTTCCTCTGTTGAACTGCTCTGAAAATGAAATACGCCTCTTTTGTGGTTTATGGTGTTACCGGCAAGATTGGTGGTGGAGCCAGTTCTCAAGGCACCAAAAATACATGCAGATCTCTACAGATGTGTCTAACAAAAAGCTTCACTTGCCTCTGGTCCCAACTGTCATGGCTTCATTGATGTAGGCTGTCATTTGGTAAAGATCTTAAAATATTCGTATCCCACAATTCAGTCATTTTTCTAAAATTGTGAAAGATATAAGGAAAATGAGATTTTAAATACAGTATCGCTCAAAGCTCCCTAAAATATGTAGATGAGGTAAATCTTAATGAGAGTATTCTATCTTTTTTTAGACATGCTGGTGTAGTTGAAAAAGGCAGACAAACTTTTGAACATAAAAGCCTGTTTTCCATTCTAAAACAGAAGCAGCAAACATTGTTGCTACTGAAACATGGCAAATGTGTGAGTAATATCAAAACATATACATTTAATTTGGTTTTACTTAACTGAAGTCTTCATCTTAAAAACAGTAGTCTAAAGTTGATAGGTAAATGAAGTTATTAGATAACATTCTTTCAAATGGATGTTAATTCTAATAAGAAAACTTGCACATTTTATATAGCATAAAATTTTCCTTCTATGGTTATATATGCTTTTCTAGCTTTTTCATAGTCTGCAGTGTCCAATATGAGATTTCTCTCAGTTGCAATTTTTTGTTCTTATGCTGTGTTAAGGTAGGCTGCACTGGTTGTCTGTATCGTACTTGATATAGATCACAATTATTAGAGGATACAACAAATAACAGCTTGATACAATAACACCTTACATACATCTCTGATTCACATTTTTGAAAGTTAAACAAGAAAGTTCAGAATCAAGTAAACTCCTCATCTTGTTGAAGATGTGCCTTCTACATGCTGAGGCATGGTGTTAGCTTTCATCAAGATCTTGTCTACTGGTTTATTGTTCAGGGTATTAATATCGAAGCAGGGATTAATTTTATTCCTCCTTCTATTGCCTTTTATATATTGCAATGCCTCTTAAATTCTATACTTTGGTCTTTTGCCATAGAAGTAGACAGAAAGTTATTTTTTCCAAACACCATGTTTCTTGGCTGATTAAGAAATGATCTTAGATACGTGTTCTGTTCAATCCTGCATTATATTAATCTGCATTAATCCAATGAATTATTAGATGGAAATATTTTCTCTTTCTTAAGCCTGTTAATCGCTAAAGATTAGAAGTTAATGGTCTTCTTTTTTTAATTACAGCTTCCAGACACCAACATAATTAAACATCTGAATTATTTACATGCATAAATGCAAGTGGTACAGTAACTAATATTCGAGTTGAGTTGCAATAAATTATATGAAGGTGCAAGATAGAGTCTTGGAAAAAATGGATTTACCTTACTAAGACTTTCAAAAGAATTCAAAGAGAACATTGTGGCACAACTGTAAATAAAAAAGTACATGCAACCAAAATCAGAGATTAGAATCACAACATCCTAAAACAATGGACTAACATATTGGCCCTGTCTTATTTTAGTGAAATTTTTGCAACTCCAACTGTTGAAGGGAGCAGATTTAGACTCCTACAAAGAGAGGGAAAAGCACATTCTATTTATAATGTGCTGTTTTTAATGTAAACTGAGCAAAGTAGTATAAGATATATGTCCTTTTTTATCAGAATTTACCTGAGATTTGTAATTCCAGCATAGACAAAAATGAATCTTATTTATTTAGATGTGGCAGCACCATTGGGTGGGTCTCCTAAAGTTCTTGTGGGTTTGACTTCTTATTTTCCTTTGTATCCATTCCCTGAGCTTCTGCCAAGCCTACCACGCTTCATTTCTCCTCTCTTTGTACCTACTAATTAAGGATTTCCAATGTGTGTATGTATTATAAAATCAGATATGACCTCACAGGCAGCTTGAAAGAAGAAAATGATTGTAAATTGTAGCTGAAAAAAATAGCTATTTTTTTTCCTCTTTGAAACATGCAAGCCATCACCAAAAAAAAAAAATGTTTGAAAATGAAAAATATTTCTGTAGTAGTGTTGATATCAGAACATGAGAAAAGTTTGTTATTATCAAAAGATACACTACTTTGTTCCTCACTGCTGACATCTGCAAACATTTTCTTCATCCTAAGTAGCCTCTGTTTTTCAGTGTCTGCACCCTGAGAGAACTCTGCCCCAACTTTGAATCTGGTAACTGCTGGCTGTTGGCTCTTTAAAGAACAAACAAAAGCATGACTAAATAACATAAAGTAGGCACGTCATGAATCCTTAATGTTGGTGCAGATATTCTACAGGATGTTGAATCCATGCCATGTTATCTGAGAAATTATTAGAGCTTGTAACAGAAATAGAATCAGTGCAAAATGGTCTTGTTAACTGAGAATAAGACATCCTAGAAAAAAAATGTGTTCTGTCATGTGAAGGTGATGACAATTTATTGTTATTAACAGTTTTCCTTTATCCTGTAATTCTCAATAGCATTGTGCTTTGCAGCATTTGACAAGGAAGGCAAACTTGTATTCTTATTTTTCTGACAAGGAAAACGAAAAAGATTTCAATAGTTTCAATCCTTTTGCATTGAGATTACTCTAAAGTTCAATCTGGTATCAAATTTACCACATGTCAATAAGGAGTCTGAAACTGGATTTCTGGCCGTCATTTGCCATTTAAGATCAAGTGGCTTTTGTTGCAAAAGTTGACCTATTAAATAATACAGTGGGTTAATATGAAAAATATTTTTCTTACCTTTGTTTTTCCTGATATTTCTTAAAATAAAAATGAAAAAAAGAACACGATTAGATCCAGCTATCGTATGTTATTTGGAGTTTTGTTGGTGGTGGTTTTCTATGATCTTGGTGAACTGCAAAATAATCAATTTTATCTTATTTTAAATTAAGTTTATACTTAATTTAACCTTTATTTTTGATATGCATTTTGATATTTACCTTACTAGTCTTATAGTATTTATTAATACATAAACCTTTTAAAAATTGATTTTTACAAAATTGGCATTCTATGTAACTTTTATTTTGATTATCTTAAATAAATCCCAGTTTTAGTGATCACATATCCTCTAACGGTATTTATTGCAGTACTTGTAATTGTACTTGTCTTTGTTTTGTGTCCCCATAGTTCTGTACAAGATTTTCTTTATTTTTTTTTTTTTGCTGTTACGCATTTGCATTGTCTCATTTAGCGGTGAACTGCTGACTAACAAACATTTCAACATATACAGAATAGTTTGTCTATTATCCATCAGTTATCTTTATGTTGAGAAAATGATGCCTAAGTAAATGACCTCCACACCAATTAACTCAAGCTGCAGTGAGTTAATTGCACAGTGAATATTTTCACTTGTGCAGTGCAGTCTGACCTTCTGGAGCAATGTGCACTATCACAGTAAATATAGTCAAATTCAAAAAACTGTTCATTTTACCCTCTTCTTCCCTGTAAATGAACAAAAGAAACTCCTGAGCCAGAGAAATTAAATTATGGTGTGGTCTTATTTAATTCATTGAGTGTGAGTATTTTTTTTCCTTTGAGTCTTTAAATTCCCCAAAGACTATATTTTGATGTTCAACACTGCAGGGGTACCATGAACAACCCTGTTTTATGTCTTTCCCATTTCTGAAGTACAGTCTGATGAAGGTAGTCATATGTAATGCACATGCTCATCATGATGAATTTAGCTGAGCTTTACAGCAGGAAAGTATTTGTTGTATATTGTCTTAGGGTTTATTTTCCAATATTTCAGTATTTATTTTCTGTTGATTCATTATTTCCAAACTCTGTTACAGCTACTTTTTTCCTTTCTGAACAGCTGGCCATGATATCTTGAGGGATCCTGATAAAGATGTAGTGAAATACACTTACATGCAAACACTTAGTTTGCTTACATGCAAAGACCTTAGTTCTAATATAAAGATTTAAATTTGTCTTTAGTTTCATTTGAAAGTGCCCACAATTCCTTTGTTCATACTTGATTTTAAGTGGAAACAGATAACAGCAAGAACAGGTTGACCATTGGAATGTTCTTCATAAAAATTAAGAGTCACAATTCACAATAGCCACCATCCTGAAATTCTTCAGACAAGACAAGCTCTCAAATGAGAGCTTTCTTTAAGCCAAGTGGACATCTTGCTCTTCTTGATTTCAGTGAAAGAGTTGGCAAGTATTGGCAGACAGAATACTTGGTAAGGATGAAAAGACGAAGTCTTCTACTGTGAAATAGTAGTTTTTACAAAACAGATATGTGGGCAGAAAAGCGGACAGATGCCTTCCTCATCAGAATACGTGGTCTGTGAAGAGTCAGAACAGCTATTCCTAAGAGTTTGCTTTTGTTAACACAGTCTTAATGTTCCTCCCTCGGAACAGCTCAAATTGCAGCTTTGATTCTTCTCTCCTGGAGAGTTGTTTCTAATTCTTTTTGCAGGTTAAACTGACAGCCTGTGCCATAAGGGCCACTACAATTCCCTTGAAACTCTCATACCAGGACCAAAATCTGGCTACAAGTTGGGGTTGTGAGGGGATACTGTGATTCTGCTTTCTGACAGATAAGGTATCTTCTATCACAGAAGATACCAATTTCATACTAGTGTGATACATTTTTCCAGACTTAACTAAAGAGTGATATAAATATTTTATGTGGGTTTTATGCACTAAATTTTATGTAGTTCTTCTCCCTTTAAGCAATAAGATATTTTCCAACAAACAAACCAAAAAGAAAAGGTGTCTAGACTAGCACTCTTGAAGTGCGACTTCTAGATAGGGTACTCTTGAAAACTTTATGAAAAAATCACTAAAATAAAGTCTTTGAAAATAGTCCAGTACTTATAAATTGGGATAATTTCTCTCCTGGCATTTGAGCATTTGTGCCGCACTATACCCTACATGTTCCTTTTACTTATTTTCCCATTTAGAGTTTGAGAGGCTTTGAGTGTTGTTTAGGATGGCTGTAAATAGCATTTGTATATGTAACAGTGTAAAATAAATTACCCTAGTGATAGAAGAAGGTGCATAACGTTTGCCAGGGTCTTTGGTGATATGTAGGTTTATAACTGCCATAGGTGTATGACTGAGTCTTGGAATCCCTTTGATCTTTTTATGTCACCTCCAAAATTATTACATTTCTGCTCAGTTTTGAATTATTACTAATTTCAAGTGTTTAGCCCATTAATGAATACTACAATATGCTTTCTATTTCTTGGTAATTTCAGCTCTTGTTGCTCTAGGTCAGTGCTTGTTAAGCAGTCATTGTGATTCTGCTCTCTGACTTACCAGGGTCAGTGGGACAACTGTAATTTGCACGTTTTCCAGGAGAAACCCCTTGCAATGAAGTGTTTTGTTTAATATACACTTTGGGGTAGTACACTGGATAGGAGTACAGACTGAAATTAAACCTTTAAAGAGAACATTCTTAAACGTTCAAATTCAGGATGTGGATCAAATATGAATTTTCTCCCAATTTGTGCTCCTTAATTTGCAGTGAATGAGTTTGCTGTAGATTTCACATTTTTGAGTGTTTGAACATTAAAGCAAATTTACACAATTTGACAGTAAAGTGTAAAAAATAAAAAAATGCAAAATATATCACTTTTTAATGCAACCCTGCCAACTGGGATTTCATGAATGTGAAGAAAAAAAAAGTTTTTTTTCTGATTGTCTGAATTATTTTAATGATAATGATTATTCCAGTTCACATTGTAATGACTTGATGACATGTGTTTCCTGGTTCTCTCCCTGTAGGATATGATGATTCTTCCTTAGATAAGAATTTTCAAACATTTATTTTGTAACACTATGCTACAGCGTTAGAGGAGAGGAGAAATTATTTGGCTCGTAAGAGCAAATGAAAATGTTTTCTATGAGACTAATAGTTTTAGCTGAACTGTTTGAGAACCTTGCCAACAATGTGCTATCATCAATGTTTTCTTCTCTCAATTCTGCTTTTATTCATATCATTATTACATATAGTGTTATAAATATATATCAGTTTACAGCTAGAGAAAAACCTAAGTCAACAGAGCCTTGTTTAAAAAAAAAAAAAAAAAAGTAGCTTATTTGTTTTGAATTAGGCTTAGGAGAGACAGCATGCCAATAATTTTAGTATATGTTTGCACTTGGAGGCCATCTGAAAGAAGACAACGTTACTTTATGAAATTATAGGTCATTTAAGGAAATGTAAACAGCATGATTGAAAATACATTAAGCATGCAGAAGGAATAATCTTTACTGAGCAGGATGAAAACACCACCACTCCATCAAGCTTCCAATGTTTCTTGCAGTCTTTTACTATTAACATTACTATATTCCCTTATTATCATCCTAAATGTCTCCATCATTATCCACAGGCTGCAGCATTTGTTCTGTAGCTGTTTTATGCTCATATTATGCTGAGATAAAAACGTAATGGTTCTTTTTAAGCTCCTTTCCTGAGATAGCATTTTCAGAATGTGATTGTTTGCTGTTCCACATACTTCAGTATTTTCTTAAAATGGACTGTATACACTGGAAAATTTGCCCTTCCCAAGAATTCTGGAGATCTATTTTTGATTGCTTTGCTAAACTGTACCTGTTCAGTTCTGCTGCCGCTTAATGTAATAGGGGAAAACTGTTATCAGATTACCTTTAATTTTAGTTAATGCATTTCTGCCTGGAAGAAGCTGTAAGCACCATAAAAGTTTTTGTTTTCCAAACTTAATTCCAATTCTTACTTAAAGGCAAAGCATTGTCAGAAGGGTTAAATACTTTACATTGCAGTATTACGTATGAATAAGGTTGTTTCGCTGTTTATTTTAAGCTCAGCTGTGAATTTCATTATGGCTTTCTACACTTAATACAAACTTTTTCTGGAAAAAAAAATAATAATTCTAGAGGGTCAGCTCAGGCTGCATATTAAAATTAGTGCTAGTGATGGGGTGTATGTACTATAAAATTCTGCTTCCAAAGCTGACTTATTTTTCTTCAAGGCAAGCATAAAACATGAACATTATCTTCTCAGGTCATTATCACAGAAAAATATATTTTCCTAAATCCTCTTGCTCTTTTGGATCACACAGCAGCAAAACTGCACTGTATCTTTCTTTGATTTTCTTATTCAAAAAGGGTGGAGCGTTTCTGCATGCTTTGCCATTCAAACATTCCTGGTGGTTCTATTTTCAACTCAAAATTTTTAAATTAGTAACAGATGTGTTGATTCTTTTGACTGAAACAGAGGACAATTTTTTCTGCTATATTTTGAATAAAGAGTTTTTAAAACTTTTACTGATTATTGAACCCTAACTGCTAGTCTGTGTTACCAGCCTTCACTGTAAACAGTATCTTACAGGAAAAGTACAATGAGGGGCAGCAGAATATATTCTGGAGTGACTATACAATGCAGTTTTTTTCATGCGAACTCAGCTGGACTCCAACAAGGTGTAGCAAGCTAGTATTGCATAGCCCAACATCAGTTTATGTATGCTTTGTTAATACATGTCATCCCTGCTTACACAAAAATTGCAAAGTAGGTAACCAGGAAAATAATTTGCAAACATTACATGTTATTGGTAACATTGGTCCATTGGCACAAACCATATAGAAAACTCTTGCACAGCAAAATCCCAGGAAAGTTTACACAATGGATGTTGGGCTCTTGATAGCTCTGAAGCAGGAAGGCATACTTGTGAGTAGCCTTTGAATTTTTTTGTTAATAATAATACAGATACGTGATTTCTTGTATCTGTAGATCATTCAGCAGTGATAACTGGTAAATAATACAGACTATCATGCTTTTCTGGAGTAATCCTGAAAAAAAAAAAAAACAGGCAAATAGGTCTTGAACTTTTGGTGCACAGAAGAAAACATATACCAAGCTGAAAGTCTAAAAGGCAAGAACCAGCCATTTTTGTAGGTACAATATCTGAATATCTGATTCACTAAAAAGAGGTGACGTTCACTGAGAGGCATGAAACAGTAATTAAAAGAAGCCCAATGTTTTTTCTTCTTAGAGCACTGAAAATATTCAAGTCATGTCTTGGGGCAAATATGGTAGAAGAATAAAAGAAATACAGAAGCAAAGTGCAGCTTGCTATTGTGAAAATACCTCATATTCTTATACTTAAGAATATTTCACATACTTACAAAATTCACATTTTGGTTTTATTTATGAAAAATGTAAGTTGTCTTGAGAAATTATACAACACTAATATTCAGGCTTTAGAGAAATTAAGTGAAAACAAATTAATTTGTCATGTAAGAGATCTTTTGTCAAATATGCTTTCCTGTTGGTGGACTACGGAGCATAGTCTATTGTGTTTTTTTTAAGACCCTTGGGCTGATTTGCTCTATTTGTCTAAAAAGGAGTTAAATAAACATGAAATGTCTGTCTCTTGTTTATTTTGAAATAGTTCCTTTTTTTTTTTTTTCTTGGGGCAGGAGGAAAGATGTCCCTTGGATGTCAAGAGGCTTTTGAAGTTTTCAAGTGGGAGCATGCTGACAGTATAACCATTGAGGACAACAAACAACTTCTAAAACAGAGGTGAGTGAGTGTCACAACAGTACAGCTGGAGACAGACATCTGAGAGTTCATTATGAGCCTGGATAGGAACATGTAGTTTTACACTAAACATTCTAGGCTTCTGTTAAGGTGTTGGTATAGAAACTTGGCCTTTTCTTACAGGGGATATTTCATATTTGGAAGGCACTAAGAGGTGATGGAGGGAAAGTCTGAACAGAATATGAAAATGGCATGAGCGATCTCAGTGCATCTTTCCACAGGCTTTATTCATCTTATCTTCATAGCCCTATTAAAGCAATGTGGTAAATGGCATTCACAATCAGGAATTATCTAGAGGAAGTTAGATTCATGTGACTAAACTGATTACTGTAATTTCCATTGTCAAAAATGCTTTACTGGCTTCAGCACCAAATTGGACAGTAAATTGGAGATGTTTAACAGATGCTTTTGTCTTGCTCCTATCTTGTTTGCCAAGTGACTTTAGCTTCTCTCTTCCAGTATTGCACTCTAAAACAGAAATAATACTTTCTCCCTCCACATTTATTGTTAATGCTAGCAAAGCACTTCAAAATCTTCTGGTGAAGATGATGAGAATGGTGAAATATTAAAAACATGAATTTTAATAAAGTGGACTTTAAGCATCTCAAAAATTAAACCACCAAGACTTTATCATGTTGATTGTAGAAAAGTAGTTTTCACTGTCAGTTTTACAAGTGTTAACCCTCTTTGTACTGTAAGAGAAGTATAATGTTTTTAGATCAGATATGTCAAAAGCAGATCTCTCAAAGGTACCCTTCTAATATTCCCCTTAACCCTTTTTTCTTTTCTTTTTTTTTTTTTTTTTCTCCTGGGATCTCTTCCTTCTCCATGTTTTGTCTGCTTTTTTCTGCTTTGTTAATAGAACAATTCTCCTACTTAACAGGCATTAAAGGTGTTGTTTTCAGGGTCAGTGAATTTTATACATATTTACTTCAGTGAAATTCAGGCAAGAAATTATCTGCTCCGTGTCTCTATGGTTTATTCAAGATCTTGCTATTTACCACTTTTGTGAACTGGTTCATTTTCCACCCAGGTCTGTGACTTGTAGCCACAGGGACACAAATTGCCGAGACATTAGAAGTACATAAAGTTTTATGCACGTAAACTGGATATTTAATAATGTCTTTCTTCTGATCAATAGATCAGATGATGCCACGTGTAACTTGCACTGCAGTCATTTCTGACATTGCTGTCTATTGAGAGAACACTTCATGGTTACAGTGTGATCATGGGAGCACAGCACTTCGGAGCCATGTCCAGAATTTCCTCTAGTTGAACAATTTTGCCATATTTTCTCTGATAGTTATTACTATGAAGCAAACCAGTATTTCCTTCTGGTTTCAGAACATGTAATAGAGATGGGCAGAACCCACAAACTGACACCAGATTTACTTTCCCTGAAGGACAAATTGATTCAGACTCATGCCTTGGAGAGCCCCTCTATAATATGCAGCAGCTGATTGCTGAAATCGGTGCTGTGAATGTTCATACCTCAGAGCAAGACAATTTTCCCCTGCCATTTTCAGTGGATTTTAGTAAAGATGCCTGTAGCTCCAAGTTTACTGAGTTCATTAAACTGGATTTGTATCAAGTCCAGTCTGTAATTTGGAATGCAGTCTCTGAGCCACCAGTTGCACTAAAACTCAGTTACCCAGCCAGTGTTCAAATTGCACAGGAAGAAGTGTGTGGACACCGCATGTTTAAAGGTTACCATAACTTCCCTTTACATGTAGCCCTCTCATGTTAATATTTTTGTGTACAGTTACATAACCACTTCTGTCATACCACAAGCAGTATTTGGTTCACAACTTACTTATTTTTAGCTGTCATATTTTTTTCCTTTGGGTATTTTGGGTAGATTCTCTTGGCTTTCTAATTATACCATTCTTGTATTAATTGAATGGTGAACTTCAGTGAGCCTAGTTGAAAGTTTGACTGTGAGGGTCACAGCTGTTGCTTGGGCTGTGAAATTATTCACATGGATGTGAATCTATATGAATTATGGAGTCTCCCTCCTTGGAGATCTTTAAAAGCCTCCTGGACATGGTCCTAGGTAACCTGCTCTTAGGTGGCTTTGTTTGAGTAGGGGGTTGGACCAGATAACCTCCAGAGGTCAATTCCAACCTTACCCATTCTGTGATTCTTTCAATATAAATATTTGTAAATATACAATTTTTTTTTCTGTAACTGCCTGTGTATAAATAATCAAATGTAATCAACTGATTGAATCAAATACTGAAAATATTTGCTTTGTCTTAAAAAAAAAAAAAAAAGGATAAAAGAAATACTGTTTCAAACATAAAACTTTTCATCTACCACTTCAGAGATCTTTACAGCGGATGTAACTCAGTATTGTAACTCAGTACCATCCCTGGATTAAAAAAAAAAATAAAAAATAAAAAACAGGGAAGCTTATTTAGTTAAGGATAATTTCTCTCTGAAGCTCATTTACTGACTTATGGTCTGAGTGAAAGACAATAGATTCAGGCTATCCCATTAGTAGAGTTACCTATGGGAAGTACTAAGAAATTGGCTTTGTAAAATAGAAAAGGTGATCTTTTACAGCTTAGCTTGCAGTTAATAAAAAACAACTCTTTCTCATTTTTCTTCTGTACAACAGTAACTGCAGCCCTGCTTAAGAATCTGTGTTTATGCCCAGACAGAATCAGACTTCTGGAATTTGGACATCCTATACTTGACTTCCAGAGAACTTAGTAATGTCCTGTTCCTCAATACAACAGTGTTCTCTTAACATTATTTTTCTAAGGTGGAGAAAAATGTGTTTTTCTGGTGAAATATACTAGCAAGAAATCTTCCCAGCTAAGCCACTCCACTGCAATATTGTATACTGCACTAAGCCTTTTAAATCCCATCCTAGTCAGTATTTCCAGAAGTAAAATTCTACTGAGCTTACAGATGTGATGTAAATCTAGTTTCCATTTTGTTGTTCTCTATTACTTTTTTTCCACTTTCTTCTTTTCCTGCTTTCTGTGTCTCAGCTAGTTAGCAGCTAACTTGGTTTTTAAGTAGCTATGGATGAGTTTCATGGAAAGGATGAGTTTCACTTAGGTCACTCATAACTTCTAATTAGAAATGAGTGAATGTTTGTGTATTTCACTAAATATCCTCATTCTCCCATTTGATAGCCTCTGAATTTGTCTTGTTTTACATTATGAGGTAGATACTTGTTTTTCAAAGTGTTAAATTTTTTGTTACTGATATTTATGTTCAAAGAGTTAAATCTTGGCAAAATTCTTGTTCCACAACAGTTAGTGTCCAAATTCATTCTGGCGTTTTCATACCAGAATATTTCACCTCGTAGATACTAGAAGCCGTGTTTCAGCCTTCCTACAGAGCAGTCTCCGGTCATGGAGGACGCTCATGGACTCTTTGAAGATAAGAATATAATCAATCACTCATCACTGTTCATGCTGATATCAGCTTTATGCCAGACTTTATATTAGAGCAGTATCAAAAGTAGCCTTTTTTCTTCCAATATTAGAATCAAATCTTATGTGTTTATCTTGTTTATTTTGTTTGACTATGATTCATAGTCAGAGATGGAATTTCTTGGTCTGTTATAAATGAATGCCAAATTTTAGTTTAGGTTATAGTGCTAGCTTATAAACTGTGGTGTTTGAGAAACAGATGCATGACTCATTCAGCTATTCCTATTTTGAAGGCAGCAAGCTATGAATAAGGTCTGGGTAGACATCTGGCTTCAACTTGTCCAGCTAAATCTATCATTGAACATGAATCAGAGTCCACAGGACTTTTGCCTCAATAATTTCTAAGTAATTGATGAGCTTAGTATTTGGTCTATGGGATATGGAGGAAAGAAAGAGGTACTTTGGAGTGTTCCCAATAGATCTTCACACAATCTTCCATACCTGCTTTGGTGTTTTATGTCAAAACAAGTTTTAAGTGGGAAAGGATTATATAACATTCTCACAGATGCTTTGAAGGCTTCTGCCTTCCTTATGCGAGATATAGTAAGTGCTGAGGAACATGCCAGCTGGAGCTATTTAGCCATGTTGATTTCAGCCTTGAAAACAAGTGTTCATGAGCAGTTCTGAATGCGGTCACATGAAATTCCATCTCTTTCCAGTTTTACAGGGAAATGGACTAATTGAGAATGGGCAGTTTTCCAAGCCCCGCCTTCCCAGGTGAAAGTTATATTTCTTGACTAAGTTTTGCCACTATTTGAGTTAGACAAAAATACAGTTTGCGGATTTCCTGGGTTACTTTGGCTAGACCAACACTCATCCAAATTAGCTGAAGACTCAACTATTAAGTATTACAATTTTCCTCCACATTCAGCAAGGGTCCATTCACACACATTGAAATAACAATTCAGAATTTCATGTCAAGCCTAATGGCTTACAACAAAGGTCACAATGCAGCAAATCATTCTTCTACACTTTAAACTATTACAATGGATACTTCCTTGAACAAACCTCGGTTCAGACATCGCCATTGTACATTGAATTGATTGTCATGATTCTTACAGCAAAATCCATTTGGCATTTGAATGCCTGATCTAGATGCCATTTTTCCTAAACAGCTTTATATAGTACTGAGTTAAATAAGCGTAGTAATGATGTCAACAACTGCTATAAAATATCAGAAAACTGATAGGAGGAAAAAAAAATGATAAAAGGATAAAACCTCAAGTTCTAGCAGGCTATAGGGAATGTAGAGGATAAAAATGCATTCATTCTGCTTGGTAGGCAGCTGCTTTTTAATGAAATACCTAGATATCACACATTTACTAAGGAGCAAGACATACAGTGAGCAGAATACTTAATAACACTGAAGTGAGCATCACTGCAACATCATGTTGCAAGCTAAAAAAGAAAATTCTGATCATTAGAATATTTTGCATACCACATGAAGATTTGCTGATTTGGATATAATCAGGAAGTTATCAGTAAATTGGTTTATACACATACCTACTGGAAATTTTTAAGCACTGTAGTCAATTTTTATAAAATGACATTTTTGGCTGTGAAATGATTACTTATTTTCATAACTAACATCTTAAAACATCCTAGTCATGGACTAGGATGCAATTATAGTCAGTATTGTCCAAATATAAGAAACATTGTCTCCCCAAGAGCTTGCAGTATCACCCAGCATGCAGATGGGCAAGATACTTTGCCTGGGTGTACATGGTTTATATTATTCCAGTCTTAATAATTTCGGATAGATGTCTGTGCTGTGATTCAAAATATTTTGCATGGGAATGCAATTTTTGACATTCTTCAAGTCACTTAATCTCGCTGTATCTCAGTTTGCCCTTTTTAAAAATTTCTGTAATAATACTTTGCACTCAAGAATGCTTTGAAGATTCTTTCACTGATGTTATTTGGTGTTTTGGGAATGTAAGGTTGTAAAAAGTGATCGTTGCATTACCTCTTATCAAGTACAATCTCAGATGAACATTTCTTACTATGAATAATTTGCTACTTAAATTCAACCAGTTATGGCAGAAAAAAATACAGTGAAAAGGCATATAAAAGTAATTTTCAGCAGTAGTTGGGGACTTAAAACTAAAAATGGATATTTGCAGGAGAAATATAATTACCAGCACTAGACTCATCTAGGCCACCAGAGTTAATATCACTACCTTTGTAGAAAGGGACAAGTGATATTTGATTGCCACAGGTGATTTTCTTTTACAGCACACTCAAGAAATATGTGAGTAGATTAGTGCTGTAAACGTTCTGAGAGGAGAACCACCTACTGAGTCACGAGCAACACGTCCTGCAACATGCTGAGCTCCCCTTGGTCTCTCCTTCAAGAAATGACTGAGTTAATTTTTCCTGTCAAAACACTACCCCAAGATGGAAGGCCTCACTTTATGCTAGGATGATAAAAATGTGGCATATTAAGTAAAACAAATCTTGTGAATTACAAAAGGCAATTAGTAATTTTCTCAAAGGAAAACACACAAGTTAGTCTGTATCTGTCCTTTATTTACAATGATTACATTCCTCTACCATGAAATACATCAAGGGAAACTTCACATTTCCAGTTTTGTTTCGAGGTCCAGTTACTTGAATACTACAAAAAGGGACTTTCCAAAGCCTGATTAATTGATTTTGTGGATATAATTTGAATAGCTGCATTCACATAAGGACTAGCTGTAGAAGATCAGAATAATTTAGTTTTGTCACACTTTGTTATTTTTCTGTTGAGAGGTTTGGTGACAGGGGCATACGTGTTCACACATCACAAACAGTGATTATCAGCAATGTGTAAATTACATGCTTAAATCTGAAATTTCCTGGTGAGCAAATGTTCTAATTTTGTTTTTACTTTGGATTTTTTCTCTTTCTATATTTATATAGCTGTATGTTAATACATTGCAAGTAATTTAGCATATTAAAATTAATATCATAGCCTAATATGAGTATATAAGAGAATCCAATTCTTAGAATTGAAATAACATTTTTTAAAATTTATAGCTACAAATTTATTTAGTCTGTCTTATAAACCTATTTGTTGCTTTCGGAATTGTTTCTTTTAGACCAAACTATCTTTTTTGATGGAAAATTGTTTCCTACCAGTTCTACTTACAGAGAAAAAAAATGTCATGAAGAATTCAGTATTTTATTGTGAACAAATAGTTTCACTAGTTATGCTTTTGAATAATCCTGTATCATTATGCTTGCATTGACAGGTTTGCTGAAGCTAAATGCCTTGGAGAAAAAATACATGACGTGCGAAATAAAATAAGTGAGTTCATTTCAGCTTCATTTTACATCTATAGCTGATGAAATTGCAGCATTCAGAGGATACAAAAAGAGAATTATTTTCTAAAATAAATGAATCAATTCTTTATTAATATTTCCAAAGAGATAAATTGTTAACTGATGATAAGAGTAATCATTTTATGTATCAATTTTGTTTTTTCTCAAATAATGTGCAAACATTATTATTCCAAATAACATAATTATTACAAATAATGTGAAAAACAGCTCAGTTCTTTACTTGAAATGAGATCTGAAATTTAGCAAAAGGAGAAGTTAAGGTATTAACATTGGACTTCCTGTATTTCACTGTAGGATAAAATGATCCAAAAAACTTTGTTCCAAGTTGTGTCATCAATGGATTAAGGACTGTACTTTATCTGTAAATTCATATAGCTTTTGATACAATAAGGTTTCATTGTTGAATTATTCCTCTGCACTTCCTTTGTACAGATTAATTAGAGAGACTCTGAGGAGTCCATCAGCTTGGCAGGGGGGTTCTTCATATTTTGTTTTAGGGCCCCGACATCATATGTTTGGCTTCCAGGTTCAAATTATTCAAAGCCAAGTCACCTAAAGATATATTCAACCTGAAGCTAGGTCTTATCCAATTCTCCTACCAGACCTTTATATGTTCCTAGGTGATTTCTGAGTTCTGTTGATCCCCAATCTGTGATCTCTTTCCTAACAATTGGCTATCCAGGCTTTATGTCCGGTGTGAAAGAGTTTTGTTGTCTATCGCTGAAGTCTTTGGAGATCAGGTCCTTGACCTGTATGCTGACATTCAGCTGAACCAAGTCCGTGTACGCTGATGTTCAGGTGAACCAAATCTCTTCAAGATTACAGTTATAGACTGTGAGGGACTAATTTTAAAAGCAGTTTAGCATCCAGTGTCATCACTTCTTGTAACAGCAGTTGACTGCTGGGAAAGGACAAAAATCTCAAGGCTCTTCTGATGATTGCTCTGTACTTTCACCATATTCATTATTATATTCTCCATGGTCATGAAGGGTAGCTACTGCCAGATTCTACTCCCAAGAAACTTCAGGTACACCATAATTTCTGCTCAGAGATGTTATCATAAATGTTATTTCAAATTATGTGAGCTATGTGGAAAACCTCAGCTATGTTGTCACTGTGTGTTAAAAAACACTGCACAAAGGATATTTTGAAGGGATTTAGAACCACAGACATCAGGTGCTGAGCTAGCATTCTGAATATTGGGTTGTTTCAACAAGGTATGGCATTTTAATAAATCTGCCTTCTCTCAGCAGGTGTAATTATCTCCTTCAGATTGGATAGAACATACCTCAATACAGACCTCGTGCATGGACGTCCCAAGATTAGCCAGTGCCAGTAGAATTTCAATATCCACCTTGCAAATACAAGTCTCTCCAGTGTCCATATAAGCTCACTTAAACCCTGCCATTGCAGTCACACAGTCTATCCGTCTTCTCTGTTTTATTGTAATCTCTCAAAAAATTACAAGAAGCTGATTTAGGTGACAGTAATACTCTTAGGTCCCCAAAACACTAGTCATATTGAGCTTGGTCTGGGTTCTGTAGCTCTGTACGTGACTCCCAAATCCACATTTTCCACAGTTGTAAACTGCACAGGTTGGTAGCAAGGGAAACCTGACACAAGTTGGTCAAACTATTTCTTAGCAACATCAGTCAGTTGGCTTATTCCCCTCATGAACTTGGAAAAGCAGGTTAAACCTGCTGTGGATGACAATGAATGTTATCCATCATGTAACAGGAAGTATCACCAAGGTGAATAATTGAATAATGCCAGTAGCTTTTGGATATCACTGTACCAAGGTGTGAACATGAACCATTAGATCAGGATACAACCTTTTCTTTTCCTCTGCTTCCATCTTGAAGTCTGCATTATCCTGATTTAATTCTGTCTCCTGGATTTACTCATCTATGATAGGAAGCCCAAATTATTTCTTGGCCTAGATTGAGGTAGAGCCAAAGTCAGCAGTGGGTGTCAAACTTCTTTCTCTTGCTGAAGTTGAAATCCATTTGAAAGCAGGCAATAAGTATACAAAATATACACCAAATATACACCAGCAATAAGTAGTCACACACTAACACATCATGCTTAGTGCCAGGAGCTGTGATAGCGCTGCTTGGGGATAGGAACCTAGCAGCCACCTTCCATACACCTTGTATTTCATTAGTCTCCATTTTTCCAATTCTGGCCGTAAAATGGAAGAATATTCTTTTCATTTAGTTCATACTGTAATCTTATTGTATAAATAACAAATTCCATCCAGGACATGCAGATTCCATATGGATATGCTGATCTCTGCAGATTATGCAGTACTTTGTGGATGGTTTTTAAATACCGATGTTTGAGGCTTGAGAGTGATCATATCATACAGTCCTTCCTTGAATTCTTTCTGTGTAACGTTATGCTGCATATGAAAATTAGCACTCTGGTTGACATGCTTACTGGTTTTTATTCTGCTATTCTTTCCTCCTGTCCAGCATTCTTTTGATCATAGTTGTAAATAAGTCTGCCTATTAGCACCTCTCTGAAAATTAAAACTTTACATGAAGAACAACACTTTCTGGCTTACTCAGCTTACCAAATGCAATTACACTGGTTAACATAGTTTAGCTGCCTGAAAAAAACTTTCATTTGTCTTGTTCATCATAGTATGCATAACATTAAAGATGCTAAGTAAGGCTATTAAGCTGCCAAATTTTTACTGAAAATGTGGCAGGAAGAATAAGAGCCATCCGCAGCCTGCAACTAGATCTTTCGTTTACTTTTATTGTTATTTTGGTTTCCTAAAGCATTCCTGGCTGCCTTGTGCACAATCAAGAACAGATCCCATCAATATCAGTTTCTGTTATTTCTGAGCTACACTTAATAGTATAAAGCTATGCACCACAGAGGTTATAGAGCACATTTCATGAAATCTGATTATATACTGAGATAGTGACAGTAGTTGGCTGTAACTTGTATGTCATAAATATCCTTTCATTCTGACTGGAAATATTAGTGTTTTTCAGTAAAAAGTACACAGAATACTCCAACCACTTCTCAATTACATTAGCATCTCAAAAACACATCAGAACATTAGAGCTGGAAAAAGTAATCTGGAATAAGATTTTCATGGTAGGCTTTTCTGGTGTTGTAGCTTGCATAAAAGGATTAAGGAACACAGAGTCTAGATGTAAGCTGCAGTTTAAGAGCAAAGTAACTGTAACATGAGACGTGGTTACCACACGCCTTTGCTTCTATACCACATATTCCTGGATTCTGCTTCCTTTTATGTTAATAGAAGAATGTAGAGATTTTTAAATTATTTTTATGGAAAATAATATTTATGTATCATATTTTTCATCATGCTTACTTTTCACTATGACCTCCTAGAAATAAGAAGGTAAATTTTCTTGTAGGATGAAAGTTTTCCTATTGTGATACTTAAAAAAAAAAAAAAAAAAAAAGGAAGGGGAAAATGTTTCTAACCCAGGTCATTTTAATCATTCATTTTGGTGAATCAGTTTACTACATTGTCACACAACATTTCCATAAGCTCAAATAAAGGAGCAAAGTGCTTTGGTGCAAGCACTGAGGAGCAGGATGGTGGGCAGTTCTTTTCCAAATCAGTATACTGCATAAATGCACCATCAAAAGGCAGAGAAATTAAGACTGGATTTGGGCTATGTAGATGTGTCTGGATCAGTTTGAGTGAAATATTCAGAATTGTTTACATATGACCATGGAATGTAACCAAGGAGTAAACTTTAAATTGCAAATACAGAATCATCAAAATTGAATCAACATAAGTAAAACTGGAAAGAAATAACTGAGAGGTCAGGGAACTAATGGGGACTCTATAACCAACATAGGAGAAGAAATTGACAGTGGGCCAGTACTGACATGCAAATACACTTTTGTCTTTCTAGTGTAATATTAAAAACTCTAAAATGTGTATTTCACTGGCTAAGAAAATAAAAAGCAAAAAAAAAAGATATTTTCTCATGAAAAAAGTATGCTGTGTCACTGCAAACATTTTTGTATTGCTGGTTTGCTGTAAAGAAACCTTCCTAAACTGCTGGGACATCTAGTCATATCTCTTTTGGCTCTGGTTGTTTGTTTCGCCTGGTCCAGTCATAGCCAAGAGAAACTTTGGAAGAGCTTTTCCAGGTTGTTGCGGTGCTGCTTTTGAGATCTGTTGATGAGGAATTGAGATGGTGTCACTTTCCCTTCTTTGGAAAGCAAGGGTAGTAATTCTTACAGTCTATGTTTTATACTGACAGCAAAGAAAATGTTTTAACACTTCGTTTTTGCCACCATGGTCAGATTCAGTGCATGCATATTTACCCTTCTGCAGCAAGACGACCAGCATAGTAGAATGGATTTTTGCTGTCATGATGGCCAGTTTGACCAGCAGGAGGGCAATGACCTCTATGAATCTATATAAAGAGTTTACACTGACCAGAATCCAGTCTGTGGACAAGTCTGGAAGCAACTAGCTGTTACAGTTTGGAAGCTGGCTACCACAGACATCAACAGTCTGCCATTAATCCAGTTTGAGCTCTTGGTAATGTGGTATCACAGATTTATGAGGTGATTCAGCTAAGTGTGAGGAACATAACTAATATTACTGATGTCATTAGATGGTTTTCAGAGAGTAGGTTTTCCAAACTGCTCAGGATGTCAATATGCAATAAATGCCAAAAAATGCATGTATGGGACAATACTTGAGAATAAAGTGATATGGAAATATAGCATCTCCCTTGTCAGGGTTAACAGTTTTATTTCTAGGACACAGTTATCAACAAGGTGTTTTTATACCATTACTGAAAGCATTATGTGAAAGTTCTGACAGTAAGGAGAAAAAGTCGACATCTGAACAAATTGCAAATCATTAAATAACAACAAAAAGTGCTACTATATGGATCATAAAGCAAGGAAGAATTGGGGACATTAAAAACACTGTTTTCCATGTAGGTTAAAACAATGCATTCATTCAGAATTTAGTGACTACAAATGTTTCTCATACACAAAATTGTGCCACATATTAGAAGCATTTAAGATTAGTAAGCGTTTCCAGTTCATCCCTGTAAATGTCTGTTTTGGAGTATTTATACCACTAGTAAGGTTAGTTTTTTCCTAAGGAAAAAAAGTGTACTAAATGGTATTTAATGCCCAAAGGAAAGCAGCTGTTGTTTTTAGTCTGTCCAGAAATCAGCTAAGGTTATAATTGAAGCTGAGAGAGAAAGGGCAAAGTCATGTGGGAGTAATAACTGTGTGAGGAAACAGGCACTCTTGGAATGAGAAAGGGTAGGTGGGTGGATTATGTGCACATGATGTTGATGATGCAGCTATACCCACAGGAATGCTGAGATGTTGCACTACTCTGCCTCATTTCAACCTTGGATTTTAGTGCACAAGATCATAGGATACCAAAACCAATGGCAGTCTTTAATGAGGGCATGTCCTTGTATTGCAAAGCGATATTATTGAAGGGTCTTCATCTAATTTTCTTGCAAATTATTCAAAAAATTGTCCTTTTACATCACAGTTCATTGAGATCTTCACTGAAATAGTAAGGACTGAGGTAGAGTGAGGACAAGGTGTAACAGTGCTCAAGGACAATATTGATCCCAACTCACTGTCTTATAGCTTGCACTGTTATTTCTGTGAATGCAAAGTAAATGTAAAACCTAACTAGAACCTAAATAATGTAAAACCTTCATTTATAAACACCTTTTTCTCTACATGCAAGACTGTATGTATGTATACATACTATGGAAGAGAGAAAAAAATCTCACTTGCAATTTCTTACTCATGACAATAGCAGAGATTTAGTGTATACAACAAAGAAACTGTATTTAAATTTAATTTAAAATTTATTTTAATTTTAATTTAAAATGAGCAGTCAGGTTGTAGAGTTGAGAATTAAAATGATGGTATAAAAGGAGCCCACTGCTGGCAAGGTTTTAATTTGAAGATTTATAATCTCTGATTACAGCTGCTATTCCTGCTTCATCATTTTTGTATTGCAATATGTAATGTTTTCTGTCTGAAAACTTCTGGGAAACAGCAGTATTCTGAATTAGGGATGGACAGCAATAAACCTAAAACTTGGTGTTCATTTAGTAAATGAGTTCTTCCTCATACAGACACAATTTCCTTACTTTGATCATCTAGTATTTTCTCTTTCTTCTTCCATAGCCTGTTTCTTATTGTCATATACACGTAAATACACCTTTTCTAAAGAAAAATCAAGGACAGATACCCTCACATGCTTTTAACAGTCTGTATATTGTTAAAAAATCAGGCTCTTCTTTCTATATGGCACATGAAACAGCTGAAAAAAAATCCACTGTTTTTAGCAGCAATAGCAGCAAGCAGTAAGCATATTAATAATTTATCTGAAGAGCAATTAAGACAAGCACAAAAATACAAAAAAATGACAAAACACAGAGTAATGGAAATATAGTTGCACAGCTATATTACTAGCCATTGCAAAACTTTTAGTTTTTGATATCTTCCTCTGTAAATAAATGCTTCATTGATTAACACCTCTACTTCCACATACTTGGCACATTTTAATAATTGATGAAATTTTACTACATGCCATAGCACAAATGAAAAGACAGTAATGATGGTAGTCTCATCTTACTGCCTGCAAGAAATTCTCTTTTAAAAAGTTATTTTCTTATGGTCATTCTTCATCCCCATGGAGATAAGCAAAATGGATCTACTTTTAATTGCAAAGCAAGAATATTTTATGTAAGGTTTTTCTTTAACCTTACACTGCTTTATGAAATGAACTGAAAACCGCTTTTTGCATAGATAAGAACTGAAATAAGGTAAAGTGATGTTTTCAGGTAGAGGTGGTCAGGGAGCACTCTGTTGTCTATGTTGTATATCTTCAGTATTTCACTTGCTTCACTTGCTGGAATAAATTACTTACTTTGAGAAAGGAGAACAATTACTGAAGAACTCTAATCCCAAGGATGACTGTAGGAATGTAATGCATATTTTAGTCTATGATTATATGGATTGAAAGAGTTGAGAGAAGTCATGCACGAACAAAACAGCATTTTTAAGATATAACTCTTCTGTTGACAAAAAATCCATTCTTTGCATGGAACCTAAATTAAATGAATACGTTGCCATGATTTGCTGTATAAAAAGAAACTTCATCAAAATCAACATGTTGCTTTCTTTAAGTCTATATTATAAGTGGCATTATCTGTTAATTTCATATTAATGTAAATGTTCTGAGTCAGAACGTTAGGTCACTGGACATTGTATCAGCTATGAATGAAGTGAGGCTGTAATAAGAGAGAAATTACTGTGCTTTGAAATGCGTTCCATTCTTCAGTGTAACAATTTGAAATACTTATTCTTTTATAGAAATGAACATTGAGACTTCAGAACTGCTGATTAGTATAATTCACTGTTCTAGTTTAATTCCAGAACTTATCAAGTACTTACACAGTCTTACATCAGTTATATATATATTCAGTGGGTTTTACTGGAAATAACTAGTGCAGAGGTAAAATAGCAGGAGTGGTTTCAACACAGGTCTGAAAAATTGCATAGAAAAAAAAAAAACAAAACAAAAGGTTACATTTCACCATTCCACAGGCAAATCTGATTCAAATGAGATGCAAACAGCTCATAAATAAATGAATTCACCATTAAGATTTAACGAATAGATAACACAATAATATCATTCCACAGTGTTTGATTCTTCAGGTAGCTTAGTATGAATTGCTGTTCTTAGCAGAGACCTTTAAAGTCCACAGAACTTGAAATCTTGAAATCTTCATTCAAGAAAAACTCTAGCTGAGGGCAGTTTGAGTTCTACTGGTGTAAGGATTGAAAAGAAGATTCTGAAAATACTTCCATGTTTGACTTTATTGTTGTTGTTCCAGTTGATAAAGGACAACAAGCATTAGATATGACAGTAATATAAAGAGTCAAATTAAATTGCTCATATTATGAAATATGTTGCAATATAGTCCACCTTTGAGATCTCCAAAGCTGCCTCCTTGAATCACACTCACAAGTTCACCAAGCTTTATACCACTGAGGCTGCTTGTCCTTCTGCTGGTTTTGAGAGCGATCTATCATTGTGCACTCAACCAGTCATTTTGGGACTGCCCTCTCTTTAAAAGGTGCAATGAGGACTACTACTGTGAACTGCTATTACTATTCATTGTGAAGTACAAACATCCAAAGGAAAAAAAGTTGTCTGTTAGTTGTTCTTTAAGACATGCTCATATATGCAGTCAGAATTTGTCCTCCTATTTTTCCTGCCAAAGTTTCTGAGGGATTTTCAGGTATTCTGAGACTGACAGGGGAACAAAAATTGTATGTGTGCTGCACAAGTTGGCTGAGGCAAGATGTGCAATCGTGTGAATGTAGACTGTACGTGTCAAGGAAAAGCAGTCATACATAGGTAGCCATTCTTTCTGGTTCTAATTGTCTTTGTTTCTTTTGTTTATCCTTTCATTCTGTTTCTCATGAAGAAAATCTGTCCTCTTGCTCTACAATAGGGGTATAATAATCCAACATCAGTGGGAAGAATAGGCCAATTTTATGGTATGTTTTTAATTGATGTCCTTGACTTCCATGATGTTTATCACAAGCATCTGTTATGCTGAATAATTTAAAAGAATGGTTAAGTAGTGAGGCTATTTGCAGAGGATACTCAGCAATTAGGAGAAGTTAGTCTCAGGAGTCTGAGCTTTTTTTAAGGATGCCTAAGAGGCATGTTGGTTGTGACCATGGTCTTTAAGAGGAGCAAAGAAGCTGTTTCATACATAGGTATTAAAAAGAAAAAAAAAAAAAAGAGTGCTATAGTTTCCCTGTGAAAAGAAGATAAGTATAAAAAATATTATAAGCTAGCTAAAAAATTATATTACAGAGTATGTGGTCTAAACAATGGATCTATTTAGCAAATTTCCAACACCCATCAGTGGCTTGTCTTGTGCAATGTCCAAACACAAGGAGTCTCTGAAGGAGTCTCTGTGGACTGGAAGTGATTTTGTATTTGATAAAAGGTGTGGCTCATTAGGTATAGGAATCAACTTGTAAAAATGTATATGTCAGGAGGCATTGCAGCAAAAGAGAAGGATGAAGTATTTTAAATAATAAAATCTTTCCTAACATCTTAATTCTTCAGAATTAGCTCAGCTGGTATTCAGGAATGATACAACAGGTATAGCATGGTTTTTCCAGTACTTTTCCTTATTTTACCAGCAAGTATTTCACCTTACAGAAGTATTGTGTAGTGCCTTTAAACATTACACAGAGTTCTGTGTCACTAGAGAAAAACTTGCATGAACAGTAAGAGAATTTGCCGTTTACCTTGTTCTTTGATTAGAGTCCGTTCTTGATATGGAGAAGCTCCCTGGGACCCAAGGGAACTCAGTGCTTGGTACTTAAAAGCTAAAGGCCCCAGACATTCTTCAGGCAGAAATCTGAGCAGTGCAGTAAATCTGTAATGCTCAGAATATGTTGGGCATGTGCAACTGGGCACTCATGCAGCAAACACAGGGCAACCCATCAAGCACCACCTGTAGGTGTCAAACTGACTGTATGTGCCCAGCTGGCTCCTACAAAGTCTGCTCAGTGTCATGCTGCATGTGTGATGGTTATGTGTCCAGGATTTCTGGCTGCCTGGCAGCTGCTACCCCAGCTGGACTGCCGAGTACCTGAGAAATTCTGGACAAACAGCCAAATCAGTGATCTAGAACAAGCCAAAACAGTAGCTCACCATAAGAAGTAGTAGATGTGACAAGTACACATCAGTGGAGAATGGAAGCTCTCTGAAAAGGGAGATTGCCTGCTTACTGTTTCACCACTTCTCTTCGAGCAATGGGATGGATATACACGGAAAAATAAAGCCTCAGTACATTTAGTCGCCATGGATTTCTTCTCTCTTGGGAAGCTGTCTGCATGTTGCAGATGTCCTCTGCTGCTTAACAGAGAGAGAGTCAGTCTTGCTCTCAGGACACAGAAGTTCTGTCAGAAAAAGCAACACAAGTAGTGTTTCTACCATACTTAATCTCGGGTGCGCAGCTATGCTATAAACTGCAGAGGGATGTCCCTTCTGACTAACATAACGAAGCACATTAGCTCTGCAAAACCTGCAGCCATCTGTGAGAAAAACAAAAGAGAAAACAGGCCACAGGGACAAACAGTCCCCCAGCTGTAATTTCCCAGCTGGGATGTTATTCAATGTGGCTCAGTGCCTAGAAGCCTCAGCCTGTTTCTGATCTCCAGGTCAGTTTCAAAGTAGTTTTGTAATAAACCAGGCATGTTTATGTGTCCACCAAAAATAGCAGTAGCTGTTAAAGCTGAAGCCATTCGGCATGGCTGACACAGTCACCAGATTCTTTCTCCTTAATTTCTTGGCCCAATTGTTTTGCAACATAAAGCTGAAAAAACATAGTTCCTATGTGTGTTTGTTCTGAATAAATATCTGATCATCTTGCCATTATGACTGCATTTTGGAATCTATTTTTTAAACATTATATTTTGGTTTTTGGAAATGTGGAATTAAAAATACAGAAAGACAGCTGATTTTCTGCAGATTTTATTTCTTAACCACCTTGTCACCATCTGCAGTTCATTCTTTGTTAGAAATGTGATTTACTTTGCTTTACAGGATGCTACTTCTTATTTTTCCATTTGATTACAAATCCTTCCATTTCAATTTATTTCCTTCTTTCCATAATAAAGTATAACTTACTTTTGCCCCAATTACACTAAAGTTCTTTTTCTGCTGATGTTCAGCTCACTTCAGGCATGATTTCTATGTCTCAGTTCAGCCAGTAACCTGTAGAGCACAATACATAAATCCTGTGATCTCTCTCAGCATCTTTGATATGATCTCCTTTCTCAAGGTGCCATGCAGGTAGAATAGGTGTCATGAATTTCCCACAGGCCTGGCTACAAAATGGTAGCTGGTTACTACCATCTTGGGCAGACTTAGAGCTGTGATGAAAATCTCCATAATCTATTTTCTTGTTTTAGGAGCAGCCAGTTGGCTCATAATATAAAGTGGTGGGTGACAGGAGTATATTTTTCTTTCTCATTAGTTAAAGGTTCATGTTAATACTTTTTTTGTTGTTGTTCTTTCAGTGTTCGTAGTGAATCAGAGTAGTCAATGAACTGCTGTGTTTGTAATCAACAAATCATATTTTTAATTTATGTGAGAGCTTGTGCCTAGAATCTCAAGAGAAATCACTGCAAAGTAGCATAGGAGCAGCAACTCATACTGTGTTGGAGTAGTGAGGTTATGTTTGATTAGTGTAATTCTTAACACCAACGATTAAGCAATGAACAATAAAGTAATACCTTTAGCTGAATGACAGTCCCCAGAAAACTGATAGTAAGATGAGCAAACAAGGAAGGAAACCAGACAAGAATACAAAGTCCATTATCGTAGCCTGTGAAGTAACAGTTTGCCTTTCTGTAAACAGGCGAGACAATCCATCTTTGTTACACTTAATGTAGGCAATGTAAATATCATAGGTCTAATTCTTGTCTCACTTCAGGAGCACCTAGATTGATGGCAGCTGTACCAGAGCTGTCTGCGCTGCCACTGCTCCAGCACCAGGTCATGCGTGGGTAGGTGTCAGAGGAGACAGAAGGAACGATGTTATTGCTATCCGTCTGTCAGTCCTTTGTTAGTGCAGGATTTGTCTCCCCTGATCTGCTGGATCTGAGGCTGAAAAGAGAATTAAGGAGCCCTAGCAGCCTCATGACAGCCTTGCTCCTTTTTCTGCTTATCCCTGTAAAAAGAGGAGAGAGGATACTATCTTCAGTAATGCAAAATAGTCCTTGCAGCAGCACTTAGGAAATTTTAAAAATGAAATTGTTTTGGAAGGTACAAGTCTTCTGGCTTCAGGGGGTAATACATATGTTTATGCCAATGCAAAATATTGTCCATTGTTTCAGTGTAGCTTACATATGTGTTTTTTTTACTTTCAAACAATAGGCAATGCTCCTGGGTAACAGTGCATAGGCTGAATGGGTCCTTAGAATGAGAAAACATGATTTGTCAAATGACTTATTCAGAAAATACCAAACTGAATGAATTAATTTGAACAGCTCTATTATGCTCCCCTGATGTGCTATTCTTTAAACAGAGGAACCTTATTAGTGTAACAGTCACTCCAGGCCTAAGATGCTAATGTTTTCTTTGGAACTATGTTGGAATCTACATATGTAGGAAACATTTTCATTTTATAATTATTACAAATGATGTTCTGTTCTTTAGAAGGAGAAGTATTTTCAGGGGAAAAAATTATGCTCAGGAAGAACCTAAGTAAACACTTTTTACTTAGGGTTTTCACTGGAATAACTAAAACCAAATGGACCGAGCTCATTGGACTCAATCAAGTTATGAACTGCCGTGACTATATACTTGGAAAAGTACCTCTCAGTAACAGATTTTCTGGTTGTAGTATGTCTACAGACTGAAAATAGTTAGTATTGCTGGATTGCTATGCTCCATTTTGCTACTTTATTAGGCTAATAAGTTCTGACACTGTCAGTTTTTTAAATTTCCTCTTTAAGAGAGAAGAGGTTAGATCACTATATTATAATTTTTAAAATATTCCAACATTCTTTTGTACACAAAGTTTCCCTTAATAGTGTCTTTATTTAGTACTGGGTATTCTGAGAATTTAGAAATGAGGAATCAGTCCCTCAAACTCTGGAGATGGTAGACCCATTAGCTCATTCAGAGTTACGCTGTCGAAGAATGATTCTCCTTCATGAGCACTGAAATAGAAAATTGTGTTTCATAGGATCCTGTGATTCATTTACACATCTGGCCAGCATTGATGCAGATTTGCAGTATATGCATACATACTTACATGTACTGAAATACAATAGCTTTTTTCCCAGTCAACCTAGTTCTTAAATCATGTAGAACTAGTGATGTCGCCACAGCTGGTTGTGAATGTTGCAGGAGGAGTGCAATCAACAGTGAATAGTTGTATTATGAAAATGTTCTCATGCACTTTTCTTAAAGCTGAAGGAAGACTTCTGTTCAGAGCTGATGATGTCATTCTGCAAGTTATATACAATCAGGATGCATTTTAAATTGCTGAGCAATTAAAGAAGCAGGGTTAGGCTCATCCAAAACACTAAATATATAAAATATTTTTGCAGAAAGCTGTTCCAGGTTTTACTAGGGTGTTAATATGCTTCTAATACACCCCCACACCTCCTGCCCAAAAAACAAACCAATCAAATAAAAAACCATTCAAGAGCTTGGTGTATTTATCACAATAAATAAGCATTAAAAAACTGTCACACACCCACTTCTACTCTGACCTTGTCTCCATCACTTTGAAAACCTGACAGGCCCTCAAAACATGATAGCATAGCTAAGCAGCTCCAGCACCGTAATTGTGTTATATGTATTTTATTTTGAATTTTCTGACATATCTGCTCTGATCCTAGCTTCAGTCTAATGTGTCTCATCTGAACAGAAGTCTCACAGCAATGTGAGCTCAATTCCAGGGCAATTGCTTGGGTAAGATAGTAACATTGAAAAGTGATGTGAAGGTATATAGTGAAGCCTGGACTGCTGAACTTATTTTTTCTGTTGGAAAGCCCTGGCCAGAAAAAATATCACAGAATGAAACTGGACATCGAGTTAGTGCACAGAAATCACAAAGCCACAAAGGTACTATAATAATAATAATAAATAAATAAATATTTTTTTATTTTTTTTTTAAATGTGCCTATCTTCTATCTGGGTATGTTCACTCTCTGTTCAAAATATTAATTAAGCCTGAGGTATAATTATCAGAAAACTTGCATGGGGTAAAATATCTTGTCTTTGAATTTGCCTGTTCATGCTCTAAGACCTGTTACTTATTTTCAAGCTTCTTAAATTTAGACATTTGGTAAAAAGAAAAAAAAAAAAAAAAAAAAAGACCCATATACAAAGCTGTTCCTCTGACTTTATTTTCATCATTCTTTATCTTCACATTAATTTCTCAGAAATAATCAAGAGATAACTTGTAGTTAGTCATATAGATGAGCATCCACAGCACTAATTCACAGATCATGATTTCTTATCCATATGGCATTGCTTTTCAGTCATGCTTTTGGGGCCAGATTAATATTTAATTCCTGAACAAATAGATGTGATAAACAACAGAGCAACAGCTTCCAGATGTGCATCATTTCTGACTCCTTTCCAGCATACAAGAAAAGATAGATGCACAGAATATTTCTTAACTTTGGACAACACGTAAAAAAAACTCTGACATTCAAGGTATAGCTTAAAGGAAATTCAGACACCTGGATTCAGGAGAGCTATCGAGAAACTAAAAAAGATTCTAGTCCACTTTTATTCCTGAAATACAACAAACTGCCTTTGCTAGTGCATACAGAAGTACTGCTATACTGACTGAGCTGACTGTCCAGGTGCCTATCTCCTATCCATAGAGAATCCAGAAATTACATGTTCTGCTGCTGAAGTCTCCTGGAGAGTACTTTTTGATAAACACCCATGCTTGGCTAAAAATGCTTGGCAGCATTGAATTCAACTTAAAAAAAAAAAAAAAAAAAAAAAAGGAAAACACATGAGTAGTGACAGCCAACTTTGGGATGATAGTATACAGTTCTGAGCATTTGTTTCTAAACTCAGAAGGCATCCAAGTTCTGAAATCCGGTTTCAAGGAGATGCTGAACTGCATTCCAGAGCACTTACTGTTTTCTGTTGGTTAGCCTAGATATCCCAGTATTGTATATGCATACTGTTATGAATTTATGTGCACTTTCCATATCGCTTCCTATGCCTTTGGGTAAATGGGTCTGTGGTACATTCTAGCATTCCCCCTGTTTAGATGAAAGGGACTTGGAGTACACCTCAACAATTGTACTGGGTCTGGCTGGGATGTAGGCCAGGCCTACAGAGCCTATGACAATCTGTACTAAAAGGAAAAGAGAGGTCCCAAATGCTATGATGAGAAAAATATAGTTTCTGTACAGGTTTGCTGTGTAGTCCTATCAAAGCATTTTTGTGTACCAACCAGGAGGTACAAAAGGCTGCCAGAAAAAAAGGAGAAAAAAAATGTGGAATAAAGGTCATTATGGAAATGCAGACCAAACAATGAACAGTTACAGAAATGCCCATCAATCAGAAAGTGTAAGCACCCATTTTAGTAAGAAAAATAATTATGATGTAATCTGGCCAGAACTAACAAGAACATGAAGGAAACGGGGAGGCAGGGGAGTTAGTCTGGAGGTTAGAAATGAAGTTGGAGCAAAATTTAGAGTACTATGTCTTGAGCAGCTCAAGAAACAACCAGTGAAGTCAAGTGCAGTGTTATCCTACAGCAACGTGTGGCAGAGAGGACTATCTCATAAGAAGCTTTCTGTTTGTAGATTATTTTATGCTTGAAGGTATTAAATCTGTTGATATAAACTGTTACTGTCTATGCTGAGTACTGCAAGGAAAGGACCATATCCCAGTCAGACATTTTAAATAGTAATCTCAAAACGTGCAGTAGTCTACACCGTAATAAAATGTACGCATTTGAATCTGTGATAGATAAATTTCAAAGAATGAGAGTACGTTAGGAGAATTGTACATTTCCAAATGTGTTTGTTTATGTGCTGAGTGTAGACTGTGTTTTGAAACCATGGATTTGGTGGAAGTTGTACTTCCAATTCTGAACCTGTTGTCTTTCTGGGGTTCTCTGACTGATGAGTTCTACTAAATACCATCATTTACCTTGCTCTTAGTGGTCTGCCCAATCTCTTTGCTGGCATTTACTGTTTCTACTCCTTTGTGACTAGCACAGCCTGCAAAAGACTGTTTAGTAGTATTTCACGTGTTCCAGTTAACTTGATAATGTCACAGCTTAAATTGTCAATGAAGATATGCTTCTGCTGAGTTGCCAAACTGTGCTGGAATAGCCAGAACACAGGCACGTTCTTGCTTCTACCTCCTCTATTTTGGGGTCAGAATCCTTTGATAGCAAACCTTGGGAGGGGAGAAAAGGGGGGCGGAAGGAGAAAGGAAAGCCAGTTAAATCTTAGACTGCTACAGATATTTCTTCTGTGAACAAAAGGCAGAAATCTGCTGCCGCGGGTTATACTTTATGATATGTTGCTCAAGTACTGTCATTAATATATTTTTGATACTAATGAGCCTCATCTTACCTTGAAAAATATGTTGGCTATTGTTAGAAGACCCTGAGTGCTTCAGTAGTGATTTTTCTTTCCTGATGCCACAGAGACTTTCTGAAAGTTACGGCTTGTCAGCGTACATGGAGATTTGGCCAACCTTGTATTCCAGAATAGATCACTTGCCTCAGAAACAGTGTTGAGTCAGGTTGCTAGTGCAGACTATTTTGCCTTCCCAAGTTGTCCTCAAAGAACTATTTGGCCCTTTTTTTTTTTTTTCCATTGGAGCAGGACAAGTGATATAAAGAAGAGTCAGAATTTGCCCCAAATATTTCTCTGGCTCAGAAAAAGGCTGAACAGCTTGCCTACTGTTACTGTTGTGGGATGATAAGATAAAATAGATGTTTTTGTTGTTCTTCCATGACTTTTCTTGACAGATACTTACTATCATATGTTGTGTTCTTATAAAATTTCAGCACCAGATTTTCAAAAGTATCTAATACATCTGATAAGATTTCCAATAACTATCTCCATTTGAAGTTTCCTCATTTGAGAAATTACTTCATTCAAGTATCTCCATTTGAGTTCAGTGTCTCCAAGTCAAATGCCTGAGTAGAGATAAGATATTTTAGAAATCCTTTGTAAGCTGTTAAAACTCCGGCCTCAAGTTCAGTTGAAAATATTTCCCTACAGGGCTTATGGAAGTTATGTGAGTACCCTGCTTCTCCATCTCTAAAACCTTCCTCATAGATGATTTGCTGAATATACAGCTTCAATATGTTCTCATTCAGCAAGATTCCTTGTCCTCCTCAAGTGGGTGCATACAACTTTATTAATCAAATGCAATTGATCCAGATCCTAGAGTAGGTCTAACTGCATATGTAGGGACCTTGCATTACTAACAGTGAACCTGCCTACTTCTGCAGGCCAAGAGACAGTACAACACTTGTTTATATGTTGTGGCTTATTTTGTCCTACTAACGTCTGAACCACTTAGAGATTTGTGGGTCTGTGCAAGCTATCCAGGACAACCACTAGACAGTGAAAGAAAAATGCACTCTCTACTGGTCTAATTACACTAGAACATTATGCAGAAACTCTCAAAACAGTCCTCTCTCAGCGTGGCTTTGTCATGGGTGAAAGTTGTGTTAGTGTTTCAGCCAGCTAGTCAGCTGTGACTCAGATATACATATCTCTGCACTGTGCCTTGAAAATATAACCTCAGTTGAATTAAACAGTTGTTATGACTGTTAGAGACTAAACATAGATCTAACGCTTAGGGCCTCAGAGCATCATTAGGAGCCCCAAAAGTCCTAGGTGGGTGGATAATCTCCAGGAATGGGAGGCTCCTTGAGTGCATAGGAAGATGTTCTGCTAGATATTTTGTGTAACGACAACAAAGATTTAAAGATGAAGAAAGAAAAAGATACAGTACCCTCACTAAGGTGTGAAGATTTCAGGATCTCCAGGAAGTTAAGCTAAACACAGACTTGGAAAATGTTGTAAAATTATATCAAAGGCTTAAGAAATAAAACAGGAGATGATAGATTATTGACTAAGGCTCCAGCCTGTCAAAAGCTAAGTCAGAAGAGACCATGCAACAAGTAAAAGGTCTACCCACAATAGTAGATACCAATATTCCCAAAGGGAGGAAGTTAGGGTAGTATGTGTACTCTTAGCTTGTCCCATATTTTATCCTTTAAGTTAGCAGTCTTTGAAAAATTACAGTATTATATTAAATGTCTGATTAAACATAAGAGAAGCTTTAAAACCTGTAAGGTGGACTCAAGTGAAGCTGAAAAAATGTACATTTTTAAATCAATTTTTTTTTTAATTGCTACATACTAATTTTTGTATTGGCTTGAATTGTATTCAGTATTGTCAAAGCATTCATTGTCTGAAATAAATTGGAAGATAATTCTAGCTCCTGGAAATAGTCTGGAGGAATACAAAGACAAAAAGTTACAGGAGAAGCATATTATTCAAGTTAGTGATTCTGACATTTAGTTAGCATATAGGATACTTTCCTCTGCTTTACATCACTCCTAATTAGACTGCCCTATTCCATTTTGTCTTCTCCATTTCCCTCCTTGCTTTTGTCTCCTGTCACAAAGCTGAAGTTCTGCGTTACCAGTTCATCTCTTTTCTATACCTCAGGATGGTACATGTGTCCAGAAACACAGGCCAAAACCAACAGATTTATCACAGCCTTAATGACAGCTGGCTGCATGCTGAGTGAATTCTTAAATTCCCCCAAACTACCTTTTTGCCAAAACTTGTGGAGTTGCAGCATTCAACATTTTATTGGGACTGTTATCTCCAAATGAAGAATGACTCCACTGGAAAAAAAATATTTTATATCAGCTGCAGACCTATTTTTAGCTTCTTGTTTGGTGAAACTTCAGGAAACATAATTAGCCATATGTTGTGAGATGTTCGCCAAGTCTTAAATTCAATTTTTGCAGACCACATTTGAGCACTACCTTGTCCACAACTTTACACTGTTGGAATCAGAAGATTTTTTTTGTTTGTTTGTTTTTAAATGAGAATGTGATTCTTCATATTTCTTTGGATAAATATTTGTGTTTATGAAGGTTTTAGAACTGGCAGTACTAAAGATTGAAATCTTCCATTTGTTTATATGGGAAGGCAAGAGTACTGGAATCATCCCCTAATTCTGTCACTTATGAACTTCAAAACTTGCATTGGGGTGATGGTGTTCTCAGAGAGAGAAAAGTAGAGCAGGTCAGGAACATTCATTCTCCTCCACAAGTATTTGTAGTACAAACAGAACAAGATTATTCTAATCAAAAGCATAGACAGAAAATGTTAACTTTTTTGTTAAAAATAAGAGCTTCTATGTAAACAAGAGGTGTGGGTATTTTTGTTTTATTTTGTTTTGTTTTTCCCCAAAGGAAATCTAAATAGTCAAATTTCAAATTGGATTAAAACAAATTGAAAGATTAAGTCATATCTGGCTAAGTCTTGGTATGGAATTATAGTCAGGTGCCTCATTATAACATCATATCTTTTGACCAAAATTCCTATTTGGGCTGCTTTTCCTGAAATACGATTATAGTTCTTCCTCAGGAATTTTTCTGTGAAATGAAGTTCAGTTTCTGCTCCCTGAATAAGCAGTTTGGACTATGTGATTCAGACAAATGTGACCTTTCTATTTCTATAGAAGAAAAAAGAAAATTGTTTTGCTATAAGAATGGTAAGACTGAAATTTTCCTAGCCAAAGAAGTTTTCTTTGGTTCCCCTATGATTATAGGTGGTCTGGTTCCAACTTCTCTTTTTTTTTTTCATAAAGTCGCCAAATATAAGAAGGACAAGATGTCTTACATGTTATGGTCCATGTCATGGATGGAGCAGAAGTGTATGAAGGCTAGAAGGAAAGGAGGGAGGAGCATTTGGGACAGTTTCACACTGTTGGCTGGCTAACAAATAGTTTGCCATAAAAGTAGGGCTTCTGCAGCCTCTGTGCTCTCTGTCCCAGCTGTCTCTGTACCGGTAAATTCTTGGTAATTGAAAGTGAAGCCTCTTGGCTATAATCATTTAAAAGAAACAGCTCCTATATTCTTCTGTTTCCATGTATTTGTGTTGACTGAAGACTGTTATATATCAGTTTGTAGTTCAGCCTTCCTTTCATTGACTTCTTTTACTTGCTTTTTTTCAGTTGACCTCATTGCTGCTTGACAGAAGTTTATGCAAAACATTTGGATTGTTGCAGATCTGTTTCTAGCAAGGTTAAAGGAAGAGAAATAACTCTATTGAAATTGCATATTGACAAGATAGAGAACTTCATGTATAAGTCACCTTCATTTTCAGTTGGCTTACATGAGGTTACATGTATAGTTGGCATTCTGAGAAACCTAAGTTAAGGTCAATCCATTGAGATGAATCACAAGATTGCTATGAATTTTCATAACTGACTCATGGTTCAATATAGAGTGAGTAACATCACCATGTCTGATACAGTACAATACAAGGATCTAAATATCCAGAATAACAAAAAGCAATGCGAGTAAAAATTATGTTTAATTACTTTTCAGTGAGTATTGACTTCAGTCTTGTTGCTTTATAAAGCTTTCAAAGCACAAATAATATAAGTGTTGATAATTTAAATAAGCTTCATCTGTAAAAATGATTAATCAAGTTTTCTTTTTTTGTTTGTTTTGTTACAGAAATCAGGATCTTACTTAACTGAATGCCTTTTTTTTTGGTTGTGTTAGAGCTGAGACAGGATTTATTTGGTTAGCTGGGGTATGTGAGGTTAGTTCTTTCAGTTAATCTGTTTCTCAGTAGCTGAAGGCTTTTCTTAATATTACAGATAACTTTATATAGAGAAGAATTCACTAGTTTAAAGAACTAATAGAGAAGACTAGAACTAATTGAAAAGAATAAAGCTCACTGTGCAGCAAAATGGGAATCTGCAATATCTCTTTTATAGTAGGTAGTGAGGTTATGAGTAGGTAGTTTTGTTTGTTTGTTTGTTTTCGGGGGGGGGGGTTTGTTTTCTAAAACCATACAAAACAAAATAACTTGGCTGTTATATTGTAATGTATTGCATACAATACCTGTTCACAATGCTGCTGAATACTTAAGAATTATTCTCTTAATTCTTTAGAGAAGGTTAATTATTCATAGTTCTTTAGTACTTATAAAGCAGTCTAATCCTCATGACCTGTGAATTTAAGTCTTTTTTTTTCCATTCTCCGTTTAAGCATTTGACAGCACTTAATGACTTAATTTGCTCTGATTAGCTTACTTTATAAGTCTTCACTAATGAGTAAAGATGTTTTTAGTTCAGAATACATGCTAATATGATGCACATAGTCATCAAACTGGAAAAAAAAAATGAATCCATCATGGATATTTTTTCCTTTTTTTTCTATTCCTAGTATCCAGATGTATAGATTAGTAAAGACTGTGAACAAGTCTCTGCTTAGCAATTGTTTTAATTTCAAACCTTAAAAGACATAATCCATTCCCCCCCAGAACACATATACTCTGAAGCTGCACATTAAGGGTTATGTTTTTCCTTTATTGTTTACATTAATATCAATGAATAATGTCTTCCCATGGGGTAATCTAATTATGGTTTGAAATAATTGGTGAACTGGAACAGTGTCATAGATCAAGGAGGAAATTAATAAAAGGGTAAAGGTGAATTATACAGGGCATGAGATCCTAGCTAGGAATAATGAGATAATGAAATTAAGTCAAGTTTCCATCAAACACCAGTGATATCTGTACAGTGAGTTCCACTGAGCAGTGGAACTTGCAGAAGCTCTAGCACATGTGATATTTAAAACTGAGTTGAACAAACATGAAAAAAAATGGATTGTAGGGAACCAATTTTTCACTGGCAATGAGGTGGACTGGATGACCTAATATCTCATTTCTACTGCTAGCGTCTACAAGTCTGTTTAAACAAATACTTGGAATTCTGTGTGTCTTCTAACCTCACTTGGACTTCTTTTGTAGCAGGAGCAGCAGGAGCTCATTATCCTGTGAAAGTGCTTGACAGTAAATAGCTTCATTTTCAGTCTTTCATATTGGACAAAATTAAATTTAGGGTACATAGAGCCAAATTGTGCCTACCTGCTTACTTGCAGCAAGGAGAGCTCAGAAAAGCACTTGTCCTATGGATCAAACGAAATCCCCTTAAACTGGCCAACTGCACGTGGGATTTCAAATGGTGGAAAATAAGCAATGACTTCATTAATTTTTGACATTTTAAAATTCTGTTTGCATTTTTGTCTTTTGCAGACCATCTGAAAGGAGAGCTAACCCAGAGGCATATTCAAAGAGCTGTTCTAGGTAAGACTGAAACACTTGGAAGCAACAGGGATCACAAGTTATCTCCTTTGGCTTAATCTTTTTGTTGGGCAGGTTGTACTTTTTACAACAGTTTATGCCACAATGTTGCAACAATAGCCAATACCTTAAAGAACATGGAGTCTGTGAACTTTGCCAGAGATTTGGCTCAAAAGGCATCTTCTTTTATATGTGGTGAGAAAAAAATGGTGAAAAAGCTTTGGTTTGGTGTTTTTGTTTTGTTTTCTTCTAACTGTAAAAGCAATCTTACCAGGGTGACCAAAACAAGAACAGAGAGGTCTAATATCCCTGCATTTTTTAAATTTATTTGTGTGTGTTTATATCCTTTGTGATGACTCTTGGATTCCCACTAACAGATATTGATTTGTCCTAAAACTGAGCCTCTAGTTAGCCATCAATCTAACATCTTTTTAAATTTTCCTCATTCCAAGAGTGACCGAAGGCATATACAGGTCATTTCTTTTACATCTAGTTATAGAAGTTGAAAAGTTATTCCTTGCAGCTTCTGTTGACACAGCTGTGAAGCTATAAGTGTCTACGTAAGTTGTTCACATAAGAGTAAACTCATCCAAATTTGGTTTAAGGTGCTTTAAGTGGACTCCACTGACTTTGTACTGAAACAGCCTAGGAGTGTCCATATCAGACCACTTCTGGAACAGTAAACTGCAGCTAAAATGTAACAGAAAAAAAAAAAAAAAACACCTGCTGGGGGCAAGAACAAGTTAAGCCCACCTCAATTAGATCCATAAAATGGATCTAAAATGATGTCATGGACCTTCTTCATGTAAAAGATGGAGCTAACTCAGACCTGAATGCATTTTATGGTTTTATTTCAATGGTATACATAACACAGGAAATAATATTTGTCTCTTAATTAGAGAGAGGAAATTTGGGTGCTTGCTTTCCTCACAAAAGTCAGGAAAACAAATTACTGCAAAATAATAAAGTAGTTTCCCCTTTCTCTTTCTAATTTATCCATGTACATGTCAAGCTCTGTTGATGTTAGTATTTTATACGCTTTTTCTTTTTTAATTTTATGTAAAAATCAGCACTGAAAACTAATGCTACCCATGTCAATAAAGCCCAAAAGTCAAACTCAAATTATTTTGATCAGTGTCTGAAGTTCAGCCTGAAAGTGGTAAATTTATTATCACATGGAATTCTTTGTTTAATTCACTGTTTTTAATATTATTTATTCATGATGTCACATTGAGAAGTTACACCAAGATGAATCATAGCAATGCTGTTTATTAGAATTCCTTATTCGATGTTTCCAAAAAATAAGAAGTGATATACTTTCTGCATGTTTCAATCTGCATGATGACATCTTGTATGTCTTATATACTGATTTCTTAATATATAGACATTTGTGTTGCAAATGCTGTTTTGAATAACTATCTAAGCTGGTTTTCATAAAGCGGGTAAGCATAATTTTTTCATGTGTTTAGGAAATGACATAGTAGTGACTTTATCAGCTATACATTCACATTGTAAATATTCTCTTAGTATTCCATAACGTAGCAGGCAACACATGCATTTTTGGCTTTTGTTTTGAACATTCCTATCTGTTTATCATCACTAAGTCTGGACCACACAAAGTATTTTGCAGACTTTTGTTTCCCCTTCGCTATTCATTCTTTTAAATGCTCTGGATATTTTGACTTAATATTTATTCTATGAGTTGGGAGAGTACTATTTGCCTGCCTGCGTATTTGGATGAATATTCTTCCAAGGAGTAACAGGTGTCAAGTCTCCCAAGATCTTTCTTGATGACCAGAATGTCATCAAGATATTTTTAAATGAAAACTGTCTGGTAAAAAGGCTAATTAAGAGTCTGTTGAAATCCCAACATGAAATAAAACACACCATTGTTTCAATTAGAAACTAAGTTAACATCTTCCAGCTGCCTTTTTTTTTTTTCCTTAACTTAAAGCATTTTATGGTTAAAATGCTTTAAGAAGCTATTTTAGTTGGATTTTAAACAGTGTAGATCTGTTTCCCCGATGGCTATGCTTAAGATGTGAATTTCTCATTGAAGGATAACTCCACTACTTATCCATTGTTCTTAGTGCTCTCTTTTTTATAACACCATATGCTGGAAGTTAACAAAGGACACAAATAGATGGGAGGTTTCACTGGAGGCAAGAGAGTACTCCATGTTTTTCAGTACACAACCAGAAACAATTGAATACTTTGTGTAAAATTGCAAGGATTCACTCTCAGTGTCACTTCCATCTTTATTAATGACAAGAATACCTCATTATGCAAATACCTTCTTTTATTCAGTAAGACCTTTCAGAGTAACATACGGTCTGAAGGGGTAAGAATTGGCAAGATTGAGTCCAAAATTATGATACTTTTTTTTCTCTCTTTTCATATTCTTTCTGCTGTTCTTTACTTCCCTTTCCACCTTCTCATTGATCTCCTCTTTCACTTTTCCTAATTCCTCCTGCCTTAATTTTCCCCTCATTCTTCCATTCCTCCCCTTTTCTGTCTTCTCTCAAGTTTTTCCCTCCACAATATCATTCACTTCTGAATTTTCCTTCTTTAAAGGCTTGTATGATTCTTTCCTCTGCCTTTTCACTTCCTTCTGCATGTTTAACTGCATTTTTAGGTAGTATTTAGAATGAAATAATGTGCACAGCACTGAAGTACTGACAGAGCAAAAACAGTGAGTCACCAGGATGCCTCTGGTTGGAAAAGGTGGAAGAAAAGGTTGGAAATAAAAGCTTCCTCTGGGTTTGCAATGGTTTAGAATGCAATTGTGTGTTTTTTATTATATCATTATCTGAAGATACTTTAAACTAGCATTTCAGTAAAATAAGGACCTGGTTCTTCATTATCTTATTCTGGTGTTACATTGATTGAATGTGATTGCAAATAGACAATTAGGCTAATGTAACATCATTCACCAGCAGTGGGAGGAGACTGAATCCTAAACTGGAACCATCTGATTACCCAGGAAAACCTATGACATACCATACTGGGAACACAGTCCTATTGGGATGCATGCTGGCAAAGGCATGTTTTGTACAGTAACTTTCCATAACAGAAACAACTGTACTGAGACTAATAAAGATTTGTATATTCAACTGCATCTCAAGTGGAGGCCTCTGTTGTGTTAACTCTGGAAGTTAGAAAGGACCCATGAATATACACTTGGCTCATGTGCCCATATCAACAGAAATGTTTACTAAATCTGCAAGTCCCACAGCTTTTCTGTCAGCTTCAAACAGATCTTGACAGAGTTTCATACACAGAAATTTCATAATGTGCAGCCTGAAACATTTCCTAAATCAAGGTGAAATGATGCATCATCTTCAGCATATCATGCCCCTCTTTAGCAATAATCACAATTACTTTCTGAGCTTAATTGAAATGCAGTTTTGCAGCTTTCCATTTCAAATGTTTTTCCTATCAGTCTCTTTCTCCATTAGCCTCCTTTTTTTTTTTTTTTTTTTTTTAATAAAAGTTTTGAAACTGTTAGCAATCTATTAGTTCTTTTGGGATTCCCCTGAAAATATCCTGAAGGGGCAACACTTTTTGGTGTCTGGAGAAATTTGTTGGGACCAAATTAATCTCTTTCTGCACAACTCCATCGTTCTCTGTAGAGCTATTTGGGAAAAAAAACGCAATATCTAACATGGATAAAGATGATAAATATGGGTCTTTGTAAGGAATCTGCAACCTTAGTAAGGATTTCAGCGTCAAGGCCCAGTTTTATCAACATTTTATTTAAAAAAAAAAGTATGTTTTCCAGGTTTTGTAACTTTGTTTTTAGAAGTAAGAACTTATATTTCTTCTGTTATTGGAAGACCTATTCCCAAGACCATTTTTGAACAAACTTCCTTAGGGAGGGAAAAAAAAAAATATATTCTTCATGAAAAATAAAATGACTAGGTGAGTCAAAAATAACATACATTTCAATCCCAGAAAAATGCATACTAGCATTTGGTTTAGAGTCTCAAATACTTCCTTGCCTTTCTTTGATTAGAAGTGAAAGAACAGCATTATCAGAACCAGGATTGTTAGAATCAGGAACTGCTGTTCCCACTTGTCCCACATGAGGCATAGTGCATGTCGTTAGAAAGGCTGTGCCACCATGGTTTATATCTGGTGAGTGTATAGGGGATGCTTAGGAACTGTATGAAAATCCTCCCTGCAACCATTGAAGCATCCCACAGACATATATAAAGTTGACTAGACTAATAATCAATAACAGTCCTGAACTCATCTTCTGTGATCTGTGTGAATGGAAAGCACATAGCACTTCCAAATTGCTGGTTTGCATCAGAGTTAATCTCTTATTTAAATAAATCCATATTTAAATAAAATGAGCTCTGTTTCTTTCACTGCTTTACATCTTGTAACTGAGAAGCCATTTAACTTTGTTCATGTGAAGCAGAGTCTTGATCTGTCCTAATGCCATGAAATGAGGAGGCACAAGTGTTTTCAATCACAAAATGACAGAAGCTGAGAAAAGTGGCAGTCTGTGTTTTCCCACACAAGTCCAATGCAATCCATGGAAAATAATAGATGGCCTGCTTTAAGGCCATCATTCCTGGCACTGAAAAATGGTATCTTATATATAGGCTAAAAAAAAGACCTTTGGAGAAATATTCAGTTTGTCTGAAGTCCAGAATTTTAAGGGTTTTTGTTTTGTTTTGTGACAAGAGATAACCGTGTGGGTCTGTTCATGTATTTTCAACCCATAAAATATGCTATTTTTAGGGATAAAAATAGGAAAAGAAAGTATAGTCAGTTTCCAGTGGTCTCTGAATACAGGAAAGGTTTCTCTTAGAAATTCACAATTTTGTTATGCATAATATTTAAGTGTGTTGTGTTCTTCAAGTACTTGTGCTTGAAATCTCAACCAACAGCAGTGCTTTTATTGTAAAAGTTCACTGCTCCTGTGCATGGAGGGCACTGATTTTATTCCTAGGGTGTCCTCTAGTGGTTCCAAAGCCACTCTTTTTAGTGATGGATTTCTTAGGTCTTTCTATTATTTCAAAGGAAAACAATCAGAGATGCTTTGCATTAAGGTTTATTTTTGGTTTTCTGTTTCTGACAATGTTGGTAAAATTGTGCTTGTTGAAAATGATCATTTTTCACAATTACTAGGACAAAGATATAAATAGCAAAGCTGGCTGAAAATTCAGAAAACATTGCCTCTTTTCTTTCTTAAAAAGGAAAGATTTACTCTGCTGATGATAAGGATCTTCTTGAATTTGCTTTGTTTAATTATTGCAACATATTAAATGTCTTTAGAAATATTTGCTAAATAAGTTTTTAGGCAAATACTTGTAATGCTAATGGACAATGAATTTTGAATACATATTTAAGTCATTACACAGGATATTTTAAGTAGATTAGAGGTTCTTTGTAGCTTCTTGTTACTGTAGTGTAGCTAAGTCATTGCAATTATTCCAGGTGTGTCCCACAGGAAAACAGCATAGAATTTGGCTTCGGATAACTGTGAAGTTACACACCATAACAGACTTACTCTCTCAGACTCACATTCTTTTTTTGGGCTTAGTTTCAGTGCCATCTATGCCTAATACAAGGAGCTCTTGCAGAGCTTTTGTATTTTTGTACGTACTAAGTTCTTCTGTGAAGATGATCACAATCCAGAAAAAGAAACAGGGTTTTGAAGCAGCAGCTAGACAAGTGGCAGTGGATCCCATGCCATAGTACTTGACGTTTGTTGTCAGGTGTTATGGTTTTTTGTTTGTTTGTTTCTTTGTTTTTCCCAGTGTTATGTAGGAATGAATTTTCAAAACTGTACAAGTGTATTATAATAAGAAAATTCTTCTTAAACCTGGCCCTTCAGGCCTCAAGCCCACCCAGACCTTTCTTTCAGTAGGTTTCTCTTTAGCTGTTTCTAGGTTGTTTTCTAGTTTTGTTTGCTTCTTTGTATTTCTGTTACTCTTTTTATCAGGTTTTACTAGCTGCAGTGCTAAATTCTAGAGGCAGCCATGAGTTTTCTCTTTCATTGTGTCCTCAAGGAAGAGAGCACTGCATCTTTACGGGAAATCTTTGCAAGAATGTTGTTCTGAACTGTCAGAGAAAATTCTGAGATTGTTTTTGTGTTCCTATTAAGGAACACATATTCTATTCCACATGACCTACTCAGCTTCAGTTTATCAGATCTCAAAAAAGAATAGAAGACATCTTTGGATCAAGTGATATTTTTATTAAGAGTCATGAACTTGTAGCACAGCAATCCGGTTCTGAGTTTTATTGACACCGACTTTAAGATTTCGCTGTTGTTAGGACAGCTTGCAGTCCCTAAGTTTTCTTGCAATAAATATTTCTTCCAAAACACTAATGAGTTCAAAGGGAATTGTGTTATAATTTAGAGACTCCTTTAGGTGACTAGTAGGTAAAGAGACAGAATCTGGAAATGAAGCTCTTGATTCTCTAATTAGTCTACTAAAATTAAAGTATTAGGAAAAAGATGCTATGAGGATAGTTATATGCGTTAAAAGGGGTCCTCAGAGAGGTTTGCAGGATTTCCATCCTCAGACTTTTCAAGACATGTTTAGACAACCAAGTCTGATTCAGTTTTCACCCAACTTTGAGGCAACAGCCTCCCAAAGTCCCTCCCAACCAGAGTGTTTTGGTGATTCTAAGATATGACTTGAGGTGACCAAGTGAAAAAAAAAAGGTTTTTTTTGCACTGTCTACTGATTCTATGCCTAAGTTAGTTTTGCTCCAATACACCTTGGAGTAGTCTCTCCCTGTTGGCTCTGGTAGAACAACTGTGAGTAACTTACAAGTTAAGGAGCTGCAAACTTCTTCCTTCTGATTACATAAAGTTGAGTTTGTACGTTAAAGGCCATGTCCTGTGGGTTGTTGGGCAGCAGGCTAGTTCGGTACCAGTAAAGGTTTGCTCTGAGAGCTCTTTGTCCATGTAACAAACAGTTTTGTAATCTAATGAACTGTAAACAACCAATGAAGCTATTTTCACATCTGTATTTGCTTTGATTTTTTAAGGGTAAATGTAAAGGCAATAGCAACTTTACTTGATCAAGTAAATCATGTGACAAAGGCGTGAATGACAAATATCAGTGTTAATGGGGTATTCAGTGTTTCAGATCAAGCTACAAATCTGATGCAAAACTTCTTCCACTTTTTGTTTTGTTGTAATGGCCAGAAGAAATAAATTCACTATTTCTTTACCCAAAATTTTTCAAATTTTTAAGATCAAAAGAAAATAATGACTTGCAACAAGTAGTTACTGATGATGATAATATCCCACAAACATGCAGAGATTGCATATACTTCTCCAGATAAAAATCTTTTGGATGAACTATAATTGTTTCTGAATGTCAGGATTGTCTCCTCATATGCAGTACAGTATAAGTCAGCTGACAACTACCAGGACATTTTAATTAAACTCAATGTCCTTTCCTTCATACGAAAGACCTGTTTGAGTGATGAGAAATGAGTAAATATTTATATATTTTTTCTTGCACCTTCTTCATCTTGTAGCCCAGCACTGAGAGCCTCACTGTTCAGCTCCTACAGCTGATGGATATATGCATGGAAGTACTAGCAAAAGTGTGGCACTTGGCGTGAAGTATGAAGGTGGACAACAGGGATAGAGGGTCCCAGAAACATACTCTGGTCCCCCAAACTGTGCAAGCTGTATATAGCTCTAGTCTAGTACACGTGCCAGAACACTGAAAAATATCAGCATGAATCTCTAAGAATAATGTTTCTGCTGACATGAAGTCCTATGATTGTGGCTTCAGAAATTTTTGAGAAAACTTCCACTTCATACCAACATTTACAAAAGGATTTGTGAAACTTTTTGAGGGCTTCTTTTAGCTAAATTGGAGAATGGAAACAAAACTTCTGCAGTACTTTGGTCTTTATTGCATACTTTACTAAATTCAGGTCATGATATATTGATTTTATTAACAATGTTGTGCTTTTTTTCCATTTTACTTCTCTCTTGCAGATGAAATGTTTTCTACTAATACCTTGTGGCAGAAAGATGAAACTTGTTCAGGCTGATACTACTTTGATTTGATTCCTTACACATTTCAGAGTATTGACACTTGAATCAACCTCTTTTTTGTGAATTGAAATGACATGTCAGTTGCTTGACCCATCTACCCATACACAGCTTAAACAGAAGCAATTAAGTATAGAACATGTATGCTTATTTTTCCTTTTTTTTTTTTTTTTGTGAATGACATTGCTGCTATAAATTCAATGTACAGCCCCAAATAGGTGCTTTTGTGCATTGTTATAAGTGTTTGTACTGACAAACATGGCTGGAGTTCCACGCAGAATGCACGTTAAATACCCACTAGTTTTAGAAAATGTTGGACCTACTGAATTGATAACACAGTTACTGTGTGCACTGCATTCCTAAATGTTATGTGCAAGCATAGGATTTACTGTGCATGCATATGCATATTGCTCATTCACAGCAAGTCTGGCTCTTACCAGAACTGAGAATTGTACATCTGCTTATCTGAGGGTTCTTAGCAAAACACATGGGCACACCAAGCTTCAGTATCTCTACTACGTGCTGTGACACTCAGGATGACTATACCTTTAGCACCTTTAGGTATTTCTCATTCTTTTTGCAATAGTTATGGTGCTGTTTAATAACTGCTGTCTCCACCTCAAATATTGGTTATCCCTTTGTCTAATACTATGAACAACATAAGTGATGCAACAATAATCTTATTAATCTAATGGAAAAATGCATTTAGGCAAGAATCTGAATTAGTAGGGGTTTCCAGACTATGACCCAGCTACATTACTATTCCACTAAATCAAGTGATGTTTATGGAACAAATTAAACTTGAAGCTTTTTTTTTTCTTTCTTTCTTTCTTCACAGTAAATTGCACTTGTATATTTGGAAACCAACAGGGAACTTTTAGCCACAATGGTTTCAGAAACCTTCATGGCTTGAGTGCAGCTGAAGTGTAGGCAACGCCTTCTGTTTCATGTGTCCTGTATTTTCAGGAGCAAATACACAGATGACTAGTTTCAAAAAAGAGACTTAAGGGAATTGAAGTGTGAGTCTGTATTTACACAAAAGAGCTCAAAGAGACTGGAAAAAAAAAATCTCTACTTTCCAGGTGTGCATTGGAAGTCAATTTGCTTGAGCCAATCTTAAGCCAGTAAAACAGTAAACAATACAATGGCACATAGAGAAGAGCATAGCGATGGATCCTTTTTCTAAATTCAGTGACTAAAATAAAAATAAGAATAAACAAAATACACATACTTTAATCCCCCCCCTACACACACACATTTATAAAACACCGAAAATGAGACAGTTTATTCCAAGGTATGCTTAGGACCACCTGGCCAAAATTTTAAAAATCTATTACATTAGGATTAAGGGTAAAGTGCTCTAAAACCCACAACATAAACTCTTCCAGACATTAGGATATTTTCCATTTGCACATGAGTTTCACTGTGCATACCCATCTTTGCTTTTGTATAAGGTACACATGGTAGTGCCTGGTGACAAACATAGGTTGACATGTCCTAGGAGAGGAATAAGAAAAAAGAACAGGAGAATTGCTTGCAAGATGATCCTGAATAGCAACCGAAGGGTAGCTCTTTAAAAAGCTAAAATGACAACATATGCTGCAGTTTGAAAGAACTGAAGCCTGAGTTTGCCAAAAGCTGCAAAGCTGATAAATAAAGCAATAAAAATATTAACTGGACACTGAAGTCAATTCTAAATTTGGTTACTTCAAGTGACTATAAATTTAAGTAGATAAACACAAGACTATCCAGTGAAAAAATGAAAATCTTTGACTGCAAAAGTACAGATGGAGGGCAGGGCACAATGTTATTTGAGGCACAAGGACAATAAATCCCTAGGAGTCTGACTTCCAGGATATACTCAGGTTGAGAAATATATGAGTGCCCCAGAGAATATAAAGTTCAAGGTCACAGAGAGTTTCTTGCAAAATTTTGTGACTGTAGACAAGAATCTGTCAGAGTATTTCAAGTTGTTGCCTGCTTGCAGTAAACTATGGTGATTACACTTGGTATCTCATACTGGAAATAATGTTTTTCATCCATGCTTTCTATAATGCTTTGAAACAGACAGATTGTTAGCAGGTGCTATCATTTCTTTCTGGTACTGTGTGATTTGGTAATGTGGAAAGTGTTGTAAAATTCACTGCTGCTTTTGCTCCAGAATTGGCCCTCTCATTCAAGTAAAAACATTATAAATTAATATGCCTCTTACAATCTTGTTTGTGAAAAAAAAAAAAAATCTTTATGCCATGAATTATCAACTCATGCAGGGTTCACCTTCCTCTTTAAGTAGGCAGCTGGTATCAGTTGTGTCCTGTGTCCATTCTGCCAAATGGGTTTTATTTGAAGACAGAACAAGAGCAGTTAACCTAAAGATAAATACATATATTGCTAGCTGTTTTGCTACCAAATGTTGCACTGTCAAAACCTCTTCCCTGCATTGTGTTACTCAGTACTCAGTTAATAAAAGACCCCGAATGTAGGATTCATAAGCTTTGCCTCTCAGTTGTATGTGTAGTTACACTAATGTAGAGGAACTAATACTCCTCAGGAGTACGCTGCTGACTTCTGCTAAAATAACTCTGTTGTACAGAATTGTATAGAAGTAAGCCAGCAGAAGCCCCTTGCATATACACAGGCAATATTTTTCTAAACATGTACACTATGCATCCTCTACATCCCTGAAACATGGGTCTGAAACCTAGATAAAATGATTTGATGTTTTAATACACTTTTTCTGTTTCTATATAGACAGGGAGATATGTAATAAAAAGGAAGCTCTTTAGAGGAGGAAAAACCTGTAGCAAAAATAAATTCTTCTTAGTTATCTATTTTCTTTGTTTAAGCAAATACTACGCTTTGTGCATTTTACTGTCTAGTCACTCATTTGTCTCTCTTGTATTATTTTAAATATCTGAGCCTGCCTATTGAGGAATGCTACTATTTAGATGTGAGATACAGAGCACAACCTGAGCCAGTAACCTCTGCCTTAGCTTCCTAGCTTGAGCTGTAGCTGATATTGCTGGTGGGAGGAGAGGGCTGCGAGGTGTCAGCAGCAGGAGCCCAGGTGTGCAAAGAGGCCAAAAGCATGGATTCAGGAAAGTGAGGAGGACGAAAGAAGTAGCAGGGAAGAAGCAGCAAACAAGAGGGTTGAAAAACACTGCACCAGACCATAGATCTCCTTTGCTTGGAACATCAGGAAAGATCCACGTGTTCATTGATGTATATTACAGTAGGCAGTTTCAAAAATGTCTTGTCTCTAGAGTGAATGCCCTTCAGTTCACAAGCATGTTGCTGCAATGAGCAGGCATGACAAAAAACTGACCTGGAGACTGCAATAGAATGGGAAAATGCATCAGAGAACTTAAAAAGCAGCGCCCAAATAGGCATGTCCTGGGACTTGACTTACCACAGGACTTCTTCACCTGACACTGCAATCAGATCTGTTCTGCTCTTGTGACTGGAACACACTGATGGACATATAAGTTTTAGCCCTTTGCTTGATGAAATATCCAGTGCTTTCTCTTGCTGCCAGGGCCACATCAGCTTGCAGTGTACTCATCTCTTTCTATTGTGTATGTATACAAAACTTTGGACAGCTCACCTTGTCCACAGCTGTATTTCTTGTTTTCATCACCAACATTTTCCTAGAGGGAACATGCGTAGCTACACTCGGGATTGAGAATGGTGAGGCCTTTGCATCACAGAGGTACTTTATTTGTTCATAAAAGGCTTTATTACAATTTCTGCAGATAACTTACAACCTAATAATCCCTTCTACAGAGTATAATCATCATCAGCAAAATATTTTTCTTGGTGTTTTTATATACGTCACCAAATTCTGCCTAAGGCTGCCCTTTGAGATCCAGTACAAAAATATTTTTCCAAGTACTCAAAGTTACGTGTGCTGAGCCCTGCTTTCCTGGAAGCAGCTGAACACCTGCCTGATGATGGGAAGTAGCGAATGGATTCCTTGTTTTGCTTTGCTGGGGCATGTAGCTTAGCTTTGCTTTACCTAGTGAGTTGTCTTTATCTCAGCCCATGAGTTCTTGTACTTCTACTTTTCCAATTCTCTCCAGCATCACACCGAGAGAGAGTGAGCAAGGGGCTGTTAGCTGCCTGTTGGGGTTAAACCACAACAATGTTCAAATAAATCAGGGAGGAAAAGCCACAATATTATGGTCCTGCATTGCTCTGTAATGACTAGTAGAATTTGCTGATGCTTTCAGGTAGGGAAGTTCACCCTTCAAAAACAGCACTGACATTTTAAGTTGCTTCTGTCTTCCACACTAAATTATCTCTCTTCATTATAGGGGAGTCTCACCTCCTGAACTCAGACACCCTGGCAGACTGTGTGAATAAGACAAATGCACTTCAGCATGCCCAGGAGAGCCCCTTTCAACCGCTGCTCAAGCTCAGCCTGGCTGGCTTCGTGATGGAATGCATTAAGGATGCTCACATGGTCTGTGAGCATGGCTCATCTGGGAGGCAGTAACTCCCTAAATCATTTTGGCTTGTTCCACGAGAGCACATTTCTCTCAAGCCTGGATGCTGCGTGTTCATGAAGGGCAGACCAAATGTCAGCCCTCAGGAGCTCTGCAGGGCTTGTCTTCCCTCGAGCATCTTGCGTAGCTCTGTGCCTTGCTGCTTTACGCCTTCTTCCTGAGGATGACAAATCAGAAAATACCAATGCCCTGAAATCATTGATAGGTTTACTGCTTTCCTTGAAGTTTCTGGCATGATTATTAAGGCCTTCTCATCATCTGTTGTGTTCAGTTATACTACATGATATAATGCCTTTTTTCTAGCATGTCCTCTGCCATGTTGTTTGTATCTCCTGACTTCTGTATTCATTTTAACATTCCAGTTTATTTTTTAATCTTCTGAGGGTACCATCTCTACCAAAATGTCTTCTCCCTATCGTTCTTTTGTAGTCTGCACATCCAGCAAAGCCTTTAGCTGTATGAAACAAGAAGTGTGCATGGACTTTGTCCATCTTGGCTGTCTGTTTTAACATGCTTAACCTAAGTACTCTAAATGAAATAAAACGCTTTTCGGTTTCATTTGTACTAGGCTACAGGGTGCTACAACAAAAGATTAATGGCTATAGCTGGCGTGCTGACAGGCAGAGAGGGGTCATTGCTGCCCTCTTGTTCCAGACGGATTCCATTCCTCGAAGAAAGGCTGCACTCCTTAGGCCTAATGACAGGTTGACATAGAATTTATTTTCTTGGCAGAAATAGCGGTTGGGATGGAAACGTGCATGTATTGTACAGCAAATCTTTTGTTTCTTTCATTTTTCTTCAGTTAAAAAGGTTAAATATGTTTTCTTGGGAACCTTAAACTATTCTCATTCATTCTAGAAATAGAAACTGTTGTAATACTAGTAGGTAACTATACATTTCCTTTCACTGCTGAAATAAACCCAGTTCATACAATGCACGATGGAAAGGCTGTTTTGCTGTCTTTCAGAAGAACCGTGTTGTGTTTTGCATGCTAACTAGCTCTGTTGTGGGACAGGGAAATCCTGAGCGGCTTTCTTAGATTAACTTGGGCTAAATTATCTTGGAGTATTTATGCAGTTCTCCTCTGCCTTGAAAAATTTCTCGGACACAGTTTCAGGCTATTTTTCTTATTAATATAAATTGTCTGAATTTATTGCTTATCAAAATTACTTCATTTATTGTTTACCAAAGTTACATCTCCAGTGTTTGTCTTTTCTTTATGTTTCTCTGTTTCCAGGCACTAGCACAGCTACTGCTGAATCTTCCTACTTGTCTGCATAACTATCAGGTTAAATGCATTCATTTAGGGTTTTATGTCAAAGCCAAACTTTTTAAATGGACTGGCAAAATCATTTTTATTCATACCTAAAATAAATATTCAAAAAAATCAAAACAATGTAAATCACTAAAGTTATTGAGTCTTTCTTAAATTAAGTAAGGCCTAAACAAAGAATTTGAAAAAACACTTCCAGAAGAGAAAAACTGCTATAGACCTCTATTTCATTACCTACCTCTTAAAACCAGCTTGTATTCTAATTTGAAGTTGTTTCTTTAGAAATCAAATGCTCATTGCTCTGGTCATTTCTTCTCTAGCTGTGTCTAATCCTTCTGAAGATCTAAATACGCTTGACCCAGTGGAAGAGAAACTTCGAACCCAAATTGAGGAAGAGAAAAAAAGGTATTACTTTTGCCTCAAATCATCCTTCAGAAGATAAAGTATACTGATATTATATTACAGTTTTATACATACAGTTAACCTCAAGGTTTTCTCTGACATATTAAAAAATGTTAGCTTTGTGGTTCACAGGTAGCTTTTAAATTTATGTATATTCTGTTGGTTTGTCTGTAAGATGCCACAGTAAGCGAATGGGAAACCTTTATGATAGGGCTAAAGGTCAAAAATTAATAAAATGACTTTATGTCCCTCTTGAGGATTAGTATTAAAACTTTGTTCTTTGAATCCAAATGTACTATGAAACATCTTTGTAGATTCATGAATGTCTCGCCTTCCTTGACCCAAGGAAAACCTTTTGTCTATACAGGACTAAGTAAGTGTAAATAATATACAGAATATGAATTAGTCAACCAATCCTTCTGTTTGTTTTAATGTAGCTGTAGCTAAGAGGATAAAAGGAAAATAGATGCAAGGATATCAGTTCTAAGTAATTTGCTATCATTTATGTTAGGTGTGACCTATGAGGAAGCTTCTGGCTGTTTCATACTACAGCAAATCTTTGACTACATATTAGTTTCTGTTTGGACGGGGAATCAAGGCATAGCTTGACATATTTGAACCTGTATTTAATTGTTGATCAATATTGGTCACACTAGAACTTCAGTAATTTTTTTCAATGAAATAATTTTTTTCTGGATAAATTTCTTCTACCTACTGTCTAGTGAAGCTGTCATAAAATATGAGATGTGTTGGAAAATCTTCAATAACCTTTCTTCTTCTAAAATTAGTTATAAAACAATGTACAATCGCTTGAAAGGGCTGAAGGTAGAGATTGAGCACCTACAACTTCTCATGGAAAAAGCAAAGGTGAAGCTGCAAAAAGACTTTGAAGTCTGGTGGTCTGAAGAGGCGGCAAATCTACAGGTATAAGTCACTTTTGTATTTCTTCTATTTTCACATAAATGTGACATCTTCAATCATTTCTTAAAGAAATACTTAATTGACTAGATAGAAAGCAGTATGAAGGATGAGATTTGGGGCCTGATTCACCTCTACTCATTCCAATGTAAACCAGACAAAGCTAATGTGAATTATGCCTGTATGAAGTTCACACAAACAAAGCAAAACCCTCGCTTTCTGTTCTATTTTCTGTTCTGACATCCTCCCAAACAACTTGAATAAAAGCCAAGAATGGTCCCAAAAATGCCAAAGACTATGAAGGAACATAACATGAATAGAAGAGATTGGAAAATAGAACCTTCTCAATCCTAGCAAAACTATGATTTCATCAGGTTTATGACATGTATATTAGAAAATGGCAGTCATAGTTGTAATATGGACAAAACCCAACAAATATAATCTTTTTTTTCTTTTTTTTTAAGCAATATTTCAGTCTCTTGTAATCTTTCAGCTTTAAGTTCCCAGATCACCAACTGTCAGCGCAGAGCATGTGTGCTCTTGCCATCTAACTGAGCCCCACCATGACCACGATTGCCTGTTTAAGAACCTAGCAGAAACTGTGATCTAATTTAATCAGTTCTGTAAGAGATGTAGTGTATGTGAAGTTCATAACACAGTGAGACAGCAACACAGTTTCACAAACACAGGGGACAGTACAGAGGGTCTGGAGGGGGAAGAACCGAAACAACATAACTTTCTTAAGAGCTTCCCTTCAGACACTTTTTCTAATGACTTCGAAGCAGTGACATGGCATCTCACAGGACAGCATTGCCATGAGATGCACATCAGCCTAATGAAAAAGACTGTTAAGTGCAATCCATCCATATCACATTATTAACTGGAAGAAAATATTTACTCCTGGGTGAAAAGTTGTTATAAACAAATAAGTGTTTAGTCAGTATTTTATTTAATTTCATTGAGTAAAAAATTTAAACTACTTTTAAGAAAATAGTCTAAAATAAATACCAGACTTAACATGAGGAACTTAGTTATCCATAAAGCACCATCAAACTAGCTTAAATTCAAGCTAATATTACAAAGTACTTTTCAAATTTAAATCCCCAACCGTATTAGTGGCAAAGAGAATATTTCAGTGACCCTCCTGTCTAAAAATTTAGATTTTGAAAATCACTGAAAGTAATAATCTTGAATCCACTGGAACACAATGTCCACTGTCCTCTAACAGGGGAGGTCCAGGATTTAGCTTCTCATGATTTACCAGTAGAAGATTAAAAACTGGGGAAAAAAAATGGGATTGATATCTTGGATCTTGACCTGTCTATACATCTGAGCTCGCTAAGAAACTCAAATCAGAGAGCATGTGCTGTTACATATTAAAAACCTGTAACTTGAGCTTAAAAATACTTGAACCAATCCTAAACACTTTTCTCTTTGTTCAGAAGTGTTTGCTCAAGCGAAGAAAATACTATGTGATTCAGACTGTGTTTTTTGAATGAGTCATTGACCTGCCTTGGTATTGCTGAGACCTGTAGTCCAATATTAAGTGCTCTAAAATAATCCTATCCTACATAATTTTATTTTTCAATCTAGGTCCATCAGGGAAAAACAGAGTTGGTCAGCTCACTGAATAGCACAACAGTTTATCCTCAGTTTATCAAATCTTCACAGTCTCTACCAACTAACAGGTAAATTGGTCATTTTTCTCTTCCTTGCTTACTTGTAAGAAAATGTAGTTTTACTAGAACTGCAGTACACCAGAATGCTTTGCAAATATCACACTCAGAAATTATATTTCCAGTTACAAGAAAAATGACTGTGTAGAAAATGAATTTTTATCATTCAGTTGTTTTGCAGTCATATTTAAGGTAGCTTATTGTAACTGAGTCCTTTTGAGTTGTTGGTCTTGGGACCCTGGAAACCTATCACCAAGGATCCCATGAAAGATTACTAGGAAAATAAAGACTGTTATTAGTCAGTTTTGCTGCACAAGGAGGCTATATGTCCTTTGAAAGGTATACAGGAGCCTGCAAATCAAAATTAATTAATTAATAGACTTTATATACAGCCTAGATTTGTTCTTGAAAAGATGTCCTGGTGCTACACTTATGCAGCATATTGTTCCACAATGATATTGCATGTGATATTGTAAAACACTAGTGCGTCCTCTGCAGTACAAAAATGTAATTATGTCAGTTGTTTCATCATTGATCACTTTGGATTTCAAAATATCTAATTTAAATTTGCAGTAACAGATCCTTCATAGCCTTCAAGCAAGGCAGAGTATGAGAAAATGCATACCAGACTATGCAGGTTTCTATGCTCATGGACAATCTCCTTCCTTTTCACTTTCTGCCTCTCTCTCCCTCCTTCTCATTATATTGTTTATCTTTCTCTGACGTGTAGCTTTACCTATATTTTTATAACAATACTCAAATGATATTTCCTGCTTTGCAGCAAACATAATATATCCTACATGCCATTAAATAATGAATACTTTTTGATTTGCCTAAAACTAAAATACATTTTAATTTTTATTGTAAACTCCTGTATATCTACAGTAATTTCCCCATAATCAGTGCAGAGAGAGAATGAAACAAATAATCCTCTAAGGATGTCTAAGAAGGCATTTTCAAATGTCTCAAGCTGATGAAAACCAACTCTAGTTTTTTTGACTTTGCTTCAATTCTTATTCTGTGTTCTCTAAAGATTTAGATGCTATTTGCTTTGCATGACATGGTTTAAGACCAAATTTGAGCTGTTCATTTCTGGTTTTAGGCTGAAGGTTACTAGTCCCACAGCAAAGCTGATGGAACAGAATGTGAAAGCATTTTTAGTCTAGCTCAGCACAAAGCCAGCCAAGTTAGCTCAAACAATCCATGACTGTCATTTGAACTCTTTAACTTCATACTGAATTAAACTAAGGACTTCTTGCACAACCTCTTTGCCTTGTTGTTCTTGGGAACAACAACTTCTCATTGGTGTACTACTGCATTGCTCAGGTCAGTGATATCTTCTGCAGTTTAAGCTAGAATTAAAAAGAGCATATGATAATGCCTCAGGAGCTTTTCAGTGCGATGGGAGACTGCCCTCCATGAGTGGTGCTTTCTTCTTCCAACATCCTCGCTCCATCTCAGAAGCAAAATTGCATAATTGGTTCCTGTATATTTTTATTTTAAACTTTTCCTTCAAATGCCTTGATCGTTTGTGTTTATTACTGGGGGACAGATCTCAGAAAAGGTTATCTGGTATTTGGAATAGAACAGGGGAAAATGTCTCGTGTCTTTAAACTGCCGAGCTTATTTCAGAGTCCTGTAGTGTCCCACATGGTCTCTTAGAAAAACTCTCATGTTCTTTAAACAGTTTTTCTGTGTTTAAGTAATGGATGTGTTCAGTGATACTGGCTGACTGGTCCTTACATAGGTATCACAGACCCAGAGCATTCATCTTCTTGAACTGAAATTGTAGAAAGAGTCAGGAAGTATATAGTTTTGTTTTCCCGTATCTAATACCATTTCTATCAGCATTCTTGCAATGATCCTTCAAAGCTAACTGATCTTTCCTTCTTACAGTTCCAGAGAACCAATCTTATTTTGTTTGTTTAAACATATTTTACACAGGTACATTTCCAATTATGATGTATATGGAATTAGAAGTACTATTTCTGCTTTTTGTGAGGCAGAGCTGCAGGCTTAACATCCTACTGTGCATGAAATTTTACTTTTCCCCCTACTTGAGGCAATAACATTTTAGAGTAGCAGTTTCCAATTTCACGGGCTCTAAGAGTATAAAACAGTAAAATATTTATTTTCCAAGGATTTCTTTGACCCCAGTCGACACAGGAACTTTACTTACCAGCTCCCATGATTATGTAGGATGAGTCTAGGCTACAATTTCTCCTCTCTGTTACATAGTCCCAAGACACAAATGGCTCTTTGTTTCTAATTCACCTTAAATCAACAGTCTCTTTCTGAAATGATATTGCTATCTTCACCTAGCAGAATAACTGATCACAAAAGCAGAGACCAACATAAATTATATACAATATAATGTGTAAATAAAACCTATTTCCAAGAAGGAATTTAGTTCACAGGTGTGTTCAATAGATACAAGATCTAAAACTGGGCTGCACGTCAGAAATCTAGGATTGCTGTTGACAGAATAAGTATGCAGTAAAACTACTCAGACATACTTCTTAGTGTGAATGGATATAAATACAGACTTTAGGATTAGAAGTAATAAATTTTCTATTTCAGCACATCAAGGATACAAGTATATGTCATAATCTTTCTTGAGATTTATGTCTGAACAAAATCTTTTGATCACCTTCTAGTGCCTAATTCTTGTGGATTGTTATTGTATGGCACACCTTGGTTATGTTATTAAGCCTTGGGAAGGGAATGTGATAGCCTCAAATTATATTTTATATTAAATCAATTTATAACTAAAATAACAGAGAAGGGAAGCTAGTAATCCTCGTGAGGCTTAAGAAGGATACACACATATAAAAGGCATTCAATCCATGCCCAAGCTTCTCTCTTTTTCATTTGAGAAAAAGAAAAAGGGGGGGGGGGGGGCTGAATTGTTAAGTGTCAAAATGAGTTTGTTATAAAGGAGTTAAACAGCATTTCTGCCTTGGTAAGCTTTGAAAACCGTTGGATTGATCCTACTCCCACTAGAGTAAGAAGCAAAACCTCACTGACTTCAGTGACCACAGTTCTGAAGTAGTGAGTAGGGTGACATCAGTGGGTTTTGGGATGAGAAAAAACATGTCTGCATAAGAAAGGACATTTATTGAACAGGTTAATCCTGTTACTAAATCTGATATACATAAAATAGCTGAAACCAATAGTTTGTATATATGTATAGAAGCTAATAGGCTCATGTTCATTAACATGTTGAGTAGATTCAACAGGTTTCCAGATTATATTTATCTTTGCATATATTTCATATGAAGCTTGTAGAAATATTAAATCTCATCTTTTCTGAAAATATTACTTAAAAAGGAGAACAACTGTGCAAAGTGCAGAAAGAATGACCCATCTTTATATTCCACATAGAAAAGTGTCTAACCAGCAATCCCAGGGTCACAGGACAAAGAGAAATGAAGAGGAATAAAATAATAAAGAATTTTATCCAAAAGGAACACCTTCGAACTTGAAAAAGAATAGAATCATAGAATCATTAAGGTTGGAAAAGACTTCCAATATCATCTGGCCCAACTATACCCCTACCACCAATATCACCCACTAAACCATGTTGCTAAGCACTAGGTCCAACCTTTCCTTTCTGCCACCTCCCTGGGCAACCCATTCCAAATATACCCTACTTGTCCATGTTCTCTCTACCATCTCTACCATAAAGCTGTGGTATTAACTGCAACTCACACTGTATATATGTTTATGTCTCTCAGTGGCTTCCTGTCAAGTCTGCAAAAAGTCTTTGTTCATCCTTGCACATTCCTCTAACATGTTGTCTTTCGTTTAAGAAGTTTATCAGAACCTTTTCTGTTCAAGTTACTTCTCTTGCTGAATGTTTAATTTCACTAGTGTTGAACTGTTCTTGTACTTCCCTTCAATCAAGCAAATGTTGGATACTTACTCAAATCTAAAAATTTTGGATTGTTTTCTTCTCTCGGAAGGAATCCATTCCTTTTCAATTCACTGATATTCTAACCTCAGTCGTTCCCTTTTACTTGATCTCACTTGTCCTGTTCCAGCAAACCCCAGAGTGACATGAAGATATTTTCAGACAACTCTTCACATTCTTTGGTGACTTCTACCACCAGTTGTTTTAGTATTATTGTCCTGAACAATACTTTAGGATTGCAAAATTTACTCCCTATATTAGTGCTGTGTGAAAAAAATTGAAACATTTGCACTTTTTGCAGCATTTTCTATCTTGTTTGTTTTTCATTCCTGCCAATTTTCTGCAGTGTTACATGATGATAAAATATAATGTGGGAATAACATATTTGATTAATGACATTTCAAAGGTTTTCAAATGTTGGTAACAATTTAACTCAAACAATTTATCTAAGAATTTCCAAGTGAAGCCAAATTTGATTTTGTAACCGAATACAGAAATGCTCCGATTTTAAGCAGCTTTAATCTTGCTAAATATATTTTGTCTGCCTTTAAACAGAACATCTGTTCCCTTCACTTCCAAGGCTCAGATGACTGGAGAACTGCAGCTGATTTGTTTTTAACAATGCAGAGGTTGCATATCTTTGAAGTTAACACTCATTCTCCATTTTATTCAGTGCTGCACTGGCAAATCAAGCATTCATACAATGACACACATCATCTTTCCAGCTTCTCCACCCTGAGTGCTAGATGGAGTTGATCAGCTCAGAGGACAGCTGCCTCTGGCCCTTGGGATCCCACAGCAAGGGAGACACTACAGCAGCACTGTGTACATCTCTCCAGCTGCTGCCCCATGCCCAACCCAGACATATGCCTCCCCAACAAATGACCCAAACAGGAAAAGCAAGTCACCCACTGGGTGAAACTTCATCTACTAAGATTTAAAAAAAAAAAAAAAAAAAATCGAGAAATCTGTCAACTATCTGTAATCTCCAGAAAAAGCATGAAATTTACTGAAACAGTACGGAAACAGGGATTTGAGACAGCTTGAATTCGGCTCAAGAAAAAAAAAAAAAAGATTCAGAATGAAAAATGGAATTATACATTGTCAAAAGAACCTGAATAATGTTAGAGCTTAGGAGCCAGATATAGAGACTGCATTTCTACAGCTCATATGTCCATCTAAATCCAAAACTGTGAGTCAGGAGTGCCAAGTTACACATTACAGAAATGTTAGTTGGAAGACACCTCTAGAGATCTCTACACCGACCTCTTGCTTGAAGGACTATCATCACAGTAAATTAGGTCACCTATGGTTTTCTCTGGCTTTGTCAAGCACCCAGACTCAAGAAGTGCTGACTGCATTTGAAAATTGAGTCACCAAACACTTCTTACTTTCAGTTTTCCTTAACACCTTCAGTTTCACCTCTTTGCCAATGCAAAATTTTCTCAGATTTAGCAGCTAGAAAAGTAGTTTTCATGCAAAGACATCAACACCTAAGACTCCCGTGATGCCCAGTCCTTCAGGCTTAACGCATTGCCCCCACCCAAATCTGTCATAATGGATTTCCATTCAATTTGGAGCAGTATTAGCAAAATTTCCCCTTTTCTCATCACTGGAAAAGCATCTAATACTCAGATTAAAGAGGAGAGTACTGGCTTCTGAAAAGAGTTTAGGAGGAAGTTGCACACCCTAAATGTTACTGAATCTGAGCATACAAACTACTGCACAAGGAAATTACGCTCTTTCATCCCCTTTTTATTCAACCTATCTTGCAATGCCATGGAAAAATTGTCACAGCTTCAGAATGAAGGGTGCAGATTATCCCCATACAGACCATCCCTCTAACCTAAGGCTTAGAGCAATCACTATGATATGTAAAAAAGGCTTTGAGTTCTGCCGAGCTAAAAGACTCATTTGTTAGATTAGTACTCTTATAATTAACCTCTTACATGGAAGCAACATCTCAAGTCATTAAAAAGCTTCCTTAACTTGCAGGATAAGAGTTTGGATCCCACAGACAAATGTCTGGCTGTAACCACTCCCTAGACAGAATAGCAGGACCATCTCTGAACACAGTAATATTAATTTCCTGGTTCAGGGCATCACCTCAATCAATCAAATTATATATATATATATATATATTTAGTTTAATTTTTAAATATCAGCTTCCTTGGGTGCCTTGTTCTCCCAGAGCTCTTTAAGGCAAGTTTTGGTATATTGTCCTGGGTCAAGGAGTCCAGCTGAAAGAAAGTGAGATCCTTAGAGGTTAAACCTTGTCAGACTTCTAGTGTCTTTTTTTTTTTAATATTACCATTTTAAAAAAGTGATTTAACAATTTTGGAGAAGAATTTTCATTGAAACTCAATGAATTCAATGAATGAGACATGAGTTCAGACATATAAATTACCGCAGCATAAAAATTACTTACATCAGCTGATGTATCACGGTATTTATAAACTTACACATTCAGTTCATGGCAAATAAAAAGCAAAGAAGCTTATGGCAATGAAAAAGAATCACGCTAAGTCACATTACACATTACATTTGTTGCAGGCAAAGAACACAATCATGGATGGTTGCCGTGGGTCAGATCATAGAATCACAGAATGGTTTGGGTTGGAAGGGAACTTAAAGATCATCTGCTTCCAACTTTTCTACTATGGGCAGGGACAACTTGGCCCAATCCAACTTGGTCTTGAACACTTCCAGGGATGAGACATCCATGGCTTCTGTGAGCAACCTGTCCCAGTGCCTCACCTCCCCCAGAGTAAAGAATTTCCTCCTTATATCTAATCTAAACCTACCCTCTTTCAGCTTAAAGCCATTACTCCTTGTCCTAACACTACACTCCCTGACAAGATGATGTGTTAAGATTTATTAAACCATCATACGTAGGTATCTCAGGGCACAGACACAGAACCCTTATAGAAAATGGAATTTAAGGCCCTAGATCACTTCATTTTTAAGAACTGCCAAATCAGTGGAAAAAAAAATCAGGAAATCCTAAAGCAGAACTACAATCTGGAGTTCCCAGATATTGTTAAACCTCATAGTAGGTAGTAACATCACACATCCTTCCTAGCTCTTGTAATATGTACACATAATAAAGTCTGGAATGTTATTAACATTAAATATGATATTTCTTTACTTGAATTAGACTGAGTCTTGATGTTATTTAATCCACTTAGGCAGGTGTGAATGGTATGGGACTTGAGGAGTTAAAGAGAAACATTCACTAAACCTAAAGCTGTTCATTTGAAAATGACTTATACTCTTGGGCACAATATCTTCTGCAAAAGTGAACCTGGCACAGTGTAATACAGTAAAATTTTAGTAATAAATTTCTTTCCTTTTTCAAGTTCTGTGCCAGAAATATCAATTCATCCGCCAACAATGAACAAACTACTGCAGAATTTGAAAAGCAAGAACTTGACAATCCTGCCATCTACTGGAAAAATCCTAAAACTGAGTAATTCCGTTTCTACTCTCATAGGGTTGTCACCAGATACAGCAGTGTTCACAAACACCCGGAGAGAGAGTGTCCCTGATATCCTACGGCAGAAATCTTCCTTCCTAGTTGAGAGATTCCTTGATAATGGTATCTGCAGGGACAGAAATGCACAACAGCCGTTTGCAATATATTTGGCTATCATCAACAAGTCCTCACTGAGTTTTTATTTAGTCTCCCACCAATTTCAGTAATAGTTTTGCTTGAGTAAAGAAAGAATGGAAAATGAGCTAAGGCCTCACTTGGCTAATAGTCAGTTTGAGAACTAAAATACCTCTACAAACTGTATCTCCATCAGGCACATCAAAGTGCTTTACAAGCCCTGCTTAGAAAGCAAATACTAAAAGCATAATCTTTATGAGTTTATGTGTCATTCCTTAGTAGTCACATTCCCTACATAAACCTAATCATCACATGGCTTCAAATGAAAGCACTCTTTCTTCCAGTAAACAAGAGTTTTATATAGACAAAAAATATAGGCAAAAAAAAAAAAAAGCTTGAAAAACACTTTTCTTTGTGGTTACTTAGCATGTACTAACATTCCCTCTACAAGGATTATATTCTACCTTTCATTTCTGCTCCCATTCCAGCTTTTCAGAGACCACAAGAGCCAGCTTTAATGAAGAGACATCTGGGAAAAACAATTCAAATAATTTTAATAACTCAACTTCAAAAACAAGGTAAGAAGGGTTATTCAGAGGAAAATGCAAACCAGTAATACAACACCTGGATAAGCCTCTATCACTCTCTGTAAAAACAGTCTATTTAAACCACACACACACAAAAAGGTGGAAATAGCAGGTTTTCCTCCAACTTCCAAAACAACACAAGCTGTCCCATTGCTTTACACACATAAGTGCATTATCAATAGGAAAGAAATGGGTTCTTTTTGGCCTGAGGTATTCACCCCCATGAGATCATGAATCCTCATGACTGTTTCTTCTCCTGCAAGAGAAAGAGACTGAAAGAGTAAATATAAACAGTTGAAAGAAAGAGAGATCAGAGTATATAACTATCACGGAATGCAATGTCTGTGTAGAAAATTTTCATTCTCATGATTTTGTCCTTTTGAAATTTTTGTAAAATTTTAGATAAGTTTTCCTGTGTATCCTTAAAATATTTTGAGTTTCCCTCCTACAAATTATTCTAGTATAATAAAATTATAGCAGCAGCCTGGGTGTGTCAGGCTCAGCAAAAATAACATCATGTTTTTTTCAAAAGACATACCGCTTTGTGAAAATTAGCTTAGCAGTTAAGTGGAAACTACTCTCTCTCCCTTTTTTTTTCTTTGACAGCTCTTAGTTTTTTTCTAACGTGCTCATTTCCATGTTCTTTTCTCCCACCAAAACATCATACCAAATCAGTATACTTCCAGAAGTTACATTCTCATTGTGCTCAACAGGTCTATTAATGCCCTTAGGAAAATATGGATAAGTTACTATTTTTCCAACTGCAGAAGTAAGAACAAACAACAAGGTGTTGGTTTTTTTCATTCATTTTCCAAAACACCAAAAAATATGGAAGAGTTCATCCCCCCAAATATAGCATTTTAAAATTGCGTTTATGCTTAAAAAAAAAACAGAAGAAAGGAAGTTAAAATGGAATTTAGACAGCATTTTCTCAAATACATTGTATATTTTTTATTTATGTATTATTGCTCCTTTGCTGGTATTTTGAGTTCTCCTTGTACATTACATAAGAGATATTTTATTGAGATCATTTGTTATTTCTGCATTTTTTTCTGTTTTGGTTCACAAATTCAGTGACTGAGGACTTAATTAGTAGCACAAAGACAAGGATGTCAGACTTCTGTTTTGTGCTAGGCACAATTACTTTTTACTGCAATAGACAGTAAGAAACATCAGAAGTAACTATAATTAGAAAGATGGGGTATGTGAAAATATTTTTTCTCCCTTTAATTCCACTTGTGCTCTCACATTGTAGTTTTTATCACTATATTTCTGATTCTAACATTGATGTTTACACAAGGCTAAAGACACCAGGCCAAATTCTTAGCTGATTAAAATAGCTTCTTTGTACTACATCATCTTATACCACCAGAGGGTCTATCCAAAAGCAGATGTAAGTCAGTGATTTAACTGCATAGATACAAGGGCTTGGTCCGGGCCAGAGACTTAACAGCACAAAGAAGTTGCCTCTGTCAGCAAATGTCATGAATATCATGTGCTTGTTTACTGCCATGTATGGATGAAAACTTAATTCCCTTACAGTAGACAAAGATACTAATTATCTGTTCAAATAAATAGCTGCCTTTTTTCCTGAAACAAACAAACATATGGCATGTTGTATCATTTCTTTGGTAAACTCACTATGCAAGGCCTTTCCACTTGGTGGTAAGTCTTTGACTCAGCAGTAAAATATTTTTAATCCTTTGTGAGATGTTTTATAACCAATCAGCATGTAGCCCTAGCAAATTAAAAAGCTATTAACTGATCTTAGGAGCCTACATAAGAGCATTTAGGTGTCCTGAGCTTGATTTTACTTTGAACCATGCCCTCTCTAACATCTATACATCTCTAGTTGGAAAACGAAGTCCTCCATGTTGAAGGAGATAAAGCAACAGAAAAATAACCTTACTCAGTTAAAACCACAAATACTCTTTCTCATTTCAGGACCTCACCAAGTTCAAATACACCTATTCCTCTAACTGGAGACAGCCAGACTGATGCTGACATCCTAGCTTTTATTAAAGCAAGACAGAACATCCTGCAAAAGAAAGGTAAATCCTGCCAAAACAAATAGGAGGCCAAAAAAAAATCTCCAGTAGAGCATTTTAAAGCCAAAATAGCTTTAGTCCACATTTACACTGACACAAGTGATAACTGATTCTGGCTTAAGTTATATTACATTACATCCTCAGCCATTCTAAACCCTTGAGGTTCTTCACATGTATTTATTTTAGTAGCTCAATGCTGCAACCTAAAACTATGAAGGCTGCCTGTTTTAACCAACCACCATCATGCGTGTCTGTGCTGCCAGCACGGTGTATTTATTTACACTTGAAAATGCACTTGAATGTGGTTTCTCAGTAATTTAAATACCTCCAAATCTTTGTTTACTATCTGGCCTGGTTTTCAGCTGGTACTAATTTAGCTGTAATAATTAACAACAAATAAAGATTATGCAAATGATTTCATTGCACCCTACTTCATCAAGCAGACTAGCCCGCTGTGTCTAACAGAGTATATTATTAAAGGATATTTCATTATATCAAGGTCTAGTAAAACTTTCTATGGATATTTGTCACCAAATCAGTTACTGAGAGAAATCATAGGCAGGCAATAAAGTTAGCTCACTCTACAGTATGATTAGTAAAATTGGCAGGAAGCAGAAAGCACTACATACACAATAGTGGTGCTGCAAGGTAGCCTGAAAGAAATTCATTATTATAAAGAAAAGCAATCTGTGATTTTCTTTTTTTTTCTTTTTTTTTTTTGAGTAATAGTTTTTAGTTGCAGCAACCAATTAGGCAGAAGATTAAAGCAATAGTGGCTAGTGAAGCAATAACTTTCCATCAGCACTTGAGCGCTGATGACAGCATTATTCAGTAAGCTATCAGCACCTGGCAGATGGTGTTAGCACTGTCACAAAGTGGGGTTTTGTTATCACACTGCTTATCAGGTAAAACTGTCAGGTAAACACACAGTGGCTGAAAAAACAGCCCCCTTACACTCATCCAAAGAAAACACTTAACACACTTAGGCTTTGGGTTCCCTTTTGTCTTTATTTAGAAAAGCTGTTGTCAAGTTTCTTCTGCAAATGAAATTAAGTTGAATTTATAGGCAGCTCACCAGAAATAGGTTAGAGATAAGTGTCTTACAACAAACATTTCAGGCCTTTAGAGTGTCCAGATCTGATCCATTTTGTATACAGTAATCTATCAAGCACATCTTGTCCTGTGATCATCTATCTCCTAAATCATACCATATCAGGAACATCTCTCTCAAATGCCTTTTCCATCCTGCTTGCTTTTCAGCCACAGGCTATTACCTAACATCATACATCAGTTTCAGAAGGGACTAGGGATTATCTACATTGACAACTATCTGGCCTGAAGGTCATGAATAGTATTCTTGCAGAACAAAGGAGGGTCAACACTTTAAAAATCCTTCTGAAGTTCTGAAGTTCTGACTTATTTTCTGACTTAATTTCAGAAATTCTTCTGAAGTTCTGACTTATTCTGACAATCCTGGTAGTGCAGAGCTGAATGGCGCAACCAGTCACTAAGCAGGGGGGAAAGAGTAAAGAGGATTCATAAATATGACCTGCATATTATAAACACTTGGGGACCTGATGTGTCATAGATATGAAACAGCTCAGCAGCAAGTTCTGAGAAGGATTTAGAGTCAACCTGGCAGATTAAAGGCTTCTTTTACTGGACTGAAAGGAAGACTTCCCTGATCTGAAAAATGGAGCAGGAGTCATTGATCAAAAAGTTTGTTAATTCTGATGTAGCAAGATGAAGGGACCAGGACCGCTAAGGAAGTACTTTGCTGTTCAGCACCATGATGGAACCTGAGGATATTTATGAAGTGCTGAGGTAGCTTTTCTAACTGGGATAAGAAAATGGTCTAAGTGACTGCCTCCCCTACTCCCATATCTCTAATAGTGCTACATGTTCCCTTTTCCTGTGTGCACAGCCTGGCACAATATACGGAGTAAAGGATACGACCGGGTAGAGTCCCCAAGGTTTCAGACTGCTCACCACTTTCTCCTCTGATCTTCCATGAAATTAAAGGGACAAAAGTTTCACATGGGGTATATTTAACTACAAGACTTCTTGCTTCATCTCAAGCAAGGTTCTGAGCTTGTCTCAAACACTGCTTAACTGCCTCTTCTCGGCTATTCTTTCTGTCATCACTTCACTCTTCCTTGACCTGTTTCCAGACTCATAGACTAAAAGGAGAAGAGAGTCACAATAACTTCTTTAGGGTTGTATGCTACAAGAAATTTCCAATAATAGTTGCATCCAAAGCAAATGAGAACTTGAGGGTCGTACTTTTTTTTTCTTTTTTTTTTTTTTCCAGTGAGGTGGGGATGGGGACTTGGTTTTGTTTATAATATATATATATATATATATAAAAAATAGGTAAAGTGCAGATAAGTAGGGAGGATGGGTAGAAGAAGAGCAAATACAGTGAGAAAAAAAGAAAAATAAAGTATTATTGGTCTCAAACAGAACTTTTCCTCAATAAATCTCGAACATCTACAAGATAAAACGGAAAGAAATAATTGTGCCAGAGCCATTGAGTTTAGTCAGACAGCTTTGTACAGAAGCTGTGTGCTGACTCCTAGTCCAGCTCTCTGCAGCTGAGTTGTTCAATAAGAATTTCTGCATTAACACACAAATGTATGTACTCCTTGCATGATTATTACACAGTGTGCCATGTAGGAAACAAAGTGAGAAGGCATAAGTTCAGCCAAACCAAAGTCCACTAGGTCTAAAAAATGTCAACATATTGCTCTTTCCTTTGCTCTTCCTTTATTGATCCTGACTCTTACAAACAGTTATATCAATATCTTAGAAGCAAACTGAGGGCCCCACTTTGCATTAGCTGAAAAAAAGAAATAAATAAAAGAGGATAAATGTGTGCAGAAGCCAATGGAGTGGAAAATACGTTTCATAAACAGAAAGCATGGGAATGCTCAATATCCTTAGTGACAGTAATGTAAAGGAGATAATGAGAGGTCTCAGGGAAGATTAGCTCAGTTTGTAGTTTGTTACCATTTGTTTTCTAACCAGAGATGAATTAAAGCAGGTACACTCACAGGGGCTTGCTGAGATTGGTAAAGCATTGTAACAACAAAATTGGAAAGCTTTTTAGAAAGAAGTACTCTGCAAATATATGATTTTTTTTGCCTTGGTCAGTCTTGAAGTAGAGGAATGAAAATGCAGAAGAGTAGATGTTTTTTGTTGTTGTTGTTTTGTGGTTTTTTTTTGCCTTAAAAGTTTTAAAAGTTTAAAACTTAGAAGTTTTAAAATACCTTATTTTTCCATTCTTTTGTTTTGCATTTGTGAAGTTCTTTTTAAAACTGATAACACATCCTGTAATATAATCTAAAGTATTCTTTATCTCCTTTCAGGCTTGGGGAACAAATGAAGTTCTTGTTGCAGTCCACAATTTCCTTTTAGAATCTGTTAAAGACCTTTATTATTTACCTTCCTCTTCTGTTTAGAAATAGGTACAAATGACTACTTTGGATGTACAGATTTAACTGGTAAGAAAGTGAATAGGAGTGACTTGTATTTGACAGTGAAATCCATTTCTCAAGGGAATGATATCAGAAAATTTGCACTCAGTATCTTCAGCTTGCATTAAAATTAAGCAAAACTAAAACTGATCGGGAGTTTGCTGAATATGTTTATTTATTGGGAATTTATTATCAGTTTTCTCAATACTAAAATTATCTAATGTGTTAATGCTTTCTAAAAGTTAAAATTATCTAATAAGAGCATTACATCTGTAGTCTGGGGAACTTTTATTGTTACTGATGGATTGGTATTTTTCTCCTTTGTGCACTGGAAACTTGAGAAGAAATTCAGGTGAAATTGACTTGTTTTGTCTCTGGATTTGCATAAAGCTTTGTTGCTTACATCTAGTTGGCATCTAGAGATGTCTGCAAAAATAGTAGTTACAAAATCCTACAAAATTCCTTTTGGACCTTTTTCTGCTTTTTATTTTTTCCCCAATAAATAATAATTTTCATATCTGATTATTAAAATACTGATATTAAAATACTGATATTGTACTTTAATATGAACATTCATTTTTATTGGAAATAAATTCTACATTTTAAATTTTCCAAAATGTTTTTCTTCCATTTGAATACACTAAATGTTATTCAAAATATAAACCTTCCCAAAATATCCGGATTTCAGACTAAACAGTGACACTTGATGGGCTTATAGCAAAAATGAACAAATAATTGTACATAATAAATTGTACAAATAAATAATTGTACAAATAAAACATAAGATGAGATGTGAAAATCTAAGTTCATTTATATATTGTATACAACATAACTTCACTATTGACTCAATATTACTTTATTGCATAATACCTGGTTACGCAATAACTTATTTTACTCTTCAAGCCAAAACAAGTCCAAAAATGCAACGCAAAACAGAGTCAATTCTTCTGAGATATACATACCTTCAGACTGAAACTGCTGTTTTTCATGCTATCAATAAGCTTACAGTCACCCATTTGGAAGGGGTTACGTTGGTCATACAAAAACACAAGAGTATACTGGCAGAAGTCTCATATCAATCTCAAAGATGTATGTCCTCAAGTTGCTGACACTGAATTCGGTGGCAAATTTATAGTTATTAAGAAGTACATCATGAATTGATGTGTTCAAACCTACAGAAGATATCCATCAAATTAACAACTAAGATGAAATCAATAAAGAAATATTGAAGTTATACTTTTTTCTGCATTTCAATTTTCTGTAAAAATAAGCACTACTACCACATATGTTGGTAAACTTTATGCAGCCTGTAGGATGTACAAGGTGAGATGAAAGTCAGATCTACTGTTGCTTTGAGAAAAGAAGAGAGAGTTGAGGATTTGATCTCCCCCTTTCATATGTCTGCTTTGCTGGAGGTTTTATTATACTGCCCAAATTCTGCCAGGAAGTTTGTCTTTATTTTTCTTCTTCAGAGGTCATTCTATTATAGATACACATTCCATTATATATATACTGAATTCATTTTTATATAGCTTCATTAAGGACCACCATCCTTCCTCCATCTAACCCAGCAAGCTAAAGAAGAACCAACCAGAGGTTCCAAACCATTGCTGGGTGAAGTAGCTGTCTTTTCCTCATTTCAGTAAAATCTCCATTACAGTGATTTTTTTTGGAGGTGGCCAAAGGAGTATTACTGGTACAATAGCTCATTTATTTTGACATTGAAGCATTTCCAAGAGCTTTCAGTAACTGGTTAAGAGAAAAATCTCAGTATTATCCTGGTAAGACCAATGTTACACTGCTGTTTCTTGATTATTACATATCCAGTCTTTTGTTCTCAGTTTGTCACACCTAAGGTGTTTGCTCACCTGTATTTTTCTGTTTGGTTGTTTTTCTTTTTTACAATATTGTAAAATCAATGTGAAATTTAATCACTATCAGCAAAGTCATGCCTGATTTGCAGAGAGATTGCAATGCCTGATTTTGCTCTGAGATTAAGACTATACACATAAATATATAATAAGAGCTTCAGCAAGAATGCATCCAAAATAGAAAACATAATAATAGAAAACAATATAAATAAATACAAATGCAGAAACCTTTTCTTGCTTCTTTTGAAGATTTCCATAGTATCCTGTAGAAAGAAAAGTTTGTTGATTCATACATAATAGTCTTAAGAAATAAAGCATACATTTTTTTTGAAAAAATGCTTCTACTCTTCAAAGATTATCTTTTAGGTCCATAAGAAGATTCAGGTTGGAAGGGATATCACAAGCTAAAAAACATACTTGCTGAAAGCATCATCAGCTATGACAGCAAACCAATCTCTTGAGGGCTTTGTTCATTCTGAACTTGAAAGCCTCCAAGGATGGACACTGCACAACCTTTCTAAGCAATCTGTTCCAATGCTTGATTTCACCACCAAAAATAAATAAATAAATAAATAAATAAATAAATAAATAAATAAATAAATAAAAATCCATATGTCCAGTCTGAACTTGTCTTATTTAAAGTAATGGCTATTGTCTCTGCCTCCCATTATGCCACGCTGTGAGAAGCCTGGCTCCATCTTCTTGATGGCCTTATAGCTGTCAGAAGGCAACTGGGTTCCCCTACAAGTCCTTTTGTCCTTTTCTCTTCATGAAAGAATTCATTGCTTCAAGAAAGTCTGTTTGTCCACAGATTAACAAAGTTACTTGTTTTAATAATCTATCTTCATATAATGTCTAGATTAATTGGAAATAACCTTAGCATTTACCATGCTGAAGAAATAGTCTGTGGCCCACTTTTATAATGGACCTGAGTCTTGCCTAAGCCACCTTTAAAATACTGTCACAAAGTATAGAGATTCTCATACATGGCCAACTCCTATCTATTCACAGTGATAACTAGTTGCTGGTTGTTTAAATGTTTATATGGTAAATACAATATATTTATTATCTTCAACCAGAGCAAATCCAACCAGTCTTGTTTGTGGAAATTTCTTGGGGCAGTAGTGGTACAGTGCTGGATGTCATACAGATACTTCCAGGATTAATTCATGCCAGACATTGTGGTTCATCTCATTTCTCATTTCAAGGCATTTTCAATCTTTCCATATGGTTTATTGTAGGAGAGGATAGACATCCACTGACATCTCCTACAACAATATAGTTTCTGGGAGGGACAGGTTATGATGTAGATTTGTAATGAAGGCTAAAGGGCCTGTTCTCATTCATGCTGAATCTGCCAGGGAGCTATGCCCAGTCTGGTGCCATGTTAGTGAAACCCTTGAGCTCACCAGTTTTGAGAAAATGACATAACCTTATGTTGAGTTTATTTTGCTTGGAAGATGGACACACCCAATTCAATCTCCTGTTTTCACTTCTGTATTTGTTATGAAAGAGGCTTTGAAGTGGAATAATGAGGTTCACACACATTAACAGGGTAAGTATATATTGTAATATCTTCCCATGGAGAGGGTTTATTGGTTTGATAAATTATAAGATGCAAGTGTTTTATGTTAGTAGTATAAATTCAGAGCACTTCGTCAGAATTAAGTGTTAAGATCTTGTAAGTGCAACCTGTACCAAATATCCATCTGGTGAAATGATGTCAATAAGATGAAAATCTGGGAATGCCTTGCTAGATATAGCTTTTTCGGTAGCTCCGTACAGAATTTGTTTGTCTTTTCAAAGTTCATTGTTAATAAACACAATAATTGTACTTCTATTTTTAGATTATTTCATAGTAATCACTTTTATTGTTGTTTAAATCAATGTTAAATGATCTTCCGTTATTATTTTCTGTTTCACTTCCTGTAATGTTTGCTTTGAAACCTCACCAATAAGGCAACCTTTATCTGAAAATGCTCCATGTTTTCACCTATGTGAGTGTAAATCAGTAAGTCAAAATTACTGGCTTAAATTTGGAGTGGGAACAAAATCAGAAGTAGAAACTTGCCAGATGGCAGTGACATGCCTGAAGAAATGCACTAAGTTACTGCTATTTATATTTAACATGGTCCTAAATAATTTCCTTAGCACTTGTCATAAATCATTCAAGGAGCAAGACGAGTTCAAAACAATTCAGTATTTCCATGTATGAGTTGTTCAAGCTGTAGTGCATAACCTGAAGAAGAATGGGTCCCTGGATCTTTGCATCCAGTTTGTCATCTAGTTCTGTTCAGAGAAGTTTCTTTCAGGAAAACTAGTCCTAAAAGTCATCCTTCATCAGATTTTTGAGGATGACAGATTCAACCAAGGTATCTTTCAAACACCGAATTACTTATTTTAGAAAATCTTATTTGTATCTATATAAATTAGTCTCCTGTTGATCACAATGGCATTTTTTTCTGGCTTTTGAAACATAGAGTGAGGAAACTATGTCATTTATTTTAGGCCTAATTTTATTTATTATCTGTACATGTTTAAGAATTGTTAGGAACTGTAACAACAATAGGTGAAGTAATTGGAGAACTCTGAATCCTTTGTTTTGCTCCATGTAATATATATAAGGTCATTCATGACCTTGATTGTAGGCCAGGGTGTCATTTTGGTACCTGTCCTTTCCAGAGGGCTCAGATTTTCTCTGGGGAAAGTCATTTATTACAATAGCATTGAGGGAGGAAGATAGGAAAACTGAAGAACTAATCAAGGAGGTCAGATTCAGATCTGGATTCAAAATACATTTTGTGAGAATTCATTCCGTAGCTTTGAGACTAAATGCACTCTTGTGTTTAGCATTGGCAGGGAGCACTGGAACAGTAGGACCTTTGAGTAACAGTCAACTTCCAAGTTTAGCTACAGTCAAGAACATTTTTTTTCTGTCATGAATTTTTATTTCTAAAGTTTGTGGACTCAATTTTTACTTATTTTTAGTCAGAAGACTATTATAGAACCATAAGAGAAGTTAGATTAGACACGGTGCTTTGCCATCCCATCATCAAAAGGGATCTGCTAACACTATTACTTTGGTATAGTATTTATTAGTCTTTCTACCTGGAAGCTAAATTTCATTTCCAATGTGGTAAGGCATGCTGAGCTCACTCTTCTGGATTTAGAACTCACTCAGAAACCATGAGTTTTCTCTTTAATTTCAATTTTATATATTTGAGTTTCTTTTTACCTGCGACAAGACATAACTTCTGGGCTACTGCACAGAATCTTGTTTTATTCCAATGTGGTAACCTAAAATTAGGAAGAAAGAAAGAAAGAAAAAAAGTTTTGCAGACAGAATATTGATGATTTCCATAACTTGAAATCTACGGATACATATTTCTTTAGCTTTTCAGTGGGAGTAAATATGGCAACATCAGTGACTTACAGACTGTTACCTTTCACATTTTCAGAACATGCTATTCTATTCTTTTTACCTCTGTGGAACTGTGCAAGTTTGTGAAAATACTTTCTTAAACATGTGCTTGTGATTTTGCTCTTGCATTTATCTATATGGTCATTCAGCTATGAAGTTGTTCATCCCTAACTGCATATTTACTCTTCAGTTTCTAGTGCACATATAATCGATTTTTTATTTTTATTTTTTGCTTCTGTCTGCAGAAGCAGAGCTTTCTACATCATCTCCAGGACACATCTTATCACATATTCCATGTGCCTCTCAAAGTTCTCTCCAGCTGTTTATTTCCCATTAATTGATTTTTATTTTTTTAAGTGCTCTTCAAATAGCCATGGTAAAGATGAGAACACCTCCTCTGAAAGCTTATTAGAAATCATTTCATTTGTCCAACACTGCTAATGTTGAAATACTTTAAGTAGGAATATCCAAACTTCTATGATTAGCAGTAAGCACAACTTGAAAATTTTAGTGACTAATTTCCAAAGCTTTCAGAAAATTAAGATCCTAAAACTAAGTCTAGGCAGACATTTTTTTCTTAAGGCATAATACTTTAGACTTCTAAGTGTAGCAGCTAGAATGCTTTATTGAACTGAACTGAATAGAGCAGAATGGGACATAATAAAGGTTCGGTGCTTTATCTGATCATTAATAACTGAATAGTTTAGTACCTTTAATTGTGAAATCTACTTCAACTGTGGGAATCTGTCTCAGCCCAGCTACGTGCATATGTTTGCATCCATTCCAGAAAACCAGTAGGCTAGCATTCTCTTGGACCGGCAGAAGTAGGTCTTCCAAACTGTAACGCAACAAACATCTGGATCTCTCACCAGAGACAGCCCTGCTAGTCTTATAGGCAGTTGTGCAACATCCCAGGCTCATTTACCCATAATATTTCACAAGGCACGGAACAACAAGCTGTACCTTTTAATTATGGAAGACAGTATCTAGTTCTTGCTAGATACTCCAGATGTAAAATTGCCAGTCATCCTCAGCACAGGCTATGAGAAGGTCTTCCATCAGTGATAAGTAAATTGGATATCTCGGTTGCATCAGAGCAGTTTGGTTCATAATGTTGTTGTGCTTGGCAATATCAATGCAACTGTAACTTCTAGCTATCGTGCGTCAGTTCAGCTAAAAAATCCATGCCAGAGCACCAAAGCTCTGCGTCCTTACATTTTGCACATCTCTACTGATTGCTTCCTGTCCCCCAGTCACAGCAACAGAGCGGTCCCAAACAAAGTCCAAGATGTTCTTCTGGGAGTTTTCCACAATACTCTTTGCTTCCCACAGTGCCAAGAAGCCTTCTGTTGCCAATCGGTCATCCTCTTCTGGGTGGGGGCTGGCTGCAGGCTAGGAGCACAGTTCACGTGCAAGGGGCAGGGATTTCCCTGATACGGATATGAAGGAAAACATTTTTTCATTGTTTTTCTCTGAGCACTACTTCTTGTTCGAAGGTAGGTGGAAAACAATTCTTAATACTAAGCAAAGGGGATGTCTGTACCCAGAACATTTTAATGGGAAAGAGTTGAACAAAATTGCAGCTCTAGCCACATGGCATTCTCGCTCTGTGTGAGAGTTTTTTTTCAGAAGCAGTCTGGCGTGGATGACTCTAGCCATAAGGGTCTTCCTACAGAAAAATATGCAAGTCCTGCTCATTTTCAGTGCGTGATAATCATCAGTGCTCCCAGGAGTGAGTCTCTGATACTTTTTTAGCTAACGATTAACCTGAAGCTCTCCTTCCCCCTTATGCATTTGGACATAAAAGGACAATACAGAGACTGAAAGCAGCAGGCATGAGTGATTCCTTCTCTAACTGTGTGGACTAAGGGGTGTTGAAGTGTGGAATCATCTGACAAAGAGTCCAGGACCAGCAGGCAAGGCAGTGAGGGGCTGATCTTTTTCTGGTTAAGAAAGAAAGAGAAGCTCTGTCTTGGGACCAGGCTGAATTCAGGATGTTTTTGAGCTTCATCACGCTGCTTTCACTGGTACCAGCAATGTTTGTATGGCACAGACGGCAGCTATTGACTTTTCCATTTATTCAGCTCCATAGTCTTCTTAGTTCTGGGGAGTCTGTTGTAATTAGAGAGTTTATAGTGTTTTCTTGTACAGAAGTCTAGTGTTTAGAGTAAGGCTTTACTTGTGAAGATTTTCAGAGTCTATTTGTGGCTCTACATTCATATGACCCTGGGTAAGTCATTAAGCCAGTTTTATTTCAGCTTCCCAGCCTGCAAAACAGTGCCCATCTCAGAGGGTTTGTGTCAGGCTTCATTAATTTCATTGAGATCTTTGGATAAAAGTTGTTTTTGTAAGAGGAAAATGCTATGATTCACATTCTTATTAAGCTATAAGTGCTCTCCTTTTGTTCTGGATAGAGAAAGTATGTGGAGGGATAAAATTTACCTGTTAGTCTCATTTTGTATAGAAAAAATATATTTTGTTAGAAAAATCTCTGGCACAGTTGTTGGGAACTCCAGTGTGTGATTTCAGGGTGCCTGGGGTAGTGCAGATCTTGGGACAGTAACCTAGTAAGTACTAAGCAGGGACTCGCAGCAGCAGCAGCATGCCCTTTCTCACAGTACCCAACTGGCAGAACAGCTGGACTCCACTGCTGGTACTGGGGTATCTCTTTTACCTCCTCCTCGGTGCTATGGTGTTCCAGCTGCTGGAAAAGCAGGCAGAGACCCACTCTCGAGACCAGTTTCAGCTGGAGAAGCTCAAATTCCTGCAGAACTACACATGCTTGGATAGGCAAGCCCTGGAGCAGTTCGTACAGGTAAGAGGAACAGGCTCCCATGATTTTGGCTCAAGCATTATTTTTGTTAGAAGTAATTATACTGTTTTGGCCAAACATGTCATAAATTGATCTGCTAAACACAACGTTGGAGGACTAACTGTACAAGAGAAAGGCAGTGGTTTCTCAAGCCCCTTCCCATACCACTTTATTTTGATCTATTCATGAACACCCAAATGCTGCAAAACGGCTAATGAACCTTTATGTTACCTTATAATACCTTCAGCTTCATGTTTTGTAGCTCCCGCAGTAATTATTGCATGGAGATTATGCATGGGGACAAAAACGTTACAAGAAGTAGGTTGCCCTGCCAAGGTACTTCAGCCCAAACTTGCACAGATTTTGCCCTTCTTTATTACCAGAAATCATCTATTGCACTTGAAGGCAGTCCTGCACTTCCAGGCCTCTAAACAAAAGATGAAGTCAGCCATCATAAGCTGTGTTATTTATCATTTATAATAAGTGCTAAAGAGCTCTTATTCAATATGACTTATCAATGACATCTTCAATTACATTTTAATCTATTCCTCAAAACAGGCTGGAGATAAATTACAAGCCCTCACTTGGTATTATTTATGGACAAATCCTGTCATTCTAGTATTGTAAGAAATGGGCAAAAATCCTTGAATTATCACTTTCTTCATGCTCAAAATTTCTCCAGACACAGAGCTGGGTGCCTAAATGGTTTGAACTCTATCTCTCAGGTCATTAAAGCTGACAGAAACACTGAACAGGATGCAAGATTGCACTGTCTGAATCAGAGGATTTCCACCAAGGCACATGCTTCAGATCAACATAAAAACCTAGATTCTATAAACGGGTGTAAGCAAACAGTGAAGTTCAGATCAAAAAGGGAACAGAAGGTGCCTGAACTCTGTCTACAAGGACAATGTTTTGATGATGACTAATACTGTGACATGTTTTTGGGGAACATTTGGCTTTCTCCAGGAAATGACTGGAGTTTTCAAAAGCTTACATGCCTGAAAAGTCTGCTTTTCTTCCAGCTCAGCTACACCAGTTAGTGGTATTACCCACTTTTCCCTTGGCTCTGTGGTAACAACAGTAGAGAAGAAGACCCTGAATCTCATTCTAAACCGAATTGGGATAATTTCTAGGGTTAAAAGGCTTAGTTAAATCTCTGGTACCCTACAAACCTTAGGGAGGGTTCATGGATGCCCAGATCCTCCTCTCTGGCTCCCGTGGAGCTTCCTTAGACTGCTGGGCCTCTCAGACAATCACATTTTGCTGCCTCTCAGCTGAGTTAGATACATTTTCACACGTCAGCTGTTCCAAACAAAACCGGTTGAGGGCGCCAAATTATCAGCTACAATGCACCAAGCTTCAGAGTATTCAAAAATAGTCTTCTGCCTATAAATGACTCACGTGTCATTTATAACCCCTGTTAAGAAATTAGTCCAGCTCTTACAAATAGTAGGGAATAGAATTCTTTCCAGATGAAATTTCTAACTCTAAAACTAGTGCAGGGAAGCAATCGTCTCACTGTACATTTTATCTGTATGGTCAAGGAAGCCGGTTCATAATGTCAGAAGTTCCAGCCTAAAAAGCGTGACAGTATTCATAGACACAGCCACTAGATTCAGTCCACTCAGCTGACAAATTTGTACTTCCTTATTTCCACTTTTTAAAAACTAAATCCTGGAATCTGAGAATCAACCCACATTTCCTATTTCCATATCAATTATCACTAGTAATAGACTTACCACCATGTGTCAAGTTCTTCCCATTCTGAAACCAGGCCTTTAATGGATAAGTTCTTTGTCATACTGAAAAGAAATTCTTCTGGCTCTTCAATCATGAGATCACATACAATGATGCCTAGCTGGCCTATCTGATGGACTTGAACAATGCTGTTAACGAAGAATAACATTAGCTATTAAATTTAGGATCCCCAATCCACCAGCACAGATAATATAAGCTAATATTGCCAAACCAATGCAAAATCAGTTACCTTGTCATGGATACATTCATCAGATAACCAATCTTTCTGGCAGTAGTCAATATTTGAATCAAGAAAGAACATCTTTGGTCTAATGCTCATGGAACCATCTAAGGCTGGAGCTGCTGTTGAATTCTGTTCATGTCCTGCTTCATAAAACATTCCATGGAAGCAAGAGTGTGAATTCACAAGTCCTTCAGGCATTTGGCAAAATGATGAAGTCTGTGACCTGGACTTAAAATTGGTATGTAACAAAAAAGGATTCTTGAAACTCCAGCCCGTGAGCAGAAGGCAACCTGTTTCATACAGAGTATCCTCAGGGAGAACAAAGGAACACATTCTTCACTAAGGCAGCTTATAAGGTATTTGATATACAAATAGGAGCTGGATCTTTTTTTGCACATAGTAGTTTTATCATCTGGTAAGAGCTATCTGGAATGGCAAAGTATATTTCATTAGCTAATCTCCAAACCAGGAGAAGCCTGGTATCAGCTGAAAATTACTGGGAAGCCATAGCTAAAAAAGTAATCCATCCTCACTAGTACTTACATGCTGGAAACAGAAATGAGCATGCTCCCCATGCCCTTCCCCTCAGGTACAAGCATGAATTTACATGTGCCCAAATTTAAAATTGGACTGCAATGACTATGCTAGGAAGGAAAGGAGAGAAACTGTCTGTATTTTTTATGGCATAACTTCACTTAATTTTCCCAGTTTGATGTGTCCGGGGACACCCTCCATTCCCCTCCCCTTAGCCTTCAAGTAGTTGTGGAATCAATCCTACTTCAAAGGCCAGTTCTCCATTGATAAGAGTTCTAGTTCCTGGCCAGCTCTATTTCAGTGTTTTACCATGTCAGCATAAGACCTCTCTCAGGTCATTTTAGTCAAACTCTACTCAGTTATCTGCACAATTTATTGCTCTGTTTGCTCAAGATGGAAAGCAGCATTTACTTCTCTGCTGTTTTTTTTTTTCCAGACATTTTTCCTGATCTGCTCTAATGTGTTGCTCATCTTTGCGCCTTTAACCTCTTCTGCCTTAGGTCCTTATGGAAGCATGGGAAAAAGGGGTCAACCCAGAAGGAAACTCTACAAATCCCAGTAACTGGGACTTCAGCAACTCCTTCTTTTTTGCAGGAACTGTTGTCACCACTATAGGTGAGGAACTCTTTTTTTCTTATAAGCTGGGGGCTCCTCCATCTGTCCTGTAAAGCCCATGGAAAAATAAAATTGGAGGACAGAATACACCTCTAAGACCAACTTGAATACTATGGATTATGTTTTCCTATCAGTTTTAAATTATACCTGTTATGCTTGTTTATCCAGCATATTACACCTGCAAAAACAGCCAAGTACCTCTTTGGCACAGGCAATATGATATTGTACATGCAGAGTACCTCCTGAGGTTGCTTTAAAGCACTCAGTTGCACTTACTACAAAATCAGAGACCTAAAGAAAGTTGCAGTACTTGCTAAGGGTAGTATTTTCCTTGTTAAATGTTCTGTTAGTAGTAGTGAATGCACAGGGGTCTATCATAAGCTATGGCAATTTGTAGGCAGATTTCATTGTGGAAAATCACAGGCCTCCAGGTCCCTGAAGCTTAATAGAAGTAAGCTTCCAAGCCTAGGAAATTGCCATGATGGCCTGCAGCCTGACTGTGAAGTCTTTTGATGTAGCCGTTTCCTTTTTTTGTTCCAGGTTATGGTAACCGGTCCCCCAGCACCGTGGCAGGACAAGTTTTCTGTGTGTTTTATGCCTTATTCGGGGTGCCGCTCAACCTGGCCTTCCTTAATCAGTTGGGGAAAGGCCTCAATGCTCATCTGATGATGCTGGAAAGATGGGTGCAAAAGCCAGGCCGTGCCCAGGTACAGCATGAATCAATCTATCTTTTTTTTCCACTGTTTCAAAACTAGTAAAAACTGTTTTTTAGATAGTAGTAAGGCTGCTAGGTTGGGTCTCCTGGAGAGTGCTTACATCTTTTTGAACTGCAGCAATTACATTGCCCTCTATATCAGAAAATTGATATACTGTATTTATATATGATAGCTTTAAAGTAATTTCCTTTTGCCTGAGGGACTCCAGATTTGCCTTTTTAGACCCTGATTCAGCAAAACTGTTAAGCAAGCGTGGCCTCAATTTTGAGCCGGGTTTTTAAGTTGTGGTGACTCTAGCAGAAAACGTCCACATACATGCATTGCTGAATCAAGCCCTTATTATCTTGCCTATGCTGGTATCTATCTCAGAATCTAGGTCTGCATTGTGCAAAGACAAACTATTTTTATTGGCCTGCTAATCTGGCTGAATTACCTTCCCTGATTGTGCCAGTAATTTAGCACTTCCTTCCTTTTTTTTTTTTTTTTTTTGAAATGTAAATAAATCGTCCTTCTCTTTAGCTATAATTTATTGGTGAGTCACTGAACTGGTCCAGATGTATTGGAATAAGGGAAACACTGATAATATAAAATATGTGAAGCTCAATTGTAACAAAGTTAATGCATGTTTCTGAGTAAAAGTTCAATGTATTGACCCCTTTAGTTACCAAAAAGGGAGACTAGATGTGTTAGATATGTTGAAACATTTCAGAGTTTCTACCTACACTGGGAAAGATTTTCTGGTGAAGCCATATAGGTACCTCCAAATGCAAAGTTAATTTATATGAGCAAGAAGTTCCTTAGCTGACTTAACGTATGCCTGTTCCTCAAATACATGCAGCTCTTCCACCAGAAGAACTTTCATGCTACTATAGCTAGATTAGCTAGATCTTTCCTGATATTTTCAATGGCAATTCAGGGATGTGATCTTTTCTTTTTTTTTTTTTTTTACCTACAACTGAATCATCACCTCATTGTTGGCAATGAGGGGTACCTCCTATGAACAGATAAAGCTTTGGACCTTTATCTGCTTCTTCACTATGAAAAGCCTCTCCCAAGAAATTGTTTAATCTCCTTTTAACCACAATTTAATCGTGCCTTGGGAAATTAATTAAAATAAATTCTTCCTCATTCCTGACTTACTTCCTCTACCTTATATGTTGGTACCAGAAAGCTCTTAAAAGCCAGGGTAAAAAGTAATAGTGTGAATTTCAGTATAGAGTTTTATATGATCTTTATTATCTAATTAAATACTATCACACTTCTGGAATGAACTAAATGAGAACAGAAATCAACTATAACATGTCGATAAGTCATTCTCAAAATGCTTCACAAATGAGGTCAGGATTATTATACAGCTGGAGAGACATGGTACATAATGCAGAAGTGATTTGTCAAAGTCACCCAGTAGCCTCATGCCAAGTTTCCCTAGTTTGAGCTCAGCAAACTGTTTTATATGTGGGATAATACAGAGTGAGGTAATAAATAAATAAATAAAAAGATACCTGGATCTTCCATTTTATAAACAAAGTGGTTTGGCTTTTCATCATGTCACAGTAGGCACATGCATAGAAAATCCTACTCTGGTTTGAATGCCCTTGAGGGCATTTTTAAACGATTGCAATGAGTTTGCATCAGACTATACAGCACTAGTCAAAAGTTCACCAGAGCCATGACTGTGTTCCCTGGCAACCCATGAGTTTCTGATCCTCAATTCTTAGATCAAACCACTGGGCCATTCCCCTGTCGCAACCCATCCGCAGACCTTTCTGTGTATCTATCTGGTGCAGCCACATATGCTGTAACTTAGCTGGCCTTAACATTTCCCAAAAGGCAGTTTGTAATGAGAGACACAGATCTACCCCGTGCTGACAGAAAACAGTTCTGCTCTGAATGCTTCTAAGTTTAAAATAAAAGCAGGCAAACTGACTTCACTCAAATTTCATCCAAACATATTTTTGGCTGAGCTCTTGCAAGCCACTTTATAAATCTTTGGAAGCAGTCACAGTAAAGAGAACCCTAATTTGTTCTTGCCAATCTTTGTATCATGAGTTATGCAATACTTGGTGCTTTTCCTAAAAGACTGGATCCAAGTGATTACAAGAGCATCTCCATTTGAATGGAAATGTAAAGTGAGCATTTCATTCCTATGGTTGCTATAGTAATTTTGAAAATATAACTTGAGTGTACTTAAAAACTCGTTGCAAAAAGCTTTAAAAAAATCTTTTTTTTTTTTTTTCCTAATTCTGAGATTGTTTTGGATTTGTGGTTAGGTACAATATCTGTGTGCAGGATAAACAGCAAGGTCAGCCTGCAGTGCACAGAAGCATTGGTTTATCCTTCCCTGTTTGGACATTGCTCCCAGCAGGAGCAGGTTTGTGATTAAGAGCAAAACAGCAATTTCCACTAAACAGATGCTCACTGTTATTTAGCTGCCGTCTTCCCTTTATCTTTCAGGTAGTTCAAACACTGGCAGTGGGTGTCTTCCTGACTACAGGGACCTTGCTATTTCTGGTGTTCCCACCACTGGTTTTCAGTTACGTAGAAGGCTGGAGCTATGGAGAAGGCTTTTACTTCACCTTCATCACCCTGAGCACCATTGGATTTGGCGACTACGTAGTAGGTAATAATAAGGATAAACATGGGTAAATTTTATCTGTCTACCTGTATTATCACCTCGCTGGGAGGTGCTTTGCTGAGATTTGGTACTCTAGTATAAGCTTAAGTACAGAGAGCATAGATTCCACTATAAATATGGTATGAGAAAGAGAGCTGATAGTAATGAGATGATTTATGACATGGACATTTTTCTCTTGGCAGCTAAGCTGAGAGTCACCAAACTCATTTCATGTATACCACTGAACAAACAATTCAGCAGTGACTATGTTGAGGCTGGTATGAATGTAAACCACATGTGATAGGTGGAATATAAATGAAATCTCATTGTCAGTATTAAGACTTTGAGCCATGCTCTCCTAATAGTGATTTGTTTCAGCAATTGCCTACCATTCCCAATACAAAATCCTGTCAGATATAAAATGCTAAGTACTTACAGTATGGATAATATTGCTAACAAACACAGGACAGCTGTGGAAGAAATAAAAATAATAAAAATAATAATAATAATAATAAAAAACTTGTGAGAGTACGTAGTCTTTAAAGATTTAGGCTGAAGCATAGCAATAGAAACATGTGAGGGGCTGCCTTTCTGTCCACTTATTTGAATAAATGCTCTTAACACAGTACATATAGTATGCTTATTTAAAAACAAACAAACAAAAAATCAAACAAACAAACAAAGAAAAAGGATCAGTTACTTCATAAGGGGTAGTTCTCTTACCCTAGAAGTCATAACTATGTCCTGAAAGGAGAGAAAGAGAGAAAAACCCATCCCACCCTGACCATGGACACTATGGAACTTCACAATGACCTGGATGACAGAGACTAAATGGATGGCTGCAGTGCTGTTGTGCATCTGTATCAGCTGCACCAACTGCTCATTTCTTGGAAATACCAAACTAGGGGTTAAGATTTTCATAAACACTTAAAATGGCTGCATTTCCCAAATAATATTCTCCAAGTGATTTTGAACCCTGGTTACCAAAGTATGTCACACTACAAAAAGAAATCACTATATCACTGAGGTAGTAAACCGTACCTTCTGAAATCAGATGAGATCCCCTGTGTGTCTCTTGAGTAAAATTTGGCTAATATGGATTCAGCAGTGTGATTCCAAGACAATGTTTGTCTTTTGTCAGCAGCTGGGAACACTCGGTTTTGTTCAGACCTAATAACTGTAGATGTGACTATTTTTATTATATAGCCTCAATTTCAGAGATTTGGTGCCAACTGTTCAAAGCTTAACCTGAAATTTTGATCAAAAAAGAAAAAGAAAATAATAATAATAATTGATAAAAAATGCCCATAGATCACACAAACTTGGTAAACATGCACATCTGTCGGGGAGAGGAGGGGAGGTTATGACTATGTATGTTGTCCAAAGCAGTCAAGATTAATACGTGAAGTTTCATGGATTTTTCAGGCACAAACCCCAACAAGCACTATATCCCACTATACAGGAGCCTAACTGCAATTTGGATTGTTTTTGGCTTGGCCTGGCTGGCTCTGGTCTTCAACGTGGGAGCTGACTTGATGGAAAAATTCCTTCAGCTGAAGTGGCACAAGCCCGACTTAAGCTTGGCAGAAGGAGACACAACCAAACTGGAAGATGAACCTGAGCAGCCTAGAATCCACATACCTACCTGAGCAAGGTACACAGAGAGAAGTCTTGAAAGAGCACCTTTCATCAGGGCATGAGCCAATTAAACCTTCAGAGAAGTAGCACACATGGTAAAACTGTTCCAGGATTCATCTTGCACTTCTCACTCAACAAAGGCACCTTCTCCTGCAGTAAGCAATTGCTATCCTTTCTTTTTTTCTATTGGAATTCAGTTCAGTTCTCATAGCCATTTGTATTCAAGGAATCCAGGGTGACTGCCTCCCAGCTCCAATAAGAAGTGCTGTCACCAAGAATCGCCAGTGGAAAAAGTCAGGTACAGAAATCCTTCTTCATTTCCAAGCAGAAAGCAAACAAAACCCCAAAGAAATACCAACAGTAATGTCCACCTGCTTAATGGCATCCATCCAATTAAGATTTATTTGATATCATCTGAAATTAGCAGCTTTTATATAAAATGATAACATTTCTTTAGTTCCGGGGCTAAAATGTTTCTCTCAAATTTTATGTCTATCCAGCACTGTCTGGACTGTTACAATTCTGTTTAAAGAGAACTGACGGCTCAGAGCAGTCCTTATCAAGTTCATTTCACAGCCACCCAAAACGAGCACTTTAAACTAAATCTCAATGCAAGCAGATTTCCTTATTTCCAGCCAGACTACAAATATTACTAGAGTCTGTCATTTGCTTTGGACCAGTTCATTGAAGAACTACCATGCACTGTACAGAACTGATTCTGTCCATTTACCTCTAAACAAGGCTGATAGGCTCTTGTGTTAAATCTGACCTCAGTCGTGCATGGTGCACTAGCAGTGGAACAGGGAGTTTGACTTTATCGCAGTTATTGCAAGACAAAAGTAGCAGCAGCCACCTCCAAAGAGGCAGAAAAGCCAAAGGAGGTCATCCAAACACCTTATAGCAGGCTTGTCACTGAGACAGAAAACTATAGTCACACTTCATGTTAAAGTAAACTACAGAAACTTGATTAAACAATTATTCATTCACCCAGAGTACCATACTAGATTGTTTATAACCATCACTAACACATTCTATGGATATGCTCACAATTATGTACACACTGCTATTTGTTCAGTATGTTTGTAACTCGTATTAACCACCAACTAATTCTTTTAAAACTCATTTACAAATGGAACTTTAATGTTAAAGTGTGAGTGAAATATGACTGGGCATGCAGACCAGGCCCAGGCTAATCTATGGCTGGCAGGCTACAGTAATATCAAATGTCAGCTTTTCAGCAGCTACTTTGATATTTCATTTTGGGGAAGTGTCCATAAAACATGTAAATACTTGTGTGTAAGTTACAAATCTCTTCTCACATACTTTCTGTCCTAGACTTTGACTTCTAAGGAGAGTCCAACAGATGCTTGCTCTTGCATCTGACTTAGTGCTTTCTTTATTTCTTTCTTTGGTGTTCATTGCTGACTCCTGAATAGCGCAGCCTGGCTGTCAAATCTGAAATGCTGGCATGTAAGAAAGCCATCTGTAGTTTACTCATTTAAAAAATGAGTTTTCCAATGCTTATCCCAACTGAGATTTCCCTGATGTCTTACCCCTACCTACCTCACAGATTCTATCTCCTTGGTCTCTGCGTTGATCTTCCTTAGTCATTCCCATGAATTTCTGCAAGAATTTTTTTTGTAACCTCTGTCACTGACACCTCTATCCTGTCTGGGTTTTTGGATCTTTGCAAACCACTTGAGAAACATACTCTTTCAGGATTCTCTCTTCTTGGACATAACATTTGTACATGCACTTCATAACATCATCACCTTTGCTATACTCTGTACCTGTCTTGTGACAACACTGTAAGACATTTCTGGTCTGTTTGTATGAAAGACAAAGCCAAAGTTCTACTGAATTTATAACCAGTCGGTTTCCTTCGCTTCGCTTTTTCCATGCTGCCTTGCTTTATCTAGTCACAGCCAGCCATAAAACATTCAGTAGTGTAAAGGTGATGATATAAACTGTTTTACACTATGTTGCATGCCATAAAAAGTGATAACGAGGTTTATGAGGGATAAAAAGCATGCATACACTACTTACTGGCAAAGTGTTTGTTAAAATCTTTCTTACTTGACATCTGACCACAGGGAGTTTGGGTTGCTTTTACCTCAGTCCACAAAATTATCCCTGTATCTGATACTGATTTACAAAATAGCAGCACAGCGAGACTATTTTCTGAAATTTTTGCTCCTGCTGCTTTTAGTAAGGCTGACAGTAGCTGCAGCAGTTCTCAAGCTGCCTGCCAGAAGACTCAAAATAAACAAACAAAAAACTCAAATCAAACATCTGGCCATACTGGAAAAGAGAAGAAAAAGATACTGATGACCTCCCCTCTGTTATACAAGTAATAGAAATTTCTTTCTCTCTTTGTCAATTTTTCAAGATCTTAAGAAGTTCCTAAAGGTCATGTTCATTTGTAATAAAGCTTATTTTGAGCTACACACTGGAAGCACTGGCCCAGTTCTTGTGCATGGATGGATCAAGTGCTTCTTAGTACTATTCCTCTAACAAAAAGCTGGTCAACAATTATCAACTGACGAGCTAAGAAAAATAATCTGGAAGAATTGTGCGGTCATGACAGCTTACAAGGAGCCAGAGGAGTGCACAAAGAGACTCTTAATAACCTGTTTTACCAGTGAAACCCTGCGCAGAATGGAGCCCACACAACCAGCTACGAGATGCTCAGCCTGGCCGCGCAGAAGACAGCACTTCTGAAGGACGTGAACTCAGCTCTGCAGCCTCTGGCAGAAGCAGTGTCCCAGCTGTGTCCACATCCCATCTGTGAAGTAGAGTAGCAGCACGTTGTCCTGAGCTATCATGAGCAGCCCAGAGCAAGGCGAGAACCAAACCTTCTTCCAGGCTTACACTTACCCTTTAACCTCACTCAGCAAGCCCTTTCTCATCCTCCAAAATTTTGGTACCTTCCAGACAACACCAGAACATCATCTGCAAATATCTGAGCCAGTCTCTCTGGAGATTTAAAATAGAAGGCTGATATACAGATATCCTCCTCAGGTGTACAACACTTTATTTCTGATTGCAAAGTGACATTGCAGAGAATATTCAGGAATATGAGCCAGTCAGTTTGTTAAAATATTACAAGATTCTTCAAAGATTTGTTGTGAATTTTAATCTCTTCCTCCCCAAACTCCTTCTAGCAAGCACATGCTTGATGCCCTGGGTTTGCATGCAGTCTTGCTTCTAGTTACAAACCCTGTGCCTCACCAGTAATTTGTTTAACATAATTTGAGTGTAAACATTAAATGCTCTATGACTAGTCAGCAATGTTTCAACAGGGTTATATTTAGTAGTGTGCTTTGTACAAACCGTCTGATTTTAATGTTTATAATGTGAAAGTGCAGCTCATGTGTCTATTTCTGTATCTTAAATGAAAGAAAACTGAGTATGTACATTTTTAATATCTTTTCTTTCTGTGATATATTACGACTTTTTTTTTCAGTTTAAACATCATTCAGTGAAGAATACTTTGAAACGGTAGAGTTAAGACTGAGCAATGAGCAGCACAAGGTTGGTTGGTTGGTTGGTTTTTATGAACGTGTAGGATGAAGTCTCTAAGCAGGAATTGGGCTAGCAAAACATCGCCAGTTTCACGCTGGCAGAGGTTTGCATGTGCAATTCTGCATCTTGTCAGTAAAACCATGAGCTTAAAGCATCTCCCCCCCACCCCCCCAAAAAAAAAAAAAAAAATGTTAGCACGTTACCAGAACCAGTCAGTGGTGTACTGAGCCTGCTTGAACGCTGCCTTACTTGTGACAGCACAAACACTCCACTAACAAGAAAATCGCAGGGCAGCGTAGGAAGATTTTAGACGGCACATCACGGCACCCTACTCAGAAATTTAGTGCGTTTATTCCCCCTCAGCTTCCACACTGCACCAAAACAGGTGAACTACAAACTTTTCAGACACCCACAGGGATTGCTGCTCCCCGCGGGAGAACCGGGCGGCACCTCCCATCGCCTGTACGGCAGAGCCGTTATCAGGGACCCGTTTACTACCGGGCCGCCTTCCCTCGGGGCACAGCCGGCCTTGGGGCAGGAACCTCCGGGGCCAGGGAGCTCCGAGGCCGCCCGGCGAGGAGGCGGAGGTCGGGGAGGCGCCGTGGGCCGGCCGGGCGCGGCCTCCTCCCGCCCTCGGCTTCTTCAGCCCCGCGGCGGCTCGGCGGCGGCAGCCATGGGGGCGGCGGAGGCTCGGCGGCGGCGCTTGGGGGTGCCGGTGCTGCTGGTGGCCTATGTGGGCTACGTGGGGCTGGGGGCCGGCGTGCTGCAGGCCCTGGAGAGGCCGGCCGAGGTGCAGGCGGCCCGGCGGCTCCTCCAGCAGCACTGGGAGCTGCTCGCCAACCACACCTGCCTGCGGGGGGCCGCCCTGCAGCGCCTCATCCAGGTGAGCCCCTGCCCTCGCCGAGCTAGGCCACCAGGCGGGCCACCAAGAGGGGGGCTACCAGGGGAGCTTCTCTCGGCCCCGCCGCCTTTGGTTGGGGTTTAAGTGGCAGGAGGAAGGTGGTGGTGGTGGTGATGGTGGTGGGGTAGGACCTGGTGTTAATTGCAAGTGGTTCAGGCTCGCTGGTGAAGTAATTAAGAATGAGTTATGTATACCCTGTGGCAGCTTCCAAGCGATGAGTTCTAACGGAAAGGCGTTGGTGTGGTAAATTGGATTGGGTTTTGTGTTGGTGTCAAACCTTCTCCCCCTCCTGCATCAGTTTTCTACCTGTTAATTAAAGGGAAGTGAAAAAATCCTGGTAATGCAGCACAGACGTAACCTTAGAAAAGTTTCTGGGGATGTTTTAAGGATGGCTGCAAAATACGAAGGTGGACCAAATGCAATCTCACTGAAGTACAAGCAGCTACATCCTGTGGTACAGAAATGAGTGAAACAAGTAAAATGGCCTTTGTGTTCACTCTCTGTTTGAAAAAAAGAAAAGCCTATAATATTGAAATGTCATAAATATATTCCTAAACCATTCTAGATCAGTGGGTTCTGGTAGTTGGTTATATGCTGCTTCTTTTGGTTGCTGCCTACCTCGAATAGGCACTGAAAAACAAAAAGTGGGGTGGAGGGTGCCAGCGGTGTTTGGTAGTGGCTGGAAGCATGGTAGCTGGTCATCAGAGCTCAAAGGACCTAAAAGATAAATATTTCCACCACTTTATTTTATTTTTCCGGCAGAGATAAATAAATAAACTAGAAACACAGCAAGCAGATAATCTTACCAGGAGTTTCAGTAAGACAAAACTGTGCTGAGAACCTGTGTCAGGCTCTCATCCTTTGACTTTCTAGATGGTAAATCCTCCACGGCAGTCAGTAGCAGAGTGAAAGTGCAGATCACGTCATCGGTCTTCAAATTTGGCCCCTTGAAAGCAACTATGGTACCCCTTGAAAGGTACTATGGTACTTGTTTATATTGTCTGATGTGTACAGCTCCAGCTGAGGAATATAGATAGCCTTTTGAAATAATTCATCTGGGAGGTGTGAGAAATGCATCAGAGCAGACCAGCCTGGCATTCCATGGAGGCAGCTCCAGACTGAGTTTCACTCTGTGCTGGCCTATGGGGCTGCAAGGGGTTTCCCCGGGTGAATGAGAGTAACGAGGTGATAGTAGTAGGGAAAGTAGTCTCAACCGAGTAGGTAGAAAGGTCTTTCCAATGTCATTCTGATGGTTTGTTTCACTGCAAGATGACCTCTACTAATTCTTGATACTGTCTGGTAGGCAAGAGATTAGGACAGCCACCCAAATCCCTTTAGACCAGCCACTGCTTTATTGTGCCATGTGAGTATTTAATTGTGACCTGAGCAAGCCCTGGATGAGGACATTAGTAGAAAGTTTTGTTTCATTTTATATAGAATGTCTGTGCATGCATTCTTCCTTTGAGAAGCTGTAGTCCATTTGAATGGCTTTGTGTGCTATTTTCAGTAACCTTCACAGTCAGAAATTTATCTTAAATAGGTAATCCACAGGATTGCTTCTTTCCTGTGCTCTTTTTTAATTTCCTATGACACATTGCTCGTTTACTGTGTGTGCTCAGGAAAAAAAAAATCCCTGTACAGTAAATTGCTTAATACAGAGTTTATCAGGCAATGCATCAATAACCCTCTTCAGATAACAAATTTGTATTCTAGATACACAGCTGATTATTTGCAAATAAGAAAGACATATAAAGAGTGTGAAAACATAAAGCAGTGAGTGAATTTTAATTGCTTTGACATTACTGGCAGTTCCTTCTTATTTTCATATGGCTTTTCATCATAGATAATTCTAAACTCTATGTTTATTTTAAAGTGCATAGTAGCCAATATGGAATAAAATCCCAGTTTGCTGAAGCAATGTACAAACATCATTTTACAACCTATTTATTGCTTAGTTCCTAGTTACCAGCCGCAACTGGAGATCTACTCGTCCAGCCCTTGTGCAGATGGAGAGCAGCAGAGAGCTCCTGCCTTGAGGAGCTTGCATGAGAGCATTGTGTGAGGATGGGCAGGAGGAAAGGCAAACAAACCATGCCGTGGTGGCTAAACTAGCAAACTCATCCTGTTATTTCGGTGGCTTAGATCTTTCTGGGCTGGAAGCAATTTTCGAATTAGCAAAACAAAAGAGAGAAGGAGCTGGAGATAGCAGACCAACAACAAAAACTGAACAGCAGAGGAGAGAGCGTTAGAACAGTGTGTGTGATCTCTGTAGTGGTAGGTCCATGCTTCCCACAGCTATTTTTTCTGTCTGGCTCCTCCCCTGCAGGGCTCTGCAGTTCTGCATTTTCTAAATAACTGAGGGTAGCACGTGCAACTGGTTTATGTATAACCACACAAAAAAATTCATGCATGCGTGTTGCTATGTACATACATGAATGTGTGTGTGTGCATATGGGGAAGACTGATTTGCATTTTTCTTGGCTTTCATTATTTATGCCTAGAGTAAGGACAGCATAAAGGAGAACAGAGAGACTCCAGCCCCATGTCCCTCTACTGTGCACCCAATAACATCTGCTCAGGGAAAACATGTTTGGGTTTGACCTACCTAACCCTAGGCCATTTTTCTGACACTGTAAGCAAAGTCTATGATACAACCACTTGTTCACCAAGAACAAAAGTAAACAGTTCCTCGAGAGACGTTAGGCAACATACAAAGTGGGCAATATCTGACTTGTTACTGTAAATGTGGTGGTGGTCTTTATGTGGCAAAATGTGAGGTCACATCAAAGGAAGCTCCAAATTACATGGTTTGCAGAAGGTGGAAACGGATGTAATAAAGCAGATTTCAGATTATGAACCCTCAGTACAGTGAAGAACAGTAACTGGACTCTACTGGGGGAGAAAAAAAGTTATCCAAGAGTTGTAGTCCAGGTAAGAATGATATTGATTCCAGATTTGAGAACCCTTCCAGAAGTGTCCAATGAGTGAGGCTGCACAGAAAGAAGGCACTTTCTGCTTTGTCGCATCTTGTGGAGCTGAGAGCCATTCTAACCTTTGTGGGGGAGAGGTCTTAGGCACACTGCCCAGCTTGATGCATTTCTCTGTTTTACTGCCTAGGAGGAGTATACATAGCACTGCTGCAGCTGAGCTGTCCCCCGAACATGCTCTTCTTCCTGCAGCATTGTCAGTGGTTGCAAACACTGATGTAGCTATAGGCACTGTGCTTTTCCACATCTCTTTCGTCAGAAGATTGTGCGTAGGGCCAGACTTGCAGCACTGTGTTTGCTGTGTTGGCCTGTTACTGGGATATCCTTTTCATGCTGTCCTTGCTTTTTTTTTTCCTGTAACCTTATCCCCTAATACAGCTATTTCCTGTATTATATTATTCTACCCACTTTCTATTATTATAGATGCAAGAGGCTAATTAAGCCATGTCATTTACATAAATTGGGAAGGAAAAAATCAAAGGTGAGCTAAACTAAAAATACTCTTGCCTGGCAAGATTGAAGGTGTAGTGGAAAGGACCTAATTCTAAAGGGCAGGCCATAAACTAAAAGCCTGCAGGTGGACCTAGATACTGTTATCTCCAGAGTCAACATCTAGAATCATACGAATTTCATGATTAAAAGAGCAACTAGCTCCCATGTGACTGGAAGATCCTCATCAATACTTTGGATTATGCTGACATTGAACCAGCAGAGTTTTGTGCCAGCTGTCAGGAAATAAAAACCTGCAAATGCAGTTTACTGAAGTCGTCTTGTCCACAGATGATGTGGCACTGGTTGACCATTAAGGCGTGAGCAGCAGGGATCACCAGTTAGTGATAAGGGACTGTATGGAGCAGCATTGGATCCTTGTCTTGTGGAGCAGTGATAATTTTATAGGACCCACTGTAGTCAAAATTTCCATTGGCTTGTCACAGGTCAATCCTCCATAATTGCTCTTTCTCATTACCTTCTTATCAAAATGTGTTACAGTTTTGATTAAGTTATAGCCAGTACACTTTTGCCCAGACCCATATCCAAGAAGGAAATTAACTGTTAATTAACAAGAGCAGTGGTTATGTTACTAAGAGTATGCGCATTTTGCATTCAGTGCTTACATTATCTGCTAACCTTTGACAGAAGTTTTTAGAGAAAAATTTGTAGGAAACTTTTATAAAGCAGGATGGGCAATAGGCTAGTGGTACATTGTTGGACTTCTTGAAAGGTAAGGAGAAAATCTACGAATGCACCATTGTTTCTGGTGAGTTGACTCACTCTTAGGTCTTCTGGTCAATTATGTAATGTCAAGTACCTGTATTTAAAAAGGTGGATTTGGGACACCATGCTAGCAGCAGACATCGAAATACTGGGGGTGCCTATCAGAGATGTTACATCTTCTCAGCTGTTCAAAGATGCAGGTTACTCTTAGAGTTACTTGTCCATGATAGTCCATCCCCATCCTTTTTAAAGCAACTAAAAGGAAAATAACTACTAGAGAAAGAACTTCTCAATTTTACACAGATGACGTAACACAACCTGCTGTGCTCTGTCCTGTAGGTTACATAGGCAGTGCAATGCACCAGGTCCTATTTAGTTCTGTTGCATCTCAGCTCTTGAGTCACTTGTGTTGTTGGATTTGGGAAGCAATAACAGTGCTTTGGCCCTTGAATCATGCTGCACAGTCTTCCTAGATATAAAAGCTTAATTTTCAGAAAAAGTGTTAGTGGTTCAGGGTAGCATTGATTGTAGCACTGTTGTTCTTTACTGCATCTCTCGATCCTTCCCCTTAGAAGAGTAAGCCTATGTGGGTTCTAGAAACCTTAGTGCAGACCCAGCACCGACAGTAAAAGTCTAAAGAAAGCAGCTGGAGTCTATAATCCAGCATCCGTAATTAATCTTGTGCCTGCTTTTCTTTTGGTCAGAATTCAAGTAAGCTTCCACTCCAGGCCAGAACAGGGGATCAGAGCTCATAGCTGGGAATGGTGTAATCCATAATATATTTATTTATTTATTTTGAAGTTAATTGACCCTTGTCCTCACAATCTGAGACAAGATTAACATTTATATTTCCTTCTGATTACAGCTGGTATTCTGTGAAAAGTAAATGAGTGTTTATATATAAATATTACACATAATTTCTGAGGCACAATACTTGTGAGTTTATATTTTGTCATTAATCTAAATGATAGTTTGGTGCCTTAGAAATGCCTCCTTTCCCTCATCGATAGACACTTCCTCACCTTTACAATCTGAAATTACACAACTTTCAGGAGGCCATATACTCTCTGGAGAAGGTGATTTATATAAGAATGCGTAAGCTTCAACTAAACTTGGGAGTGAAGTTTCTTACTCCAGTCCCTTCTCTTGCTTTTTTGCCTTCATGGAGAACTGATTCCAAATGCAATTAGGAAATGCTGCTGTTGCCTACGAAGATATCTAAAGTTTACTGTGAACTCTGGCCAAAATGCTGTAGTTCAGAAGCACAAGGACAACAACAACAGTGACTGGAACCATAGTTTATAAAAGGGTCATTTGTATGACTCCTTCCATGATACTTTCCTCCAGTAAAAAGTTTTTGCCCAGAAATATGAGAGAAATTTTGAGCATAGTCCAGGAAGAGTTAGGAATTCTCATGGACATCCTTTGAATGGTCATGGATCTTCCATGGCTTCATGTTCCTTCGTGTCACTTTATATCTTATTATGGGTTGTGGGGGGAAGGGGGGCAGCAGATAGATCAGAGTCAGTCTGATTAATCATTTATATAAAACTTCATTCTTTGCTGTGAAGATTATAGAAAGAGAAGCATAATGTTCTGGAGAAGGTAAAGATTGCAAGGTAAGGTAGTATCTCGGCTCACGTATACACATGCATTATTGCTGACTTTTAAGTGCCTTTTTTGAAAGCTGTACCCAGCTCGCCTGAATCAGCACAGAGGTGAAGAATGAAGTTTTCAGTTGGCATTAAGGAGGTCAGAGTAAATAATGTTTTTCCATTTTGCAGCCCTTGCTGATCAGAAGCTGTGCTGTAGCTACGAGCTGGTGGTGGAGGGGCCCATGTGTGATAAGAGGGTTTAGAAAAGAGGAAGTGAATAAGCCAGGAGTTGCCCAGAACTGATAACACAGCACACACGGTGAATGAGAAAAAAGATGTGGCTGAAGGCAAGAGTGACTCTACAGAAAATGGAAAATGAATAAACCTACATTCTTCTGGGAAAGAAAAAGATGTAACTCAGAAATTTTGAAAGAGAAATACACTCCACATGCTGTGTGTATTAAGCTTCTGGAGGTACTTAAATAGGCTACCTCATTCCTCACTTTTTCTTTTTTTTTTTTTTCTCTGAAGAGTAAAAACTCTTTTGGAAGTGTAATTCAAACAGGTAGTTTAATTTTTCTGATATGACTGTAGCTACATTGAGTTTGTTGGGGCAAAGCTATGTGGTAATGGTTTTACAGGAGGAGTGAAGCATTCATTGTCAGTCGTTCGTGAAAGTACAGCCCCAAAGCTGAAAAGGGCTGAAAGGCAGTCAGGATGAAGCAGTGATTTTTATATATTTTTATTTGTGTTTCTTTAACTGCAATAAGGAAATTAGGACGCTGTTGTTTTTGGATGCTCCTGGAGGAAGAACCAGCAATGGTTATTCTAACTGAATAGAGAAGGAAAGAAGGTCATTGCCATTCTAAAATAAGTTTGATATGTCTGAGACACATTAGACAAGGGAGTCAGCAGAAATCTACAGCTTCCTCATGGAGTTACCAGTGGGCTGGAATTAAAGGAGGGAATTCCCTGCAGAAGGACACACGAAACTAGGCTTTAATTTGTAGTGGGATGGTGTAGGTGGGATGGGTAGGCTTTAATTTGTAGTGGGATGTAATGATCTAACATAAAGGGTGCACTTGCAAGCATTAGTTTGTGATGTACCTCAGTGAAAACTTCAGAGCTCGTGGTTGAGCAAAACCAGGGCGGAAGCTAAATGTAGGTAACCCAAAGCATGCTTATTCACAAAGGTGATGGGACAGACATCTGCATTTAATTCATGCCTTTTTTCTAATTGTCAGCTACAATAAGACTTGACTGTGAAAGTAGGCTTTGCATGGTACTATCAAGAAACAGAGCAGCCTAGTTTATGAGAAAATGTGGCAGCTTCCAAAGTTTCATTGACTCATGAAGCCCAATAATCTCAAAGCTCCTCATTTATAAATCCTATAGCAATTCCATAGAAACCTCTATAGGAGATTTAATATGATACAGGACTTGTCAGCAAAGTATTTGTAGTAGAGCCTGTGACCCACAAGTTGTTATTATTTTAGAGGGGGGAAGCTTGTCTGTAGAAACTAAAGCAGAACTGAGTTCTGGGGTTTTTTTTTGTTTTTTTCTGACTATTTTAACCACCCACTGCTTCCTTCCTATACACACAAGACCTTTCAAGTTCCCGAAATACCAAGCCCAAGCTCCACAAGTTCAAGATGGATTGTGTTCACGGTGACTGGTGTATTAGATCAGGCAGATAGCACTTCTTCAAAAACTGGATTTGAAACCCTACTTCTACTAGGTACTTTTTAATGCATCAGATTTTACAGAAGACACCATATAAATGATTAACCTAATAAAGAGAAAAAGAAAAACCCTTAGGATTTCTCCCCCAAATCAATGTAAAGCAAAGCAGGAAATGTCTGGTTCTCGAAGCCAGGCTAAAGGGACCAAGCAGATGTCACCTAATGTATGTGATTCGATTCTTTGTCTTGCATCCACAGGCCAATACTTCTGTTTTTTTGGGTGGTGGCTTGTTTGTTATTTTTAATCAGCAGCAGAGATATATCAGTGCTTTTTCAATGGGAAGAGCTGGGAGAACCCAGCTGTTCTACTTGATCATTTATTACCTTGGTTTCTCCTGTGTGTTCTATCAAAAATGATAAACCACTTTTAATTTTTTTTTTTTGTGGAAAAAAAGCAGTAACCAAAAGCAGATGTCTAGAGAAGCCTGTGAAATTAGGGCAAGTATGCACTGATATTTCTCTGAATCCTCAGCCTCCAGGAGTTTGCGATCTGATAACTTGCTGTGCCAGAGGTAATTTTTGTGTATTAATAGCCATCTGTGGATTTCTTTCACAAATCTGCCTATATGGGCACATCTGTAAGCTCCATCACTTCTGCTCTTCTCAGAAGAATAAATCTTTGTTTTCCAACATTGTTGCTGTGCATCAGAGGTTGACTCTGAATATTGTAATAAAACAGTCTTACTGAAAAAATATATATATATCGTTTTCTCCACCTTCTGAGAATCCTCCACGTTCAGGGTTGCATCAGTATCTCTTTTATCCTGCCAGTATTCAACTTGACATTTCTCCTGGGAGTGACAGTTTATTCAAGTGGTTTTGATTTTCATGATTATTCAGTGATCCCCATATCAGGTTGTGACAGTCACAGTGATCCTCGCGGTTAATCATGTCATCTGGATGTTTGATAACAAGATTTAACACGGAAATACTTAGCCAGAGGCTTACTGCTGAAGGCTCTTGAAGACCTCCTGTAAGTATGTGAAGTACCTCAACCCCAGGAACAGAAGCAGTGGGCACTGCAGGCTCAGTGCTTGCTCTGTGCCAGCGAGTGAGTTGTGTGTTAGCTCCTCGTAGAGGTGAGTGCAGGATCATTGTGCCATTCAGTTCAAGCACTTGAGCCTACCTGCAGACTCTTGAGACAAACTCTGTATTTCCTGGCAGTAGCACCACCTCGGGAGAAGTTAACACAGCGCAGACATTTCACTGTTGTAAATCACTGCAAAGCTAGCATGGGTGCTTACGCCTGCGCAGTCTCTTGTCCTAAACCATGCAGAACTGAAGTGATGCAGTGATGTGAAATTAAGCACTTAATGCCTTGGTTCCTGCGACTTGCTTCTCACATGACATCCTGTGCAGTGTGCTGATTTCCGCTTTCTGTGTGGAGAAACTTTCACTTCTCTAGGCCAATTCAGCCACAGTTTCTTATCCTCTCTGGAGTTAAGGTGTCTGAAGTTTCTGGCTTTAAAAATTTGATATCATGTAATGTTGTCAGCTTCTGAGCTTGTACCAACAGGACATTAGGCGGGAGAATGGAAAACAAATGCTGTACGCAGAGGGGCTTTATGCATCTATCTAATCAAGCTGATCATTTATCTGAGAGCTACACTGTTGGTATTCCAGCATGTATATACGTCTTCAGGGCTAAATATATAGAACTGCTGAGATGACAGGCTGCACAAGGAAAGTTTGAGAGAATAACAAGCTTTTTGTCTTAAGATTTAGCCAATAGTTTCTCATGGGGAGAAGGGAAAATACAGGTTTGTCATCTATTTAAGTTTTCAGTGTCTCTCTTATATGGTTTATTTGGGGAGTTATTTTATATTCTTGGGCACCCTGGTTACTGACTGCAGAACTGCTTACGCTGCTCTTAAACCTGAGGTCAAACATCATCAGAGACCGTGGAGAACAGAGAAAGGTCAGAGCCTGCATCCCAGACAGCCTGACGAACCCCAGTGCAGATAGTGGCTGTGGAAGAAGTGGAAATTACATGCAATCTATGCAAAACGAATCCTGCTGCTGGAGACTTCCTGATGTAAAATCTTTCTCTCCATCTTCCTCCTCCCCCCCCGCCCCCTTTTTTTAAAAAAAAACAAAAATGTGTTGCTCCACTCAAGGCAGCAATTCACTGAAGGAAGCATAACGTAATACAGCATCTGGTCCTTAGCCCGTCTCAGAGTAAGGGCTCTCTCCTCTATCTTGTGCAGAGAAAAGCAGAAGAACATTTTGTCAGACTTTAATAGGTTATGATGCAACCCTGAATTGTTTAAATTGCCCTCAGTTATGAGTAAATGAAGATAAGTCTGAGAATGACTATCAAATGGTGTTTCTTATTTGGAAGAAAATATATGTTGATTGTAAGAGCTGTTCCTTATTCTTAGTGTAAGAACTAGTAGCTTTGGAGAAAAAAGATAATGGTTCTTATAATAAAGATGCTGACTGGGTCTCTGGAAACTACTTTTAATTCACAGCCATGTACGATAGCAGAAACTGCTTACAGCATAGTATGTCTTCATCAGTAAAATGGGACAAAACTGCTTTGCTTTGTGGGCTTGAGGCACTGGTTTGCTTGATGGATGCATGAAGCACAATTTCTTTGTAAAACTTACAACTGTTGCCCTCTAACCTGAGACTGGTTCCTTTTATTAGCAATGATGAAAGTTTTACCAGCATTCTTATAGTTAGGGAAGGGATAGCGGTATTGGGTATCTGCATGTCTTTCTCAGAGGTGATGAATTTTATTTATTTTTGACTACACTTTGCATTCAAGGAAATCGCCTCCAAAAGATTGTTGGTCAGTGGGTGTGAAAAGCTTAGTGTACGTGCTGTGACTGATGTTGTTTTCAACACAACTCACATCAATGTCATTAACTTTATTGGTGTGAGAATGCATAGTCAGATGTGGGCGCTGCTAAAATGTCTGTTACCTTATTTTGGCATAGTTCTGTACACTTTGCCATAATGACATCTGAGTCGTTCCCAGGTGGTTTGAACAGAATTGAGCATCCTGCTAATCCAAACCATATATTCATACTTGGAGTACTTGGGTGGGGACAGGTTGCTGAATACTAGTGACTGGCCGTTCTGTGTAGTTTCTGTCATATGTTACACTACATGCTTTCCACCCCAGTGTAGACAAGGTATCCAGCATGTATCATTTATGTTTGCATGTTTACTTGCTGCTCTGAGGGTTCTGCCTTTAGAATATGCCATCTGGAAACACTTTCTTTCCCTAGCCTGTATGCTGTAGGGTGGTCAATAACTATCTAACTGGCTAGGCTTTCTCTAGGCAACTCTTGCCCTCCAGTCTCTTCCACGTTTATGTGTATGATCCACCATGTGCACATGCAACTTTGTTATTCTGTAGATGCCCTTTGCTTACAGTAAGTATGCTGGCTTTTGGCTCTTCTGAGTTTGTGGATCTCATGTTATTGTCTCTTTGCAGGGTATCATCGAGGCCTACAAGAGCGGTGTAACCCTCCAGGGAAACACCACCAGCCTGGGCAGATGGGACTTCAGTGGGTCTTTCTTCTTCTCCATCTCTGCAATAACCACCATTGGTAAGAGTTCCCCACTCACAGGGCAGCTTTATAGGTGGGAAAGGAGCAGGAATGAGGACGTGTACTATCGGATACTGTCCAGCCTTATGGGACTTCATATAGCTTGTCTATATCATAGCACTCTATAGTTTGTCTGTGTCATGCAATGGGTAAGCATGCAATAGACTAGCCCTAGAACTAAGAATGCATTGTTATTGCCATTGCAGTAATGACCTCTAATTAGATGCAGGGATAATTAGCTCAGTACATATCCCTATTAAGTTACTCAATTTTTTGGTCCTGAAGTAGTATCGCTTCAGGGTGCTGCAATACCTATACTTCCTGTCTCACAGAATCACAGGGTGATTGAGGTTGGCAAGGACCTCTGGAGGTCACCTGGTCCAACCCCTGCTTGAGCACCCAGAGCAGGTTGCCCAGGACCGTGTTCTGGCAGCTTTTGAAAATCTTTGAGGAAGGAGACCCCACAACCTCTTTCCCTATACTTTTCTATCTCTTTCCCAAGCCTAGTGCTGTCTAAGAGGTAGGAGGTGAATTGTACATTGAAATGAGCTTTTTCTGTTACAAGAAGAAGGAAGGATTTTGAAAAACTTAATATTGAATGCTAAATCCTTGGAGGTGTTATTTACGATTTATTCTTTCTTATTTCTACTTGTATTGGCTGAGGGCCTGCATGTGTAGATTGAAGTCCCATAGTTGGATAAATGAAACATTTCAGTTAAGTCAAGTTCCAAGCAAATGAGTAATGTGAAGCTATGAATGAGTGATGGGAAGAGATGGGGGAGGTAGAGAATGGAAACAATAAAATGGATTTAGTATCTGCATTAGGTTACACCATACCTATTAATTATTGACAGTGCATGTCACCAGTTCCCAAAACCATTAATAACTTGCCCTGACATCTTTTCTCACTATGTATTATAAAATGTTTTCTCACACAGTATTTTAAAAAACATGGGGGAAGAGGATGTGGTGAGATAGTCGTTGAATACATTAAAAAAAATCAGTTCTCCTGATTTACGTCACATCTGTCAGTTCTCTTCAATTTCAAATACATTTTAGATTCAGAACTTTCTTTGTGCACCCACGTAGAGCATTATTTAGATTTATCTCTGATAGTTATTGAAGATGCATTGACTTCAGAACATTAAGCCCCAAAACAACAGCTAACACAGAGGATGTTGTGGTTTTTTGCTTTGCTTAAAATAAAATTATCGTGATCCAGAGCATCTTTCTGCCCTGCTCTTTTGCATGCATTCTGTTCTGTTTGGCGTGTCTTACTACCAGGTACGGGTTGTACCAGATGATGGCAGTGGAGCCTCATCAGACGGCTGAAGAGCCTGTGGGTTTCCAGCATAAAGCCTGGGCAGTTCCTTCCGGCCTCCGGTACAAAGCAGCATCTGCTTAGAGCTGTTTTGCTTGCCTCCATGGTTAAAACTGATTAAATTCTAAACTGTCTAATTTAAATTAACCACACCTAAGGAGAATCAAATTTGTCATGTTAAAATATAAGGGCTTTTTGTGATGTTGGCAAAGATCTGGACTAAACATTTCTGGCTGTTACTCTGTGAAAGCCTAAGCTGCTCTTTTTCCTTTTTTATTTAAGTAGACTTCTTGCCCCCATAGTTAGGGTGGTGGGGTGGGAAAACTTCATATCGGGGCAAAAATACCAGATGTTATAGCTGCTTGTATCTTACTGTTTTAAAGCCTAAACTGTGATTCTAGGGGCTTTGCTAATAACTTTGCAATTGTTCATCTCTACACAGATAGCTTTGAACTACTGGGCCTTTGATTTTGGGGTTTTGTTTCTTTGTTTTCCAATTTAAATTGTTAACTGTGTACAGGTTAGTGTCTTAACACTCTGCAGATGACAGTATGCTGTAGAAGGGAGTACCACACAGCCTCACAGATCTTCACCTTGAGTCTAAGTTAACAATCCTCTTTGCAAGTTTATACAAGCTCTGGAGATAATAGCTGGTGCAGCCTTCTTGACCTGGACATCACTGCCTGACTTAAGAATAAGGCTGAGTTTGTGATGTCAAGCAAAGAGACAAAGTCCTTCCCAAAAACTCAGTGAAGTTCAGCAGAGTGATTCACAGTAAGAAGCTTCATGTGGAAGGCACAGCTATGTAGGAGCTGACACAGTGGAAAAGTTTTTCTTGAGAAGGTTGTGGTGAGGTTTTCGTGTTTCTCTGAAGTCCTCACCAGAACTCTCTCTAGGCTACAGGAAAGGACGATAGCTTCTTTCCCTATTGACATCATCTGAGGGACACTAGCTGCTTTCCCCCATGACACTGTTTATATCCCTGTGACTCAGGATGCGGTCTTCTCTATGCTATGTTATCCCCCTCTTCCATTTAAATCAGAGCCTCATCAATTTCCAGTAGCAATTACAAGCAGTACATGAGTTTTGCTTAGAAAGCATAGTAAGATTCTGACCTGAGGCTGGACATACTTGGTACTCTAATCCTGAAGGCTCCAAGAAGAGACGTGTATGAAACAAAAGTGCCCCAAAGCCTACATAATTATTGGCCAATTTCATAACTTGAATGGAACTGCATTTATAATTTTTGATAATGTGGGATTGGCAGTCCTGGCCTTCTCCAATTCATTCTCCCCACTGTTGTGCATCCTTCATTGCTGTATTTGCTTGTCACATCACTCCAGATCCTGTACATTATCTCATTTTCTGCAGGTTTTTCTATAGGAATTTTCTCTTTAATGTCTTGGAGAATTATCTTAGTTCCTTTAGAGCTGTACTATTAAACAGAATTAAAGAAAGAGAAGGTAATATGCTGTTGGTTTTTATTGCTCGAAGGTCTTTATTCCTTACTGGCAGTCTCTCTTCTCTGTTCACTCTCTTCCTAGTTAGCTTGGACTACCAGGACTGAGGTTAAAGCCAGTTCAGAGTGGGGCACAAGATTAAAGTTCCTAAAGTCATACCACCACAGGGTGGTGTAATCTCAGAAAAAATGGAAGGGAAAGGACCGAGATGAGATTGAGGTTACCTGTGGTAGCCTAAGAGAAGGAAGAATATTGTTTTCTCATAGCCTGAATGTCTCGCTTTATCTTAGGTGAGTGGATACTATTAACTAGTGCTGCCTTCCCATTTTCTGACAGCAAAACTCATTTGTATGAATTAAACATGAAACAAAGCAGTAAAAGCAAATAAACCATCTCACAGTACAAAGGAAAGTGAAGACCTTCCTTCTGTCTTCCCTTCTCTGGTTAGCACAGTGTGAAAGCTCCCCACAGCAGCCCCCCGAAGGAGCTAGCAAAGAGGCAAGGAGCAGACAGTTGATGAGTGAGGGGTGATATTGGGTATATTGTTGCAGATAATTAGTATGTTGCATGAATGGCTCCTATTGGGGGGGAGGAACAGCCAGTTCAGGGCTGGAAAGTCCTGGCACTCCTAGCAGCACAGGGCTTTGGGCCAGCAAGAGTTTGTCTCTAAGACTTTGACCTTCTGTACTGCTGCCTAGCATGTGATGGAGCTCCTGTGGAATGGGTGCCCTTTAGTCCACCAGTTAACTACTTTAAGACATCAACGTGCTTTAAAATGTGGAATAACAGCCTAGGGACATTTTTTACATTTAAATCCTCTGTGACACTCAACTATGTGCAGAGGAGTTCTTCATTGAAGAACACTGCACCTTTGATGCATTGATCTTTTTCCTGCCCTTAGCACCAGCAGAGCTGCTGTAGGGGCTTGTCCAAGTAACGATGCAACATAACAGTCCATGGGAGGTCACCGAGGGATGTGGAGATTTGACTTACAGAAACATCCTCTGAGCTATCTCCTGAGAACCGACAAATTCAGTCTGCTTTCCTGACCACATGCCATCTTGTTCTGTTGGGACTAAGCATACTACACAGCCTCCAACGTATACACAGTGTGAATATAACAAACAGAAGACTGCAGTACTCATCTCAAGCATTTTCCTGGCCTTTCACAGAAGGTTTTGAGTCACATATTCAAGGAGTCTGCAGACAGTTTTTGCTGTTGCCTGGAACCGGAAAGGGCCAAAACTGCCAAATAACTCTGCTAAAACATGTTTTTAGTGTATTAGTTACTGGTCTCTATCACAGCACCAGGTAAAATGAATAGTGATGGGCATCTCCCCCATACCCACTGGTTCAACCTACCGGGATTAAAACGAAGTTTCCCTTATTGGACACAGTTCCCGAGGTTCTGTCACCACTGACATCTTCTCCATCTAAATTGGATTTAATATTTATTTTTAACTCAATGCAACATTTGAATCTGCCATGAACACAACTCTCATTTAGCCTGAATTAAAACATTCAGGTTACTTCTAAAGAGCACAAGTGAAAGAAAAGTTTAGATCTTCTGAAAAGCGTTAGGAGAGGAGCTGGCAGTATACTTCTTGCCAGGAGGTTGGTGGCTTGAGAGCTACCTGAGGGTGTAGGAGAGAGTGTGGAGTTTTCTTCTGTGCCTGGGAGAACAGGATTGTGGCTCACCGGAGATCTCAGCTGCCAAGTGGAGCATCTTTCTCAGAGTAGTTAAATGTGTAATGCAAAATAATGTAATTATAGCACTGGCATCCCTCACTGGACTGCCCAACAGCCCTGTGGATCAGACAGTCATGTAAGGCAAGGTACCTGGCTCCCAGGCTTCGCCGAGTGTTTGTGTGTTCCAAGCAAAATACTGCCAACAGGTGAGGCAGTATTTTGCTTGCCTACTCCTACACAAGAACATCTTGTCACCTTGAGATCATGACACTCCTTTGGGAAGTTATGGTTTCTATCCGCTCAGGTAGGAGAAAGAATTAAACCAAAGTCTCCCCCAAAACATGTTTGAATGCGCAAACCGCTGATAAAGTTACTGGCTAGAGAAGTGTCTTTTCCACTTGCTTTTTTGTGACAATCTGGTTTTTTTTACCAGCTGAAATTTGGTGAATTTGCAATTGCGGATAAAAAAAGCGGATATGATTGTTTAGAAATTAAAACACTCTTATTTTGCTTCTGAGGAGGAGGATTAAGTAGGACTTTATTTCAAAATGAAAGCAGCTATACAGGAATTTTCTCCTGCTGCTTCAGTGAAAACGCTTGCACTTTGATTTCTGTGTAGTGTTGGTGAGCATCCCTCAGTGTCCCCTGGGGCAGGCATTCACGAGGTGAGATCCCAGTAGCAGGTCTGTGAGGGATGTGACACTGCTGACAGTGTAGTTTGTTTTGGTCCTTGAAGCTGGTGGAGATCTTCTGATGTATAGCCCACAGCAGTATAAAACACCAATTACCCTCATTCCCTTTACTGAAGAGAATAGCTCCCATTTATCCGTTCCTGCTTGAGGTTTATAACAACTAAGGTTCACATACAGCTATATTCATACCTATTTGTCTAGCCCAAAAGCAAGGGTAAATCATCAGCCAGATATAAATTGCTAGCTATTTTACGTAATCTCAAGTCTCCTGTGCTGTTTGATCAAACCTTGCATCCTGTCTAAAAGGCTAAGGGGATGTAGATTTTTTGGCATGTTTACAGCAGCTGCTCACCAAGTCTTCAGGAAATTGTCTTGAGCCGCTGAGCCCAAGGGCACTAGATAAATCATATGCAAAACAGGTCTGGTGTTTGGCGTGCTGGACTGTCTTGTACACACTGGATCTTCTTACATCATTGAATTTGCTCTTCTAAATTAAATGCAATGTACAGCTTAACCTTAGATGCTCTCTATTTAGCACTATGTGGGGTCCCCAGAATCCTGTGCTTCACCCAGTGACATGAGATTACGGACCTTTCTTCCTCCCTTTCTTGAATTTTTATTATTTTTTTCCTCTTCTCCAGAGGCTGGATAACCTGGAAAGCTATGGTAAAAAGAACTGCCCAAGCCTTTACACAGCCTTTGTTAACTTGATATAGAAGGGGAAGAAGAAAACAGCCCTTGGGAAAGGCTGTCCATAGATGTACGCGACTTGTTTTCAGGTTTCAGCCTTACAGTAAATGCAACCCTGCTCTGTCCCATCAGTCCAGACCAACCTGCAAATCATCCTAAATATCATGAAAGAGGAAAACTGGAATCAGTCCACTGAAATGTGGCATAGTCAGTGTGGCACGGATCACATAAGGCATGCGTCCCTCAAATTCATTTTCACGGGAACATCTGTCTGATTTACTTGCCTGCATTGTCTCACACCTGTTAGTCTAGAAAGGGTGAAATCCAGCAGAAATGACTGTCAGCAATTACATGGAGAGGGGGGAGCGCATAAAAGCGTGGAGTTGCTCGTAAGTGAAGAACACAGCACTGGAATTAAGGCTGCTTTGTGGTCTTAATTTAGCCCCTTTGTTTGACTTTATTTCAAAACAACCTGTACTTACGTAACAGCATCCCATTCTTTCCCAGGGGCTCTCCCCCTTCCCAGGCACAGGCTGTTGGAGGCATTGCTTTGGTGCATTACCGTGTACGTTAAAAACAGAGACTTACAAAACATTCAAACCTAAAATTATTGGAGGGGAAGCCATTCAGATTGTAAAGTTTAGAATTTGTTGGGATAGGAAAGAGGTGAAAACACATACTAAAAAACAGTTTGCTGCCAGACATTTTTCTGGGGGTAGTTTGCTAGTGTATATGCATAATTAACTGTTTGTGGAATTGCCTATGGTGAGAGATTTTGTCAGTACAAAGCTCAGTGCAGAATGTGTAGAAATCACAAGTTCATAGTGGCACGTCTTTCTACGTAGTTGGTCGGTGGCTTACTGCAGTCAGCATGGGATGGAGATTACTGAAGTTCACCAGTGACAGGACCCGCGGGAATGGTGTGAAGCTGAGGCAGGGGAAGTTTAGGCTGGACATCAAGAAGAGGTTCTTCACCGAAAGGGTGGTTGCACACTGGAACAGGCTCCCCAGAGAAGTAGTCACTGCACCAAGCCTGTCTGAATTTAAGAAGAGATTGGACTGTGCACATAGTCACATGGTCTAAACTTTTGGGTAGACCTGTGCGGTGCCAGGAGTTGGACTTGATGATCCTTATGGGTCCCTTCCAACTCGGGATATTCTATGATTCTATGAAGGAATGGGATCCTGTGTAGCCAACGGTGGGTGTTTGTGCCCACTTTTCTCATGTACAGAGCCCAGCCCTTGGACCTCTCCCTCCTGGGGGCTGCTTGTTTGTCCCAGAGCTCCACCACCTGCAAGCACGTTAGTAAGGCATCACTGTTGGGAGCACCTCCAGGTTTCCACCAAGCCAAAAGCTGTGTGTTGCTGGGAGGTCATAGCATTATTCATGGCAAAAAGATAAATTTAGCCGGGTTATGTCAATCTTGTATATGGAGATACACAAATTGCTAATGAGTGAAGGTGATATTGAAATCTAGTCAAGGTCTCTGAATTGGTTAAGTCACTGTTCAAGTGTTCTTTATGTGCTAGTCCTTTCCTCGTCTTTAAAGCATCCTGTCAAATAAAATTAGATCTGATTTTCCTCATGGCATAAAACACTTGAAATTACAGAAGTGTAAGTCTACAGATTTACAGGATATTTTATAGAGAAAATGTGGGGAATAAAGACAAATATTGCAGCGTTGTTGTTGAAGCCATGGTTGTCTGAGCCATGATATAAGTAAAGCTATGCTTGCTAGGCGGTATCTTCCATTAGATCAATTGGTGCAACTGGAAAAAAAATGCCAAACTTTCAAATGCCTTTTTCCTTTATGTCTGAAATTGAAGTATTTTACTCAGGTTAAATATATATATTCTTTGCCTTTATTGGCTCATGGCAAACAACTTTATAATTTAAGAATAAGGAGTATTTTATACTTGTGGCACAAAAAGGATTGTAAGCAAGGAGGCAGTGGTAAGTTCAGTAGTCCTGTGGGACAAAGGTATTATTAAAACAGTATTGTTTTGATTCGGAGACCATCTGACAGCCATGCAGGATCATTTACCAGCAAACCCGATGCCAACAATGCTTAGAAAAACTGAACTAAACGGAAGTTTTGCATTTACGTCAAATCCTAGCCAGGGCAGTGGGTAGGGGAGAGGAAATTCACTGGTAAATGGAAAAGGAACTAAATAAAATTGGCAGGGGAAGAAATGTTATTTTCCAGCCTGCAATAGGATATGACAAACAATAGATGTAGTTTACAGTTATTTATAAAAAAGGTCCTTTTGGAACAGTGACCTTCTCTAACTTTTGTAGAAGATGGAGGTTCACCCCCTCTAAGGGAGGAGAGCAAGCAGGGAACATTGTAGATTTAACACCTGATTCCTCCCTATCCAGGCTATGGGAACCTAAGCCCCAGCACTGTGGCTGGCCGAATCTTCTGCATCTTGTTTGCGCTGTTTGGGATCCCCTTGAACCTTGTCCTCCTGAATGAAATCGGGCAGGTGATGTTGTTGGGGGTTCAGCGCTGTGCCCATCGCCTGGAGGAGATGTTTCACTGGAAGGTAAGCAGTGGCCAGGTATGCTTCTCCAATGAAGCTCAGGAGACAAATAGCATTGTCTCGTATTTGGGATCCTCTGACTAACAAGAACAGCCTGCCTACATTCTTGGCCAAAAAGGCAATAATACTCAGGAATAACCGGAAATAAATAAATTTAGTTTATGACAGCCCTATAAGGTGTTAGATAAGGACATTTACTAAATGATGGAACTTTTGTGATGAATGGCTTCCCTTACAGCAACAGAATTGCCAGAGCCATAGAGCCATTCACGGATATCCCATTCTGGGATAGCTTGTTTGTTTATCATCAGTTGTGGTTAGAATTACATATGTAGGTTATGCTGGAGCATTTGTGAAATAGGTTTTAAAATGGCATGAATCTAGGACTCATGAAAGTAATGACCACTTTCTGTTGACTGGGAGAGTCATCCTGTTTATTCTAGTGGAATGTGCTGAATGTTTGTGTGGTTTTATGGAGTCCGACATCATTTTCAACCAGAAAAAGTGAGCTCTACTTTCCATGCCACCTTGTAAATCTTGTCTTTTTTTTTTTTCCTTTGTGTTTTACTAGATAAAAGCTGCCCTGCTGATGAAGACCTGTGCACTAGTATCTGGGTTGTTATTGTTCCTCCTGCTACCTCCCTTGTTGTTCTCTGACAAAGAAGGCTGGACTTATGAAGAGGGTTTCTACTATTCCTTCATTACTCTCAGCACTATTGGGTTTGGAGATTATGTGATTGGTGAGTAGTTCCAATTTCATTCCTTTCACCTACTCAACATCAAAGCAAAAAGTGTGGCTTATCAAATTTTCTCCTTGGCAGTATTACACCAATCCACACACCTGATGATAAATCTGTTGTGGTAGGTAGGTATTGGACAGGTTGGGGAAGACATGATTTCTGAGATAGAAATGCCACATGTGAAAGCACAAAGCAATCATTTCCATATCAATGACTAATCTTCCAGCATTCAGGTGATCTGTCTCTTGAAAGAGTACAATGCCAGACTGGAGTGCTGTTCATAATCACAGCAGTTGCTGATGGTGCACTTGGTGCACACCAGTGCACCAGTGGTGTTCAGTTTTAAGCAGATGCTACTCTTCATTACCATTATCAGATAGTGAACATTTCCCTCGTCAAAACCCCAGACAACTGCTTTCTAAAAGGCAACTTAAGTCACTTAGGTGTAGACTGTCAGGCACCAGGCACAGTCTAGTTTTGGTTGCCAAAACACTTTGTCAGAGGAAATGGGTTTGGACGAACGTCTGATGCATTTGCTGAAACACAGGACACACCTTTTTGATAAAGACTTTCTCATTAACAAGAAATTGATTATAGAAACACATGCACCCTTGAATCCCTGGGAGACAGAAAGACGTAAAAACCTTACTATGGATTCTTTATTTTCATTTCTTCATAGTGCTTGCTCGGTGCTTAGACAATTTAGTGGTGTTACCATAGAACTTGTCTATAACGTGTCAAAGTTATGACTAGAGCTTGTGTAGACATGCTTTAACTAGCTTGAATCAAGTTATCTTGGGTAAGGGTATCCAAACAGAGCTTAACAGAAGCTAGCCACTTCAGCATTTTATAGATGCTTCTGAACTTGGCGCTGCAGCAGGTTTATTTCTCTCAGTTCCTGATAACTACTTTTGAAGTTCTTCTCTAGTACACCTTCTCACTTCCAGGCATACCTTCACCTTTGTGGTACCTTTGTAACTAACATACCAGCATAGATACACGAGGTTCATATGGGAATAAGTGAATACATGTCTGTGACCTGTGGCATGTAGAGGCCAGACCATTTTGGCATTACAATCTTGTGTTTGTAGTTTATGTCTCTACATAAAAATAAGCAAGGCCAGAGCATGAGTTCATGCATTATTTTGTGACTGTCACACTGTTTCCCTGTTATTGTGATTCCTGGCACTGTTCTGGGCCAGGTAAATTCTGAGGGATATCACATGCTAGGAGTGATGCCCTGTTGTTCCCTTTGGACACAGCTGCAGTTTTTGGAGAAACATGAGCCAGGCTGTGGCACTTAGAATTGAAGTTACAGAGTGGTCCCTAGCCTGTTTTATTTAGTAATATTGTTATAGCGTCTCTTACTGGCCCTGAACTCTATTAATTTACACACTGAGTGAATCCTTCTGTTAGAATCATTGTGCCACAAAGGTCCTAAACTTCTGATCTTCTCATCCCCAAGCCTGCACCTAGCAGATGATCTCTGTGGATAAAGCATTCTCTTTGGAATACTCAAATAGTCTTTCTCTTTTTCATTTATTATTTAGAAACTAACAAATTTTATACCTTTGAATTTAGCATTGATGAAAGGTGCTTGTTTGAAGGTTGAATATAATACTCCTTCTGGCAGAAATTCACCTTGATATAGAAAGGCAGCCCAAAGAGTAGTTACCACAGAAGTGGTTGGTAGCTCCCAAACATTTATCAGCGGCTAGTGACAACCTCAAAATGCCTTGCAGTTCCATTATACTGAAAATACATACAATGTATATAGAATATGTACAATGTATTCTGTACTATGTAATAATACCAAATGCAAATAATTTAATGTGGCTTCACTGACCAGTTACCGCTTATCATAATCTTGTAGACCATAGCAGTTCATGGACTGCAATTTGGGACCTGCTGGTCTGTGCAGGGAATGACAGGATAGGATTACTACATAGGACTGGTCACAGATGATAAACACCTAAATAATACCTGCCTCTATGGATGTCCTGTTTCAACCCAGCCCTATGTGTGAGTTTCATTGCAACTTGGGACAGGGTGTGACTTTCAGGCGTACAGAGGCACCATGTTGTACGTGTTAACTCCTCATGCTCTGTCCCAAAAGAATCAGGTGCTTTGTAGTATCTGCCATGCTGCAGGTATTCAGCTATAAAGTGCCAAACTTTTTTAAGGTAAGGAAAATAAATAACAAGACTTGAGGAGCAGTAGAGAAAAAGCCTATGCAGAGACTCTGCTGCCTCTAGTTTGTGCATTGTATCTTTCCTTGGTTTTTAATGTGCCCCAGCCTGCTGTTCAGGCACTTTATAAGACTAAGCTCATTCCTCATTCCTTTCCTTTGCCTGTGTTATTATTTTTAATATTACTACAGTCACCAGTTTAGCCCATAGAAGCCTCTTTGCACGAAACACTGGGGAACTGTAACCAAAAATATGACTGCTCCAAGAGGATCACAGACTACTTAACTGAGCAATCAGGCAGAGGTAACATAATTTCAAGCTGTCTTCCAAGGCTCAGTTGTTGTTACAGATTTTAGTACTGTTTGGGTCATTACTTCTCTTAGACACTCACTCACATCTGTCTTAACAAGGTATGTACACCAGTACATAAAACCTGCGTACCTCTCTGCTTGAAGGGAGCCCCTGTTACATACTACTATAATGTTGTAAAGCTGAGTGATAAATGGAGAAAAGAAACTATGAACTTAAATACGTGAACAATTTCTCTTTAGTATAGCTCTAATTTTGAATTTTTTTTTTTATGTGTAGTCTTCACAGTTCTTGGGTCTATATAGAAATCACTAATATTAGGTCATATTTCTGTCCTCTGTCTCTGCTTTACATGAAATGTCTCCTTTGAGGTAGTCTTGATTCAATGTAGAAATGTTTTGGGTGATTCTGTTGTAGGGATGAACCCAGACCGCACCTATCCAGGCTGGTACAAGAATGTAATCTCTCTTTGGATCCTCTTTGGGATGGCCTGGCTAGCACTGGTTATCAAATTTTGCATCAACTTACTGGAGAGCTCCAGTGACTTCTGTCAGTGTAACAAGAAGAGCACAGAGTTGGCCGAAGACTTAATGGATGATGGCAAAAACAGTATGACAGGACTTCATGATGTGGAGAGCTGCAATGACAAAGACAGAGAAACAAAAGGACCAGATGAATGTCACATCCACACAGCTCCTGCAGAAGCACTTTAGAGAAGAAACATACTATTGGTGTCTCTTATATTTCGGTGCACCAGAGCTCACTGCTTAGAAATGTGGGAATGGAGCTGACCTGATGTTCACACAGGGATGCAAACCTGTTTGTTGAGTCTGAAATGCTTCTATTCTGAATTGAACAATGGTAACAAAATATTTCTTTTACAGCACCACCAAGAATTACCAACAGGACTGTTAACCAAAAGTGGGTTTACATAGATAATACCTACCCTCCCATCTCAATATATGAGGTAAATTTTGACATCTGTACCCAGCACTACCCCTTGTCCTTTTCTTTGTGTGCAAAGTTCTTGAAGCCTCCAATTGTATGTAGGGCATTTTGCAAATACCTCAACTAGAAAAGGAAGTGTCATTTAATACAGGAAGGAAATGTTATGTTGCCAAAAGGCACAGTGAAGAATCTTATTTTAAAGAACCTGGCAGTGACTGCAAGTGTGCTTCATCACCTATGTGCTTGCCAAAGGTGGTGATGTGTTTCTGCTGCCCTGTTGTGCTACCTGCATCCTAGAGTGTTAACTTTGAAAATTTGACCATAGCAATAAACAAGAAGGTTTTGGGTGAGAACCCAAGAAACCAGAAGTATTTGGGGTGAGCCTTAAGCTTCTGCATTGGACTTACATTCCACGCAGAGAGAAAAAAGTGGGTAGAAAGCACAGCCTGTTGGGGTATAGGGCTCAAGACTTAGAAATATACATATCTGGATTCCCAGCAATGCAGTGAATGAAAAGTTTGCAGTCTTTAAGAAGACAAGTTCTGGAACATATATCATGAAAAAAAATAGTTCCCTGAGTAGGCCAGTCTGAGTGTCGGTATGTGGTAGAACCGATTATAGAAGAAAATGCAGGAAAGGAATCTGCTAGATCAAATTTGGTCTGTCAGCCTTTTCGTCATCAGCCTTTTGCCGACTCTGTAATGATAAATGGTCTCTCAAGTACTGTTTCAATAGGCAGCAGAGATACAAAAGGGAGGTAGTGGAAATCTCAGATTGTAGTTGGAAAATCAATGCAAAATAAATACAACTGAATTTTTTGAACATTGGGTAATTCATTAACAGCCTTCTGCATGATCTTTTTGGTTTCTCCTGTGTTTTGTTTATTTTCAGTGACGGATACACAATGTATTTTTTATTAAGTTCATAATGGGCTGGCCCACAGTAAGGCCAAAGTGTATTTTTTAAACGTAAGTGAATCAAGATCACACAGCATAAAATATGATGCCCTTTTATACATATCTTTTGCACCTTCTTCCAGGTGCAAAACTCAGCAAATAGATTTGTATCATAAAATCCGGATGCCTAGAAGGTGGTAGGAGTTTCTACTGTCAAACGATGGGAATGACTATGCTAAATCTATTTCAAGTTTAATTTGAAATGTCACAGGCCCTGGGGATTTCTACCAATTCTGCTCTTCTGTAAGAAGGCTTGGCTTGAAAAGAGTTTCTTCTCTTCAATTTGAACGTCTGTTATATTAATCTGATTTGCTTCAATACTCTCATGTATTTGTAGTTTGGGGGTGAGGTATTCACAAGTTCTTTAGAGATTTAGGCACTCCGGTCCCACCGAAGTGCAAACAGTTGCCTTAGGACAGCTAACAATTCTGAGAGCTGGAAGGAAGAGGAACTCTAGGAGTAGTCCCAAAAAAAAGGAAAAAACAGTAATTCTTCATAAATCTCAGTGCTTCCACTGTGCGTCAGGGTTCATCAACAAACCTAGGCATGTGGCTGGATCTCAGTGACTCAATATCTGCTCCAGCAAATGATGCTGATTCACTTCCTTCCACAGCTGCCCAGCAGCTCTTCACCAGCACAGTTGTGCCACTAACTCTCTGATACAGCATACTTAACGGGAGGCTTATCTGAACTGCTTATTGATCTTCCAGAGCTGCAAGTTGCTTGTTTGTGTCCCAGATCACCTAAAAAATACAAAATCAATGGGCCAAATACCACCTCTGCTGGAGTTCTCTGACACCAAATTAGTATGTTGTCATTTATGAATATCCTTTTATTGACAGTTTGGCAGCTATCTTTTGATACAAACAATAGATATTATTGTATCTGAGTCCTCACAAACTGCTGTGCCTCTAGCCTTTCTGTTCTTTATAAAGCTGTGCTGTGGTTAAGTGACATGGATGAATTTGTTCCCAGAGGGATGAAGAGAAAATGGAGTTTTGCAATATCACAAAAACATCATCACCAATGTGTCTACTCTACCAAAATATTAAAGGTTATCTGCTCAAGGGTAAAATAAAGAAAACAAAAGCATGGTGCTGTTATCATTGTTGTCACAGCTGACTTGCAGCCTTCTGTAATCTGCATTGGAAAATTACAGATGCTCCTTGATTTTTATTCTTTTTTATAATGTCTCTTCCTGTTCAGATAAACATGCAGTTTCCAGTAGTGATTTCAGGCTAGACTTTCACTGTTACTATTCTTCACAGGTCAATTCTTCCCTGTTATCCTCTGTTTTTCCTTGGGAGGAATAGGGGCTGGAAACAGGTTTGGTTAGTAATAGTAGTTGTAAATATTTATGTAACATCAGTGTCCAGAGACTTTTTCACAATCGCATAGAGCATAATACGCTTCTGACCTTTATACAGTTTCCCAGGAAATGAATCCCTTAAAGCAAGAAAATAGGCCTCTCTTTCATTCCCCAACTCAAAGGACAAGTCCTGGCTTCAGCCTCTGTTTCTCATGCTGGCTCTTTCAGCTAGTCCAAAAGAGATGTTTATCCCTTGGGGAGAGATATGTCGAGAAATATGTAATAAGATGTTACAGCAACATAGTACAGATTGCTAATAACTGTGCAGTTTTTAATAATCTTATTGGCTACAGTATTATAAGATCCCTGTATTAGAACAAAAAAGGCAAAACCTTTTTCCATATTGGTCTTTGAGTTAAAAAATAAAAATCCAGGATGTCGTTTTCTCACAGCGCAGGCTGATGAGAGCTTATCTTAATGACTGATATCTTATCTTACACATGATATCCCAGCTGTTTAGAACTGAAACTGTTTAGCCTGGAAAAGAGAAGACTCAGGGGCATCTAATCAATGTGCACAAATTTCTGAAGATAGGGTGCAAAGAGGATGGAGCCAGGCTCTTTTCAGAGACGCCCAGTGATGGGACAGGAGGCAATGGGCACAAACTTGAAGCACAAGAGGTTCCATCTAAACATCAGGAAACACGTCTTTACTGTGAGGGTGATCGAGCACCGGCACAAGTTGCTCAGAAAGGTGGTAGATTCTCTGTCCGTGGAGATACTCAGAAGTCACCTAGATGTGGCCCTGGGCAACTGGCTGTAGATGACCCTGCTTGAGCAGGGGGTGTTGGACCAGATGAGCTCCAGAAGTTCCTTCCAACCTCAACCGTTCTGCATTCAAGGTCAAGCCACCCTCCTCCTCATAGTCCATGGTTTGCCACTGCCTTCAAATTATCTCCATAAACGTACAGGTTGCATTCACAGAAGACTTGATAGGCCCATAGAAGAAATGGATCTTTCCAATCTGAGTAAGTTTGGTGGGGGGGTCTATTCAAGCACGTTTTTTTCATAGAAATTTGCAGAATTTTCCTTTATCTCTGCAGTTATCAACCAAGATTTAGATCCCATTTCTGTGGGCTATTTGTAGAGCCTAATTCTTTTGCAGAGATCTCAGTCAGACAACAGCTTTATAGGAAGGGTGGCACAGAGCAGATGCAATTGGTTGGAGGGGAGGTCTCTTACATATCTTTAGAGTGCGTTGTGCTGTTCCGGAAACATTCAACTTTCAAGACAGCCTACAGGTTCCAGCAAAAGGATTCAATGCTTCTCTGACATGCTTCAGGTAAGGTAAATTGTACCTTGCTTTGATTTACACTTTCTAAATTAAAGGCTTACATTAGTACAGATGGCTACTTACAACAACATTTTAATGTAATTATGTTTTATAATAGGAACTTAGTACCTGTCTCCATAAATAAATATTATGGCAGATAGAAGAGGGAAATGAAAAAAAAAAAGTCTCTTTCAGTACCATTCCTTAGGGAATGGCTTAGGGAAACATGCTTGGTAGTATCTCCCCTTTGCAGTAATCCTGGCTGTGTGTGAGGTAGCATCAGAACAGATCATTTTTGTGGTTATTATTGAGAACCTTTTTGGGTTTAGATGTTCTTTTATTATTTTTTTACTCTTTAATATAAATATTTGGAAACTTGCAGTTAAAAGGGCATTTGAGTCCAAACATCTAGGCAACTGTCACTGTGATGCTATGTGCAAAAATTCAAAAGTTTCTCAAAAAAACAGGCGATTACAATGGAACAATATTCATGGCGTTAAAATTACTGTCTTTCAGGACTGAGATTGAAACATGTCTTTTGTCTTGTTTTATTTTGTTTTCCGAGATAAACAGATAACATACGTTAAGCTAGTTAACATAAGTTTCCAAAATCTCTAATAAATGAGGAAACTACTAAGTTATGGGCTTTAAAATAAAGGAGAATTGTTCCTTAGAAGACAATGAAGGTAAGTCAATACTTTAATAGAACATAGCTAGTTTGGGTACACCCAAAATAATACCCCATCTCAGATCTCACTTAATAAGGAGGCTTGAGCATCATCACCATTGGAACGAGAGGACTTTTGAAGTCTTACAGCACTATCAAGCCCAGAGATTAAAAAGTCCTGAGTCAGACTTTTGCTCTTTGAATTTTGAACTGTTACTGCAATGCACAACAATAGGTTGTCTGTGCGTTTGTGTGAAAGAAAGAAAGAAAAAATGGTGCTGCCAGTGTTCCCAGTTACATTAAGGTCCCATTAATTCGTACAACACATTCCTCACATGGCTCCAAACCTATTGCCAGCAAAAAAGATAATTTCTCATGGTTTCCTTTTCATAAAGCATTTCTTCTTCAACCTTGCTTCTGGTCTTGCTTCTGCCTAATCAGTCTTGCTCCTGAGTGAGTTCCTTTACCACTCCCAGGCTAAAATCAGCCCGGCTCCCTTGCTTTTCCTCTGTGTGCTCCAACCCTTCTCCTGTGCTAGAAAGAAGTGCGTGCAGCAGAGTCCTCTTCCGTGCTATGCTGGGACCAGCATTGCATAAAAAGCAAAGAAGGGTGAAAAGCAGAGGATTTGCAGGATTTCCCACTCCCGCTCTCTTCTCTCTGTGATGTTAACTTCAGGACCCTGACCCTGGAGAGGGTTGAGATCTCCCCATTTATCTGCACCAGCTCTGAGCTGCTTGTCTTCTCCATGAGGAGAGCCAGACGGTCTCAGTTATCCTTGTTTCAGGTTGGTTGTAATTTGCTGGAAAGCTGAAGCTTTTGGCGTTGGCTGCAGACATGTTTCAAACTCATTTAATTTACAGAGATTCGAAAGGAATTGGCAACACTTCAGAGCTTCATTAAAGCCTGAAGGAAGGTGGTGGTGATGGATTCACACAAGTTTGTCTTCTTCTGAGACAGCATTAGTTGCAGTAATCCAGGAAGTACTGCACTGCAGTGAGTGATCTGGGGAACCAAGCAGGGAATATTCTTTCCCTGGGGACTTCTCTTGAAATCCAGCAATTCTGGATGTTTTTGCTATTTTTTCTATGATACTGTTGCCTCTTGAACTCAGAACTGAATGTTTCAGCTGAACAATAAGATGAAGACATGAGGATTGAATATGAAGATGTCTTTCAATGTGACAAAATAGAATACTGATAACTAGTAGCCACAAAAGAGTGTATTGAGCAGTTTTCCTCTTATGATACTGGACTTTGGAAAATTTGAGACCTTTCACAGAATTTTTGCATGGTCTCACAAATATGGGTACTTGCCACTCTGTCTGCATCACCCTGTATAAAACTTTACATTCTCAGGGTAACAGTCAAATATTCCCTGCTATGCGTGGAGTAGCTAACAGTGGAATTCACTGAAGCCGGAAAATAATGGAGTTAACTAAGCCAATCAAAACAAACAAACAAACAAACAAACAAAAAACACCTATGTGGACAGGACCCCAGTCTTACTCAAGCATTGTAAAGTGCTGTTAATCTGGATTATGTACAGATGTTAAATGCAAAGTTGGTGCTTTGTTTTGAAAAAATGAAAAAGTGATTGGGGGTCACATGTGGGAAGCAGGGACCCATTTTCAAGTCAGCACCCTGCCTCAAGTAGGGCAGCTAGCAGTACAACATGAATCCATCTGCCAAAGGTTCATGGGCAGGCCATCTCAGCCACTCTTGAAGCTGTTTCACTGTTCATAAATTATTAACCTGGCCGTAAGGTGGGGAATTATTACCTACCCTCTCTGCTGCTTGGTGAATCACTACATGCCTAAATCCTTATGCATATTTAGCCCTTAGGAAATGACTGTAATAGGAAGAGAAAGAATAGTCCTGTGCTTGGATAGCAGTAGCCAGCAATGTAAGGAATTGCTCTCACAGATATTGTTGTCTTGTTGGTCCTCAGGCACTGTAAAAGCTTGGAATTAGGTGGGCTTGTCCCAGAGTGGAGCCCTTAACCCTGAGAAAGGTATGCATGTTCTCCATATAACATATGGGAATGCTTGCATATATAACCAGAGACCTCCCTTGTCCTAGCAAGGAATTGTCCATGCAAGCTGGCAAAATAATACAGATGGAAAGAGCAAAATGCTGCGTGCAGAAATGACTGACTGACTCAGACAGGCCCCCATTTCCACACAGCGCTCAGCCATGATTCCTTCGGCAGAGACGGGCACCTGTGTGTAGCTTTTCTGTCTGTGGAAACCAGAGATGCCTCAAAAAACAGCCAGCAGCCAAAAGGTTGGGGAAATCACTTAGGTCAAGGAGACACACGTTCATATTTCTGTGTGATTAAAATCAAGGGACTGAAACCTGTATCACAGCTAAGGCCCCAGGCTAGGCAGAAGTTAAGTCTTTCTCAACCTCCTGAGCTAAATACTCACTGCAGAGATAGAAGAGAGAGAGGCAGTGGTTGACTCTAGAGCTCACTTGTGCAGGTCTGGGGACGTGAAAATGTGGTGTCTAGGATCCAGTGATTGTAAAATAGCTGCACCATATGCTACAAATGTACCTGCAGAGCTTGAAAAGGATGCCTCGGGGTACCCAGCATCTTAGGAGGTGCAGAGGCTTGGCCCCAGATCCCAGGTGAGTACCTGCTGAGTAGCTAGTAGCAATTTTGAGAAGGTGTCTAGTCTCTAAACAGGGAGACCGAGGCACCTCTGGAGGGGTTGCCACTGGAGGGCCCTCAGGATGCTAGCTGTGATGTAGAACTGCAGAGCATGGTCGAGCTCTGCTGCGTCTGGTTAAGTTACATCAGACCTGAGCGATCTGTTTTAAAGAATGTAGCTCTACATACAGCTGGAACAACTGTGCAATGGCATTACACAAATAAATGACGTGCTGGAAAAAAAAGTCAAACTGTGCAGTCTCTGGGCGGGTGAGCAGGTTTCGCACCTATAATCTTCCACACCACTTGCTTTGCAATACGAGGGAGCTGTCAGAGACTGCCAATAGGAGCTGCGTCTCCCAGCCTTGCCCTCCCTTATCGTATTTCCAAGCAAAACCAGCTGATTAAGCAGGGCCTGGTGTGACTGACCGTATATCTGGTTTCAGATCTGCTCAGCATGGGATCATCTGTTGATTCACACTTCCTAACAAACACAGGCGCTAACTTTCAAGTCTGCAGCCCCAGACCCCTTTGCCCAGACAGGCACTGGTGGCTTACTGCAGATCTTGGCTTAGCAGTCTGCTAACTGTCTGTGGGTCAGGGCACTTCTAACCCAAGCAATGAGGGGTGTTGAAACTCTGCATGCACACAGACACACAGGGACATACGATAAGGTAGGAAAAGGATTTTGAATGCAGTAAGTTATGTATATGAGAAACGGTGAAGCAGAGTGGCGGGAATATATGATCATGTTGTAGGAACGTGCTTCTGGAATAATTCAAACCTTATCTGCACAAGGAAGTATTTGCCAGTTAACTCCAATTGGTATTGTTATACCAGGAAACCCTCCTAATGAGTATAAAGCTCATACTACTTTCCCCAAGGACATAAAGGGTTGCTTATCTTGTTGGAATAACTGCTGCCTTCAATCTCTGACCAACATAGTTAGGCTGGCAGACGTAGAAGGAAGAGTGAAGACTATCTTTAGACTTTTACTTCTCTGTAACTCAACTTTGCCAGTCATAAAATGGAATTAATGATCCCTATTCTGTAGCTCCCAGAAATACTGAGAGAAGTCACTATTTAAGATTTGCGTGATATTTTCAGAAATAAGCCCCGTAATGTGCTCCACTAATGTACCGACTACTGCAAGCACCCTGTGAACACCCACACAGCTCAGTAAGCTAGATGTTGTCTCCAGCTGGTTACAGTATCCACACAGCTGTGGAAGAAAGTGAGACACTGGTGGCATGACTGCCAGTTTCCCAGAGGTAATCTAGTTCCCATCTATTTCATTTCTGTGGGAAAAACATCTGAGCACACCTGAAACTTCATCAGGCATTTCACGGTGTGCTCTAGCTAGCGTGTGGCTGTAGGCATGAGCCCTGAGTGACAGGTAGTGACATAGCTTCAGTACAATCCATAGTGTACAGGAAACTTGGGAAATCACCATCACTGCACAGATAACACATGACAGATCCAGCCTTCCCTTCTCTTGTCTGTCTCTAACATCTTCTTTCTTTTTTTATTCTCTACTTTTCTCTGAAATGCTTAGTTTAACTGGAAGGGGCGTTACAGTGTTGCAGATTGATATATGTTAAAGGTTAGGAAAAGCAGTCATGTCATCCAATATTAGGCATTTATATATAATCTGGTCAAAGGCACTTCAGGGATATGATTTGACTGACCCACTTTTAGGGTAGGACAAATTTCACCTGAACAGTGTGTATAACTTTCAGCGGCTTGTAGAGGTGGTCTTGGCATTGCGCACATTAATCACATCCTAGAGGTCTTTACTCTCCCTGCATCTTGGCCTTTCATTTCTCTTCTTCTGTGTTGATGAAAATAAAGCACTCGCTTTTGCTTTTATTTTAGGTCAGTTTCACATTTTGGTTTTCAGGCACTTGGCAGCTGCATAATGTTTGGTTTGCAAACACTCCCAGGGAAAGGCTCAATACAAGCCAATAACTTTCTTTGCAAAGAGATAAAAACTCAAACATTTTTCTTTACTCATGCGTTTTGTAAACATTTTTTTTCTGATTTCCCATTCCAAAATGTAAGCTCTGTGCTTAAACTATTTATTCCTCTACCCCTATGTGTTCAAAAATCTCCTCTTTCCACATTTCACCTGGGATTTTTGTGTGGTTCTGTGCTCTGTTTTGGTAGGAGGTAGAAGTTTTTTAAAAGTCTTCTTTAACAGGCTGGTCATTTGGGGAACTGTAACAGGCATGGTAATGTCCATCCCATGCAATGCAGGCACATGGACTAACAGTGACCTGTTCTTTCCCAAGCTGGCATGTCTGTATGATGCACGGCGGCTTTTTGGAGAAACCGGATTTGGCTTAAAAGCAGTAAGGTTTCCTGGAAAGTGCATATGCTTGTGCTGCTCGCTGCAATCCAGCTGTTTAGGGTGCCTCTGCAGCCAGGCTGCACTGTGTGATGCAGACATGCCAGCAAGCATCACTTGACACTGCTGTCACCCCCACTCATTACCACTCAATGGAGAGTGCTGTTCTTAAGAGCCTTCCTGTGCACCTAATATTCCTAAAGAGGTATCATAGGGAGGATTTAAACCCAGCACTGATCGTAAATTGTTTTAAAAAGCCAAGTATCACTTCAACCACTTTCCCATCGTGAAGTTTTCAGTTAAACTATGGCTATCTTGGAGGTTGTTTGCAGACTCAATCTCCTTGCTTCCTCCCCCTTACCTTATAAACTCTAGAGATTAAGATAATGGAAGGACACTAAATATACACCAGATTCTTGATGGGATAACTGAGCAGACTGTGAGTATTTTAAGATCATGTAAATTTGAACAGATTTATGGCAGCCAAGAATGCAGGCCCACAATCACATTTTCAGCTTAATTGGAAGTTGACTCATTAACACAAGACATCTAGACATCACGGCAGTCACAGCTGTCCAGTCTTTCTCATACCAGAGGCTAAATAGGAGCTCTGGACTCCTCCCATGTAAGCCCCAAGACAAGAATAGAGGTGATTTACACATTCCCAATGAAGATGGGACACCTCTGCATTTCCTTCTCCTTTGTTGATGCAGATGCTACACTCCTTGAAACAAAAGCAGCTCCCTGTGACACAAAGCAGGCACTAGATCTGGACAAGACCACCTATCTGTTTGAAATAGTTCAGTAGCTCCATGCTCTTATGTTCAAGGGATGTGTCACACGGGATGTGCACATTCTCATTTGCATAGTATATCCTAAATTACAGGGGTGCTCGTAGGCAGCCCAAGAGCCAGTTCCAACCCATTGATGAGTCTATCTGTACCCTGAGCAGTTTCTCTTTTTTAATCAAAGGGTTTTAAAATGTGTATTTATCTGACCATATAATGCAGTACCCAGCTGTTAAAAAGCTAGACAAACCTGATTTATGTTGTTTTCCCTGGTCTTTTTGAAGGTAGAAATACAAGTTACAGGAATATACCTGTTTTGGTTATTTCTTGGTTTACCATGTTCCATGACTGTTGAAAGGTTTTACTATCCAGTATCTTTTGAGCATGGACTTTTTCTGCGTAGGGTAATCAAGACAAGATAAGAAAGACATAGCAATTTTAGCACCGCCGAAGATGAAAAAAGCAGGTGAGAAAAAAATCAGCTCAGAGATAACACCATAAGGCACTAAAGTAAATAACCTTATGTGTGGTTCCTATTTCTGTTTGTTTTATTTATTTTTTAATATATATATAGATGCATTAAATACTTCAGCCTCTTCTGTTTCTTCAGTTAAAATATTTTGTCTTTAAAGATTATTTTCTTCACGGTGTTGGAAAAGGCAGAAATCAACATGTTGGGCTTGTTAGATTGCTGCTGCACTAAACTGTCAATAATAACAGCAGAACAATGTCATTAATGGAAAGTGTCAATTTAATTGGAAAGATCCAATTTTCCATTTCCTGGGTCTGTGAAATGTGATTTTAAATATTAATGAGAGTCAGGCCCAAGGGGATGATCCAGATTGATTCATTTAAATTAACATCAATATCTGAGTGAATGCTCTTGTGTCAGTTTCTAAGTGATTTTAAAGGTGGATAGATTGGGAAGCGGATGGATGAATGAGCAGGTTAATGGGTAAGACTTGAGCATAGCAGAGAAGTCATGGTTACCTGACCAGACGGAAGCACAAAAGGAACAAGCTGCTGTATGAGTATATTCTCATAGGACAGCATTCACTAAAGATACTGGTGATGGCTTACGGTGTTGTGATAAGGATAATGAAAATTTGGAGCAAAACACACAGATACCAATTAAACCATGATGTCAGTGACATTTTTAGATCTACCCCTTTCTCTTGATCAGCCCACCAAAAGACAAGATATTCCCCTGGGGCCTGAAATCAGTCCCTGTCCTGAGATTTTGGCTACTATAGGGCTGCTGAAGGCTCCTTCAGGTCACTTAACGCCTGCTGTGCTTCACAGGGACAGGCTTCCCCCTGGGGCAGGCCAGACATTACAGAGCCCACACCTGACACCCTGAAGGCCCTGCAGCACTCATTGGTTTCCCAACCAAGGATGCTTTGTGTAGCAAGAGTCTGGTAATCGCTACTTAGCAGGCAAGTAACGCCAGTGGCAAAGTGCATTGGTGTTGATGAAGCAGTGGTGAAATCTAATTCAACTTGACTTCTTGCAGAGTTTACAAAGTGAGTAAGAAATGAGGGTGTGTGGTAGCATTATATAGCTTCAAGCAGTGTGGGTTATCCAAGCTGTAAAATCCTTAGTTTTCCTTTGAATGGCTTACATGCAACAGCCATAAACGTAGCTGTCTTTCCTCACTGCTCTACTTACTGTGCTCAGACTCAGGCCTGCTCTTATCCCACTGCTTATTGTTACTGGCCTCAGAAGCTCTGATACAAGGACAAAACATGTTGTTTGCAGCAGGCCTTCAACATGACTTTCTTTCCCTTTGCTTTCTACAGTCTTTCACAGCCTTGCAACAGTAGAGTTACCTTATCCAGGCTTTTCCTGTCTCTGCTGGGAATTTTTGGATACTCTGGGATGAGAGGGGTACTTGTTAGAGACAGCAACTGCACAAGCTGTCATGCTGTTGGTGGGCAAGTCGTATGTACCAGCTATTCGTATTTATTGCCTTTAGATGATTTGGGGATTCTGGGCTATGCAGGCCCTTTTGATACTACAGAGCTGCCCTCAAGAACTGGCAGTATGAAGGTTTTATTGTTCTTGAACAGTGAATTACCCATGGATTAGTTTATTATTCCTGGATCACTCATGAGTGCTGGGACTGACTGCTCACACATGCAAACACACACAAACCAATGATCAATTTGGATCATATTTTCAGCTGTAAAAGCATGCATGCCTATGCGTGAACCTACACCAAAAAGTTCTGCATTTGTACACCAAATCCCAGCTTTTCCTTTGCCTGCATTACTTGAGGCAGATCATGTCTCCTTTTAACCTCAAAGGCGAGTGGTAAGACAATGAGTGCACACCAGTGAGCTGGGTGGTTGGCTGGTAGTCGAGAGGTCTGGATTCTGTTCTCCATTTTCATTTTGACCCACTGCCTGACCCTGGGACCTCTCTTTGTTCATCTTGTCTATTCAGATTGATGGGTTTCACTCACAGCCTGTTACTGGATGTGAGTACTCAAGTTAATGGAATCACAGTTTCAGGGTATGTCTTAAACTGTGCTCCTGCTTGTGCATTTGTTTAAATCCCCTGCTGTGTGTGCGCAAAAAGCTCACTTGCATGGCTTGGATTAAGTGATAAAGCTCAAGCTACCCCCAGCTGCTAACCGGTTCCTGAGAACAGCTTTTGTTGTGTGTTCTTGGATTGACAAGAACCATCCATGACTGGTGGTGGTTTGAATCTCTTTTCTAGGCAAGGCAGGACAGCAGCTGATGCTCCTCTTAACACTCCAATAATATTTTAAGAGAACAAGATTCATCACTCTCACACTTTGCAGTTTTTTGTCAATAAACAGTTATTACTGGTGAATATTAAGTATTTCATGTCTGCAAATTAGCACTTTTGCTGCCCCTAATTTCTCAGCTGGTGTAAGAGGTTACTCGCTTTGCCTACTCTAAAACTGTCTCTGTTGATGACAAATTTGGTGATGAGTTGAGATACAGGGGTACCCACCTGAATCCCTTTATCTGGGCACAAACGTTGCTGTTTCCTGACACCATTAAGCCGGGGCCTCAAGTATCTGAGATATGAATCTGACCAGTGATGTGTTCTGTCCATGAAACAAACATCGGTTATTCAGCATAGTAAATGAATCACTCTTTTCAAAGTCATTTGCCCCTGGATTATAATTTAACCCTTATCTGGAGTGTGAACCAGGAACCTGAATGATGACCAGAGAGTTAAGGAAAGTAAGCGCTATTTCCTCATTCCTCCCAAGTTGCTGTGTAAAAAAATGATATTGTAGATTTTGTTCAGTTTGTACTCTCATAAACACCTCTCCCTTTCCTGCTGCCAACCAGAGATTGTGTGGTGCTACTAGCACATTAAAAATTACAGATGCCAAGAATGACTGCTACAGAACAGGGTGGAGAGCCGAAGTCCTTTAATATACAAGTAGCTGGCTCTTGAATGGTGCATTCCCAGAGCATGGCAGGTTGCCAATGTATGAGGCTGCTAGAGTTCTTCCAAAAGAAAGATAAGAATATCTATCCAATTGTCCATAAGGTGCCTTGCATTTTGTGGGTGCTTGGAATAACTAATGGTTAAAAACAAAGTCTGGATACTCCAGTCATGCTAGCTGTAACTGTTGACATCAGTGAGATTAGGACTGAGTTTGCTATTTTTTGTCTTTGTCTAAGTAAATCACAGACTCTTTTATGGCTGTGACAATTAAGCCTCAGATTATTTCTCTAAATTGTTTTTCACCAAAGTTTTGCACTAAGCCCAAGACTTTCATTAGACTAATTTTCAAGGTGCTGAAAATTCATTTTATTTGTTTACTGACTCTGCTGCAAGTACACATTATCCCCTGGGAGACTGGCTGGCTATAAGTGATCTGAAAAAGGCCACAAAGTCAATGCCACAGGTAGGAGTAAAACTCCTGCCTCTATGACAGTTCTTCCAGTCTTAACATTTTACTATACACTTCCTTGCTGTAACTCATTTTTCATGCTGCAGTGAAAACCTAGGGCAATTTTTTTTTTTCAAACACATGTGATCCAGATTTCTGTAAAGAGACATGCTGTGGCTTTTTTTTTTTTTTTTTTTTTTTTTTTTTTTTAATGTTAGCCTACTCCCATGCCCCAAGAACTCTTTCAGTCTGCTTTGTAAGTCAGATCAATTCCAATACCCAGACAAGCTGGTCACGGGAAGAAAATTCCTCATTAAACCTCATGCTAGACCTACCTGATGAGAATTTTAGTTATGAATTTGTCAGTGCAAACTAAATTACAACGAGGTGATGTTATAGACACCTGGCAGAGGGAGTCACAAGGGCGATTCACCAACTAAATGTAGACACATCTGAACAGGGTACCAAGTCCTGATAATTAATGGAGAGAAAAAAAGACATGGCTAAGACATGATTCATTTCATTCTTACGTTGCTGATGAAAAGATAAAGTGCAGATTGCAGATAAATCTCACCATAAGAGTATCCATTTCCATTAGCTATAAAGTGAGCTTGGCATGACTACCTCAGATAGCGATTCACATCATAAACATCTAAAGTTGAATGAGATAAGCTCCCCCAGAGGATGAGATCCTACACAAAAGGTGAGTACAAATGTGGAGGTCACCCTGTGAAGTGAACTCTATAGTGCCAGACCCAAAGTCAGGAAGAAATTATGTTTACAGGATTCTGGAAAAGTTACCACTTGCATGGCCCACTGTCAGAAACTCTGGTGCTTGTGGGAATCTTGCACTTATAATGCCAGTAACAAGATTTGCAAGATACCTGCCAGCAAAGCAAGGCATGGCATAGACTGAAGGAGCTCTGTCCACCATGTCAGTTAACTGAACAAGAACAAAGGTCAGCAGGATAAGGCCATGCAGGAGCCCAGCAAACAAAGCCTTTTAGTCAGACTAGGGCATGTTTACGAGACTGATACACTCCGTCTGTAAATGCCTCTATGTCAGAAGTGCAGGAAATCCCTGTGAGCACCCACGCATGTGAGAACATGGTGTTCCCCTTAGCATTGACAGGTTTCACTCCCTGTCCACACAAAGAGCTCATCTTATTCCAGGGGTGCTGTGATGGCCTGAGTGGAATTGAAGTTCCTGTTGCTTCTTCCGCTCCGGAATCCCATTTCCTTCTGTCTCCTTTTTACCCTCCTTCAGCCTCTGCTTCAAACAGCAGTTTCTCTACCACAGAAGAAATGACCAGGCCTTGGCCTGGTCAAAGAGCAGCAGGTGAAGTCCCAGAGACAAGACAAGCTCTACTGACAAAGCACAGCTCTGCTGCTAAAACTTCATTGGCATGAGAGGAGTCTGCTGACACGGCCTGCTTCAGGACTGTTGCCCCTCCAGGCCCTGCCTATGCAGAGGCCTAGGGCTGAGATCTGCCTGTCAGTTGTAGTTGTTCAATAAATAAGCAATAAGTAAATAATCTTGCACAACATCTTAGTTAGGATGATCTGGTTTCCTTTGACATCCTTTGATATCCCAGAGAAATCTGGCTACTTTAGCAGCCCTTTTATATACCCACGTAAGAACAACAGTAGTTAAAAGGCCAGAAAAGATCTAAGTCAATAGTTCCCAAAATTTGGATTTGTGGACTAAGCTGTGAAAATGAGACTTGTTATGGGGTCTGCAGTAATCGGAGTGTCTGCTGCAGCTACTCTCATGGTGAGAGAGAGGCACGTGGCCAAGCCCACAGCATGACCTGTGAGCCACCTGCGGGCCATGCCCTGGGGCCCTGACCAGCAGTTTCAGATGTCACTTTGAGACACCTGCACAACGGTTCATATCCTGGACTGCTGACCCCTCATTCTGATTTTAGCTCTGTTCTATAAATCATCATTAAGCAAAAGAAAATTAAAAGAAAATAATTTTTAAAAAAAGGCAACAGATAAAAACATGTATAAGAACCTGTATTCTATAAGAACCATTACTTTAGTGAGAGACTATTAACACTATGAGAGACTTCCTGAGAGCTACAGAGATTTATCTGTTAACAAGAACTTTATGAAATGTTCATTATCACCACCTACCTACCAGGGGAGCTAGCAATTTCACACCCTTTTTATTCTTAGCTGCGCATTATACCCTCTTAACAACATTTTAAAAATAACCGCAGGAAGAACTGAATCACACATAATTTGAACAATTAGAAGTGACAAGCTGTTTTCTCATCTAGTAAAATATGCCCATTTGGCATACTTTGCTGTCTAGCAGAGCTCTTTTATTCACACCACTCTGCCGGTCTCTAAGGAAGACAAGCTATTATTACAATTCCATTAAAGAAATGGACATCTGCGCTTTCAACAGGATTAATATACTGAACGTAAAGCAGTTATTTATAAAATATAGACCCTGAATTTATTGTTATAAAGCAGACCTGGGAAACTGAAGACACAAAGCCAAGCCAAGTGAGTCCTTGTGAAAGACCTCCCTCTGGTCCACAGAGGTGGCCAGACAAAATGAATCAGTTCTCCTGTGTGTAGCATCTCTCATTCATAATCTGGACCTTGTAATATTTGCTCCCCTTACTCTACACTTACTAAACCTTTAGGCAGTTTGGGTAGAGCACTCCATGTCAGAGGTGGCATGGCTGTTCTCTAGACAAAACAGGGGCCCTGAGTTGTGGATGTTATGCAGTCTTATGCAAGCCAGACTTTTTTCTTTTCCATCAATGAACAATCAAGTTCAAATTTCTTGGTCAGCACCCAACTTGATCTACCAGGCAAGATGAAAGCAAGTCAGAAAGACCTACAAAGGTTTTGCAAAGACCCCAGCCTAACTCCTCTGACCTTTCTCCCTGGAGACCTACCATAAAGCATAACCTTAAATTTCCATATCACTTTTAGAAATGAACTAGTGTCTCATTTTTAAAGGCACATATGTGCCTGGAAAGGTAGCACGTGGTTAGTGGACATTTCTAAAGTCTTTTCATGTCTAACTTCTACTGAATCAAACAACAGCCACATGATTTAGTGCTTTGAAAAAATCAGGCGGTAGATTTCTGTAGCTGCATTTACATTCTCGGCCTCTGTTAACCCCACAAGTGAGATAGAAGCTATCAGAACTGCTTATTTCCTTGGGGGCAATGACAAGATTTTGCTAGGAAATAAACAGGTCTGGAACATAAGCATTGCTAAAGAAAGATGTGTAGATCTGGGAGAGCTGAGAACATCCTAGTTTCTAGTGTTATGTCCTGCCATAGGGAGAAGAGGAGGCAGTGAGTGGAAGCATTTCTTTTTAGTAAACCTTTATTTCTCATTTTTCCATACCTATTAGCTTCTTGCCTTCGCACATCTCTGATCCTCTTTGCTCTGCTCCTCCCACCTACCACATATACAGCTTATCTCATCCCACCCTCTTGGATGGTAATGGAAGGTTAATTATCCAGTGAGAGACAGTATGGCTCCTTTCTTCTAACTCTCTGGGCACCAACACAGTGCTCATAATTATCATATCGTCTTCAAATTGCATGGTAGGTATTTTAGGAGGTGAAAAATGCTGTTTATTTGCTACCAGCAAATCCCATTCTTTTCTGCTTGATCCAAACCTTTTTTTTCTTCATCTTCTTATTTTCTAGAAGCAAATCAAACATGCTTTCATCGCACTCTCTTGTAGCAGAAAAGCAATGTTTAATTCTTAAATTCTTAAAAATGTTGTGTTGTTTTCTTGTCCCCTTCTGTCCCTCGAGACAAAATAATCCCCTGTGAAAAATCTGACCCTATTATGACAAAACTGTAAGCTCAGAAGAAATCAATAAGTATCCATTCGTTGTGCCAAACAAATCTGGATAAAGCACTTTAAAAAGATAAGACTGATCCATTTCCATGGTCCCAAAGGGAGAAAGCTTAGTGCATTGCTGTGCTTCCTTGCATAAACTCTAGTGGCTACAGAATAAGGGATCTGCCTGGTAACTGGAGTTTCTCCCTTTCTACAAATCATTAATTCTATTCATCTTAATTCTTCACAGAGGAAATCTTTGTACCATAGGACAGCAGGTAATCTTGTTTGTACTTTGGTTCTGTAACATCGTATGGTTGAAACCATGAAACATCAACGATCCTTCATTCTCATGAAGAGCAATGGGAATTGATAAATAGTCTTAATAATTTCCAAGAACACACTGAAGAGAATTCACCCTAACAGTTGTAATTTGCCCCTCAACAGCAAATGTTATTCCATTTATTTATTTAGTTGGTTACTGTTATTAAATAGCTTTCTGGTCTTTTTAGCTATGACAAAAGTGTGTTTAAATGCACATGAACTTGAATTTGTGTTACATTCCATATGTGGGTTGGGAGAGGTAGGGAGGGAGACTGCAGGTTTTGCATCCAAAAGGAAGTAGCTGCAGGAACTGATACATGAAGGAGGTTACAAGATGTTACCTGCAGTTGTGGAATGGAAGGGGTTTGGAAATTGATGCTTTGTAAAGCAGTGAGATTCTCAGTCTCATCACTGAATGCATGTATGAAGCAACCTTGTGTTGGGCAGCCACAGTCACTAGATACACCTGCCTCCAGGAAGAAATACATGTTTACAGCATTGCCCTATAAGGAATGATCAAGGCAATTTGCTTCAGTAATATCCATTTGGATAATAGTAGCCTTATTCCTTTTCTTGAGGCAATTAATAATTTACAGCTATACCAACAATGGTCACTGCAGTCATCAGGCAAATGGATTACAACCAATGTATAAGAGATTGAGCAAAAGCTGCACCCATTCTCTACCACATATAGTCTACAAAGGGCTTAAATGGCTAAAAATCCCTGTGCATTCCCCTATGTCAAATTTCTAACTTGGGTAGCCTGTAAAAGGCTGTGAATTGAGTACTTAAGTAGTTGCAAATGACGTACGATTTTGTGGGATAACCTAAAAATCAAATCCCCCGGCACAAATTATCTCCAGTTCAGTCCCTATTGAATCCTAGAAGCTTTTGCTGGTGGGTGTCATCCTTACCTCGGGATCTCCATGACATTGCCACAGTGCAGTTGGGGCTGCATGAACACCCATGCTTTGCCACATACACCCTGAGCCGTTACTTCTGGTCCCAAAGAGGCAGGAGGGTGCCAAATTCTCAAACCTGGAAAAGCTCACTCTACAGCTGTGTTATGAAACATCTGTGTTTTCTTTTTGTGCTGAGCTACAGTCTGGGGAATGAGTTAAGAGTCGATGGTCGGTTGTTTTTTTTTTCAGTGCATAATGATTTTTTTTTTGAAATTATTTTTTTTTAAAAAGGAACTATTTAACATTATGTGAGGAATAATCTGGTAACAGCTCAGCAAGAGACTGTCTGTTTAGGTCCATAGCTATCTTTTTCTGCAGATATTTCATATTCACAGCCTCCTGCTTTCTTTTATTGTACTAAAACTTTTATTGAAATAACGCCAGAACCAGACGAGAGTTTCAAAACTAGAAATTTATTGCAGGGCTTGGATGCTCAAACTTCCCCAGGAGAAAATGTTACCAGATCAGAACAATCCTAACATAAAAGGTGCAAGCTCTGTAGGTAAATTGGCAGTAAAAGGAAAACCAGACAGAATGCTGTGCTGTTTGGGGCAAAAGACCTGGGAACGGGGGACACAGAAAAGGCTGCAGATCTCAATTCCTTCTTTTCCTCAGTCTTCACTGTCAAAGTCTGCCTTCAGCTTCCCAGACCTGTATGCCTTGTGGCAGAGTTTGGAGGAGATGAATATTGCTAATGGTGGAGGAAGATTAAGTCAGAGACTGCGTAAACAAATGCATCAGCATAAGCATGGGGACATGTACAAGTCCTTGGGCCGGGACGGCATGGATCCAAGGGTTATGAGAGGGCTGGCTGATGTCATTGCAAGGCCACGTTTTATCATATTTGAAAGATTATGGCAATTGGATGAGGTCCCCAATGACAAGAAGAAAGGCAAATGTCACACCCATCGCCAGGAAAGGCATGAAAGAAGATCTTTCTTAGCAAGAAACTTGCCAGCAAGACGGTTCACTTTATTTGGTATTCACGAGGCTTCGTTTGGAGGATTGTGCCCAGCTTATGGGAGGGAGTCCAGCAGAGTGCCAGGATCATGACAGGGGCTGGGGCACATGACACTGAGGAGACACTGAGTTGGAAAGGTTTGTTCAGCCTTGAAAAGAGAAGCTAATTGCCATCTTCCACTACCACGTGGAATATAGGGGAGAAGGAACCAGATTCTTTTTGGAGATGAACTGGGAAAGGTGGGAGTGGAAATGGATGCAGTCTGCAGTAAGGCAAGCTCTGCCTTGATATAAGGAAAGAAAATTTCATCATGAAGGTGATTATGCACTGGAACAGGTGCCTTGGGCAATGGAGTCTTAGTCCTGGATGATTTTCAAAACTTAGCCAGGTAAGGCCTTGAGCAACCTCACCTAGCTTTGAAGCTGGCCTTGCTACAAGGAGGTAGGCAGCCCAATGGCCTCCGGGTGCCTTACAGTCTGGCTTCATCTGTGATTCTGTGACTCTAAGTGTGGGGCTGGATAGCCTTTCGTGGGCTCATACCTATGTGTATTTCCAAAGAGTAACAGAGAACAAAACAGCCAGGAAAGTACCCTTAACTGTTAAGTGACATATAAGTTCCCTTGCCCCGTTAAATCAAACACAGAATGTAAAATACTTACTTTAAAAGACCAGACTCTATTCTTTAATTAGCTTAATGTTGTTTGGCAGAATATAATTCTAGGTGAAGAGCCCTGGTACTATCACTTACTGTAAAAGTGCTATGATTTTGAGGCACCTCCTAGCTTTTTAGCAATAGGCTAAATTTATTTACGATGACTGGAACTTCTCCCAGTGTGTCTGAGTGCTTTCAAATGTAGGGAAGTCCGAAGCAAAGCTGCTGATGGCTCAGTGAGGAGATCATGACTTCTAGTGTGTGGAATGCAGTATCATCTGACACATCTGTGTGCTGGCCTTCTGCTGGGAACTTCTTTTCCTGCAATCCCAACATTACATTGCATCATCAGTCAAAGCTGTTCTCTTTTAACTCCAAAATTTAACAAGTGTCTAAAACCTCCAAATCCACATAAGAAGATGCTAAACTCTAAAGATTCTTCTGACATCTTCTTTTGATGCTGGAGCTCATTCATCTTAGGATCTTTTCACTATGACAGTGAATATGCTGGGGAGAATAAAATCAACATGATAAACAAACACTTATTGATTAAAAACACTGCTCCTTAATGCATCATCAGTTTGGTATGGACATTTACCAGCAAGCATAATCTTACTAATATTTTGAGGCCAATACCAGTCTATAGCAAAGACTTCTGGGAGAACCATCTGGTTGCACACCATCTCTTTTACTTTAATGCAGCACACAGCAATTTCACCACTTTCAATTCCACTTTCAAATTTCCGTTCTACAAGAATCTGCAGGAACATCTTGTATGCACTCACCACCCACACAAACACATGCATACACATGCACAGTGCAAAATCGTCCATTAATGGTTGTTATCCATATGCTATTTGGTCTCATATTTACAGTCACAGGTTTTCCAGCTTAGATGATCAGCTTAGCTAAACACAGTGACAAATGCCACCACACAGGTGTTCCCTCAGCCACAATGACATTTGCACCAGTGCTAGTGCAAAAGTGAGAAGTTACCTCTCTAGAAACTGCCTGATTTTCTGAAGGCAAAGCTAACTGTCTGTTTCCTTCTGAATGTGAAATGGGACCAAATTCCTTCGTGTGTCTAGGAGAGTTTTGCCTGTTTCAGCTAGTCTTACGGACTAGGAGGATGTGGCAAACTAAAGGCGTGACAGGTATATTCCCAGGGGTTTTGAATGTCATTCTTGGCTAGCACTCTGCAAAGCACGGGAATGGTCTTAGGACACCCTTTTATGACAGTGCAGATATAGGTGATGACCCAGGCTAGGTTTATCTTCTGCACCCATGGAGCTGGGGCAGGGAGTCCTTGCAGCAGCCAGCTTGCCTTAGCTCCTTCGTGGTGACTGAAGACCTTCCTGCCCCCAAGACTGATTCTTCTCACCTCCACGCTTCTTCCTGTTGGCCAAATTCAAATTCAGTCCTCACTAAGCAGCCTTAGCTTCCACACGTTCCAGTGAATTAAATCTGCTCCCAAAATATTAAATCATTATATTCTCTCACGCAAAGGGCTGCTCCCATGCACTTCCCTTACACACACCCTGACCCATCCTTTGATTCATCCTGCTTTGCCAGCGTGTCTGATGATATGACGCCTTGTACTCCACCTTATATTAATACCCTCAAAGCCTACCCTAGGGTTTGAGTCCAGAAAATCCCCTTTCAGCAGCCTCATGGACTGGTAATGATTAATCTCTCTAATAAAAGGTTAATTCAATTTTTTCTTGTTCATCTTATCTCTTGGCCCAGAAATTAGCTACAAATATTTTTTTGTATATAAAGCTGCCAAAACCCAGATGTCTTACACAAGAACAGCTGCTTAGGACTTTGTCCTTAGCTGGCTGGCAGTGCAATGCTAGAGCAGAGCCCAGTTTCCTCCCCTCCTGGCTGCAGCGCAGTTTTGATTACACAGACCTGAAACCTGAAAGTTCCCACATGGCAGTGAGCTCTCTGCTTTGGCTCTCATTGGGTCATCAAAGTTTTGGTGATGTCATTGTCATTCACCTAATCTGGGGATGCCCTGAAGCAAGAAAGTCCTTGAAGGGGGATCCTTGCAAAGTGGTACCTCTGCCAACAGGACCGTTTCCTCGGTGTTAGGACAGACGTTCCCTTCTGTAATTAACTTCATGCTACAAACAAGAGCTATCAGCTCACATGCAATGCCCTCAGCATCTCTGATGGTTGCCCTGGTATTGCATATTCTGTAGTTGACACATTCCCATTCTTGTAAGGTTGTTGTTTTCTCTTGGGTGTTTTGTTGGTGGTGGTGGTGGTTTTTTTCTGTGGGGGGAAGGCTCTGATATATAGAAACTATGGTGCCTTGTTTATTATTTCTTCTCCTCCACCATATAACTTCAGTGCTTCACACTACTTCTTGGTGTTTATCAGTATCAAACCCTCATCAGCCTGTGCACTACTAGACAACAGCTTCATTACTCGGGAGCTGGAGTGCACAATCCCACCATGTTAGTGAGCCTTAGAGCTTCAGCTGACAGCCCACTTGCTTTGCACTGCATGCAGCAGCCTCTCCAGCCCTACACTTCTTTTTCAACCAAAGGGCTGAATGATTCTCTCTTTTATGCTACTGTACAGAGTTTAATAATATATATATATATAAAAAGTTGGACATCAGCCTACATAGTCAAGGGCACGGATGTAGAAAGCAATATTAAAACCAAACATCTGATGTTTTAAGAAGCAGAAGCAACAACATATGCAGCAATTTCTTATGTTCAATTTAATTCTCACTCTAGGGTTCATTACAGATTGAACATTTGTTATTTGATTACTCTAGGAGTTGTCTATGCAAAAATTTACTGCTATTTCCTTATCAATGTAATTACACAATTGCAGTAACTCTGCTAGTGTTCTGTGCAGGCATCCTTGTGCTGTAACAAGGCCACAACCAAAGGGGGATGTGCTGGACAGTATGTGCCTATGTTCCTTATATAAACCTATGAGCGCTTGAGCTCACAGTGAACTTTTGTTTCTTGAAAATATCTTCAGACTATCTTGAAAGAAGCAGAAGCATCAGATCTTTTGCATTGTTCTCTAAACTCTGTCCCACTTTTTTATCATTATTTGCAGTCCTTGGTACCACTGTGGGTACTCTCTGTAATGGTTTCTTCTCAAGCACTGATTCTGCATGCTGACACTGGCAGCAACTCCACTCAGCAGGCAGAATCCACAGGCTTGCACGGATCCAAACATAATATGCAAAAGTCATCTCAGGATTGGAGTGCTAGTAAGAGATGGGTCCTTTGAGCACTTCCATGATAAGGTATGTTTCTGCTGAGGCAACATGCTCTATGGCATTGCTAGTCGGTCGAGGGAAGTGATTGTCCCGCTCTACTCTGCGCTGGTGCGCCCTCACCTCGAGTACTGTGTGCAGTTCTGGGCACCGCAGTACAAAAAGGACATTAAACTGTTGGAGAGTGTCCAGAGGAGGGCAATGAAGATGGTGAAGGGCCTAGAGGGGAAGACATGTGAGGAACGGCTGAGGTCACTGGGCCTGTTCAGCCTGGAGAAGAGGAGGCTGAGGGGGGACCTCATCGCGGTCTACAACTTCCTCGCGAGGGGGAGTGGAGAGGCAGGTGACCTATTCTCCGTTATCACCAGTGACAGGACCCGCGGGAATGGTGTTAAGCTGAGGCAGGGGAAGTTTAGGCTGGACATCAGGAAGAGGTTCTTCACCGCGAGGGTGGTTGCACGCTGGAACAGGCTCCCCAGCGAAGCAGTCACTGCACCAAGCCTGCTGAATTTAAGAAGCGATTGGACTGTGTACTTAGTCACATGGTCTAAACTTTTGGGCAGACCTGTGCGGTGCCAGGGGTTGGACTTGATGATCCTTATGGGTCCCTTCCAACTCGGGATATTCTATGATTCTATGATTCTATGAACTCCTTGTAGCATTAAATAGGGGTGAAGCCATTAGTACTCTAGAATTAAGCAGGGCTCAAGAGAAATTGCTTTTAGAAGAAAGAAGAAAGAAAAAGGTGAAATAGTAATCATCAAGGTGTGAGATAACGATAGCCTGGAGGAGAACTTCAGCTATGTAAGAAGAGTTATTTGTGAGAAGCTGCAAGATATAGATTCAACTGGCCTATGAAAATAAACAATCACATTGAATATGATGTCCGGACTATAGGTCCTGGTGAGAAACTGGTATTGTAAGGAAATTAAGGCAAAAGTTCTAATGTATTAGTTATGATTAAATAAACTTAAAATGGCAACTGGACAAGCAGAAGTCCCATTTGAAAAGAAGATAAATCAACAGGGATGCAATAGCTTTTCAAGTCCTCTACCCTCTGGTGGTCACTTCCAGGTGGGAGATGAATGTCTGCAGCAGCTCTGCACAGTGGTGTGGCAGTGTCTTAGCTCCCTGGGGTAAATCTGGATGTGTTTCAGAACCAAATAAAAAGAGATGATCACTGGTGTTTGTTTCTGTATTGATGCTTGTGTGATTAGAACTGCCTTTAGCTTCCCGATCATACATAAAAAAGGGCAGGCAATGCTGTGGGACAATTCTGCATTGCTGCAAGGATTCCTACAAATTGTGAATGGCTTCTTCTGAGTCTAAGCAAATGTCCACAGAGGATGTGCTCTTGGCCAGCTTGTTTGCAATGCCAGTGTTGCTGGGTACATTTATACTAGCTCACTCTTCAGACTGAGAAAATAAAAGTCCAGCTATTCAGTAGAGACCACTCTAGCTGGCTTACTGTGCTTTTATTTCTGCTGGTGGAGGGAAGTTGTTCAGCTGTAGCAAGGTGCAGACGTGTGCTCTTTCCATGGGCATAGTGCAGTCTGGTGTGCAGATTCGCGGTCAAGTGACAAAGAACCACAAAGGTAACTGCTGCTCACCCTTTTCTGCTTCTCTCTGCATGCATTTCACCACATCTCTGCATAAAACTGATCTGAAGTAAGAATTTGCACCTGGTACATGCCTATTTATCCAGTGACTGGCTCAAGCAGCAGAGAAGGTGCACATTGTAGAAGCCTTTTTGAAGATCTGTTGCCACAGCTGTCCTCCCATCATAGAACTTTATACACATATTTTGTAGCTATTGAATTGCAGAGTAATTCGAAAGCATGGGACTTTGTTGCTATTTAAAACTTTATGACTGGGTTTTGTGCTCTTTTATAATCAGGGAGTTAAAAGTTCTGCTGTAAATTGGTGCTTTTGTTGTGATACATTTTGGGCCTATAATCAATCTCAGGCCATCACTTCCCTTCTTTTTCTGAAAGCCCCTACAAACATTACTTCTGGCAGTATCTCAGAACATGACTGCATAGTTGTTTTAGTTGACTCCCACTACTCTGATCCCCTTTCCAGCACATTACATGTTTGCAGCTAAGAGGGTAATTTTAATTTTCATTGCCTCATGTGCCAGTGTGCAAGTCTGAAGGGACGTTTCTATAATTCATATAACAGCCCTCACCAAAATCAATGGCACTTCTATTACTTGTAAGAAGCATCCATTTTCTGTTGCCCCCAAGCAACAGATGCCTTACTGCAAAATGATGTTACAATAGAGGCTGACAACCAGCAGTTACAGAGTAAAGCCACATCACAAGAAAGCTCTGTCATGAGGCTGCCTTTGAGAGGAAGCCAGCAGAAATTGGCTCCTGCTTACTCTGAACTGTGTTATCAGCAAATCTGGCATTGAAGACACTACAGTCTTCTTCTAGATTTTCCGAGTTTGCCTGAACTTCGTCACAGATCTGCTGGCCTCTGGCCTCATAGCAGCTCTTGCTATGAGTTGGAAAGTTGCAAAAGTGTTATTGTTCCAGTTTGATATGGGAAGAGAAGGTTATGAAGCAAATGTCTGCCCAAGGACATAAGTCTAAGGACTGAAATTGTTCAACTTAAATTTTAGTCCCTTGACCTGGCTCACAACAGATATCTGTAGATTCAACAGCAGGTACTGGAGGATCTTGCTCCCACCCCACTGCACAGGAACACATCTCTGCCTCTATATCATTATTTGGATGGGAAGAAGAGATTTTTGTCTTTCTTTCCCATGAACACAAGGACAATGGCAAGAAATAGAGAGAGAGGGGCTGGTGCTTGTTCAAGCTTAACCCTGGTAAAGGGGCTTGGACACATCTTGGGACGTGCCCCAGGAGTGTGGACATGTCTTCCAGAAGCTCAGAGTGCAGTGACATTATGAGTACCCTCAGCCACTGCTGTTGCTTCTTCCTTCTGCTGCCTTATCCTGCCCCTGACCAGGGTGCACCAGTTGTGCTGGTAGAGCTGCTTGTGTGGCCACTCTGGAACCACATTGGAAGAATCCATCCGAAAAATAATTTTCTTTGTGTTATTTTCTAAGTCAAGTGGTTGCGCAAGGCTGTTTACAATGCAGCTGCACAGCTGAAGAGATAGCGTGCCACTGGATGGGGTGTAAATGAGAGAAGAAATCTTTGGGGAGGGGTCTGTAGGGAGAGGAAGGAGATGATGCTTTAAACCAGAATAGCTGTGAAATGCTTTGTAATGTAAAACTGCAGCCGAAGTCAGTTAGCTCATCTTCTTGGGCTTTCTCTGTTGTCACAAGGGAGAGATAAGCTCTTTCAAAGTGATGGAGAGCAGGATTTGTTATCTCTTGTCATTGATTATAGCGGACCCCAGACAGTGAAGTGCTTAGCGTTACATGACACAAATACCCCCAAAGCAAGCAGTGACTTGAAGCCAGACCTCCACCATTCCAGGCATTTGTCCTCATGCTGTCCTCATATTAAGGAAATAACTTTCATTCTTGTGCCAAGAGCCTGCCAAAACAGCAGAACCACACTCCTGAGCGCAAAGCGTTTTTGTAATGCTGAGCAGCCAACAAACTTGAATCCAAATAATAACTACCACTATCAGCCCGGACAGTTTTCATCTCCATTTCTTTTATTTTCAGAAATTATACAATGTTTAAAATAGGCTCCTATCTCCTTACCTACCTACTGTAGACAGTCTTTTAAAGTGTGCCATTACATGGTTTTTTTTGTCTTCCTTTTGGTGAACTTTTCTTAGTCTGTGAACCTCATTTCATCTCCAAGGTGACACAAGTTCCAGGTTGCTTACCCAGCTCCTACTCTGCCCTGAATACTGCAGCAGAATGGCCCTTCAGTAATTTAAATGCACTATGGGCTGCAGAGGAGGGGAAATTGCACTCTGTCATCTTCTACCTTATCTGAAATGACGAGGCAGCAGTTCCTTCTCCATCAGTACCAGTTTCTGTGCTCTGCAGAGTCGTGTGGCAGTGCACAATTGATATGGATGAGCCGTGAGGACAAGAAAACATTTCTACCTAACTGATTGCAGGAGAGCAGATTTCACCTGCTGAGCTGCTGCTCCAAAATATCTTAAAACTTCTTAGAGCCAGCAAAAACAGTAAGTATTAGTTCAGAGCCTCACGTCCTGAGACCACAATTGTTTCAACCCATGGCTATGCACTCTGAAAGTTGAATTACCAACTCAGGGAAGTCAAGCCTGAGAAATGTCTGCTGGCAAAGCAAGCATCCTGTATTCTCTGCTATGAGACACTCCGGCCCAACCATATCAGAATGTGCAGTGTTTGTTTATATACTTTTAAAAAGGGCCACCCAGCTATTGCAACCACAGAACTGTCAGCAGCCATCAGCCAAGCAAATGATTTTGTTTGTTAATTGACCACTGAATAACATGCTGTGACTTTATGACTTTTTTTTTCCTCTTTTTTGCTTTGCGCATGTTTTCCTTGCGAATTACAGACCAAAGAAACCTACCATACTGTAGGTTCAATTTCTAACATTTTTCAGCTGACAGACATTCAATTCACTTCACACACTGCACTAAACCTGGTTACAGCACAATCAGATTTCAGATTGATTTTAGTTATGTTCCCAAACTGTTCTGTAGATGAAGATTTTACCATGGCTGCACTAAGATGTAAGTACCTGGCTAAAAGGTACTTCATAAAAATATTTCATGCAAGATCAAGTTATGTCCTAGCCATATCAAGAACTAATCAGATTAATCAGATCATACAAGAAGATGCAGTTTCCTGACATACAAGAGAATTAAAGCATGTGTCTTTCAAAGGGGCTGCTTTATTTAAATTGAAGCTATGATTTTGGTGTGACATGTACTTTTAGTTTATATCTGACTCCTGTGGCATACATCCAGTGTAAACAAGACATAAGCCAATGTCAGAATGTCCTTATGCACAATTGCACTGTTTAACTGAATCTCTGCAGTATCTACCATTTGTTAAACTTGTACACCCTCCTGTTTGAAGCTGGCTGTTCCCTTCCCACTCTCACACCCAGATTTACTTATTTTCCTTGTGTACTACTTCAGCCCATGTTTAATGAAACCCTCCACATAACAAAACCATGAGCAAAGACATTCCTCTTATAATGAAGTGCGAGATTATCCTTAACCTGGTAATGGGAGTTGAGGCTATTTATAGTCAAACAAAAAGAAGTAATTAACAGTACGTCACAGTTCCTTGACAACTCCGACTTTCTTACAAATTCGCACATGCTGACAAGATGACCATTAGCAATTTCCTTCCTCCCCTTCCTCTCGCCTTTGGAAGAAGCAGGAGCACAAAGAGAGGCCATCATCCAGCAAAGTAAGAGCTTTGGCACCGGCACCAGGTGAAGGTGGCCCTGCCCTGTGGTGGTGTGGGGAGCCCCGTCCCTACAGACTGGTCCCTCACACATCCCTGTTCTTGAGGCCATGCCATGACTAGACCACTTGGCAGAGATGAGTTGTAAATAGGTGTTTCTCTTCCTTTCCCTTCCCCAAAAGAGCTATTTCTACTGAAGTTCATTTCAGCGGTGTGATGACACAGCGGAGGGGTTGGTGTGAAGGAGCAGCTGGAGATGGATGGGATGGGGGGGCAGGAGCTCCCAGATGGGATCATTGCTGAAATCCTCGTAGCATGGAAGTGCAGCCTGGGCAGAGAGTGCTGATGAACCAACACCCGGCTCCAGCTGAAGGCGAGGTCTGGCGGGTCAGTGTTGAACCGCTGGCTGGCCACATTGACTCAGCAGAGATAAGGGCAAGATGTGGGCTATTCCCATGATAGGGAGACGGTCTATCAGGCAAAGGTCCGGAGGGAAAATGTGACTTGTGCTTTAATGGCTGTACTGTGATACAGAGTTGTGTTACAGAAACACAAACAGCAGAATGCCATTTTGCCAAACAGCTATAAGCAGAGAATAAGACAGGCCCAATTTCAAGTACATCAAAGGTTGGAACGAGATGATGGAAAATACTGTATTTTTCCCTTATGTCTACCCACACTGCAGAGGAGTAAACTGACTCCTGAAGGTTGAAACATAACAGCTCAGCTTTCCCATTTCAGAAGTTTCCCTCTTTCTGTCACTTGGCTAGGGGACATCCCTGCCTTCTACTGGCAACCCCCAGTTTGGCCAGTTGGCCAGTGGCACGCACTATTACTCCCAGCAGGACCAGCACTGGAAAATCTAAGAGCCACCGGAATGAGAATAAGGTCTATCACTTACAAAATATGGGGTTTGGAAGGAACTTTCCTTCAGTTCAGCCTGCCAAAAACTGTTTTCTGCTTTTTTTTTTCTCTCTCTCTGTCTATCTATCTATCTAGTCTAGTGCCATAACATAGGGCCACACTCATGAATCTTCATCATATTTTTTTATCGAATATAGACTTTCTAGGGCAAAAATGCAGGGCACTAGTAACACCCTTTGATACCCTGATGTCCTCCTATGGCCCAGTTTGTGTCATGGTCTTCTCTGCAGAGGTTTGCCATAGGGTTGAGTAGAAAGGTCTGTGGTAGGTCACGATGCAGATGGCTTGTGGAGTCTTTTGGAGGAGAGGAGTCTTACAGGGTTACCTGCAATCACAGAAGCACTGAACTGAGGTTGTTAGCCCTGAACCAGTCTTTTCTTTTTGCATGTTAAAGGGAATGACAGAGCACTTCAGCGTCTCCCCATGCAGTTTCTCTCTTCCAGCCCTAACCCGTCACAGACACGGCTACAAGGAATATCCCAGGTTCCTGAAACTTGATTGCTGTTTTATCTTATGGAGTGACAAAGAACCTTTTATGAGGAGTATTACTTCCTGCTTACAATGGTCCTTTTCTTCCAGACCTCCATTAACATCCGCTGGCACTCACATAACTCATTGTGAGACTCTCCCTTCCACGCCTCAGCCTTCTGATAGTGGGGCCCACATGACTGGCTCATGGGTTGGTTTACTGAGCACGTTACCCCCCACATCACTGCTTTTTCATAATTATCGTCTTCACATTGTGGCTTGGAATACATTCACATTGCTCGCCACCTGCCCCAAACCAAATATCACTGTCGGCCTTCCCAGGTTTCTCCAAAACCAAACCCCAAGCCCTTTGGTAATAAGATGAAACTGAAGCGCAGCTTCAGTCCAGTGCAAACATCCACACATCTGCTAACCCCATGGTCTCTCCTGGCTGCCAGATCTAAACTGAAACCGTGCAGTGATGTTAGCACGGTACTGTGCCCAAACCAGCAGCCTTGCTGAGAGGCAGAGGGGCTGAGCTCAGACACAAGTCCCATGCTAAGGCCGTTGCTTCTGTACCAGAATTGGCTCATGTCCAGGCAGCTTGGAGAGCAAGCAGACCAGCCCTGGGACTGCCTGCACCATTCTGTCTAGAGACAGCCTCATCAGTGCTAGTGGGGAAAAGCCAAATTGAAAAGCCAAATGGGACTTTATTGTGCAGTCTCTAATGTCCAGCTGTTGTGATGCTGAGAGCAACTCCCAGCCCCAGGTCCCTGAGTCCAATGCAAACAGAAAGCTGACCAAAGAACTTTAAAACATCACTTCTTAGCACCACTTCCTGAAGAATAGAAAACTCAGTTTTACACCTAAAAAGGAATTTAGTCCATACAAGGGAAGGAAAACAATCTAGCAGTGGATCTTGTCCTAAATCTAAACACTGAAGTTATATTAGCCCTGTTAAAAATGCATAAATTTAAAAGGGAATTGAATATTCCTCGTCTCAGTGTTTTTAAATGCATTAATCGCTCTAGTGCAGTTAAGCAGAAAAGTTTCTCTGTGGATCTGTGGTCACTATACGAGCTTCATCCATTACCTGTGCATCTTGGTGGCAGCAGAGAAGCCAACTGGAGCATCAGTGGTGAAATGCTTGCTTACTTAGGTGGAAAATTATTAGCATAGCTTTCTTGTTACCTAACAGCGGTCTGAATTCCTGAAAGGGATAAAGGAAGAAGATCATCTTCATTCTTTCCAGCTGCACCAAATAAACAGCATTCCTCTTCCATGTTTGTTATTGCTTAGAGAACAGGCAGAGACTCATTTCTTTCTCCAGCTTTGATGCTTATGAAAACTGGAAAGTGTAGGGACACTCCCTGCAGTTGCCTTCAGCCAACAAAAGGGTTAATTGCAATTGCCCCTCCACTTGGCACTCAAGAGAAGGATGATAAAGCCTTATCTACACTGAAGAAAAAAAAGCTTGGCAGCATAACAAGCATTGCACCAAGGAAAAGGAGGTTCAACGAGCAAAGGCTTCTTGGTGCTGGGTTGTTTTGCAGCTTTTACTGTATTTGTATAGTTAAAGCAAGCAACCTTTCCCCACACTTTATCATAAATATAATGATACAGACTTGGCTTGAGAAACAATAGCTTCTACTGGAATAAACATTTGTCTGGTAAAAAAAAAACAAAACAAAACAAAACAAAACTTGCACCTCTGATCTATATATTTATAACCTGTCCAGGGTGGACCAGAATTGCTAAATCTGAAACTAGAAATTTGCTAGCATGATCAACCCTAGTGTAGCTTCCTCATTACACTTGTGCAGTCCATTGGTAATTACAATGTGTAAATTGCCTGAAGGACAGTGAATTCTTGAGAAATTTGTGGAACAAAACATTAGGGAACTGAACTCCAGGACTAAGGTAAACCTCAATCCATGCAATCAGGTGTTCTGGCTTTCAATCTTTAGGCTTTATGTTTGGTCAATGGCAAATGTATGAAAATGGCCATTGGAAACAAATGCTGGACTGAAATCAACCTAAACGGCGTTTTTTACTTACGAATGCTCCCCTATCAATGTAGTAACCTGAAATGAATCCAAATCATCTCTGTCTTTGCTCGCCCAGATGAGTGCAGATTCACCCCACTATCTCCTGTCATTTTGGCTCATCATTTTTTTAAGCCTCTTTGAAGTGGTACTACTCCTATGGGGCCTGTGTCTCCAGAAGCCAAAGGACTATACAAACAGCAATAACTTAACTCCTGACACTCCAGGCAGCAAGGGAAAGATAATCAGAGTCTGCTCCGTAGGTTTTAGCTGCACTGGATCAGCTGGGATCAGCTGGGTGTTGAGCTGAAGAGAAGAGGTGGGGAGAATTCTCATCTCCTCCCAAGGCGTTATCTATCAAACTCAGCTGTTCTCAAATTTTCCAGTGAATGGCTCACTTTTTCCTTTCTTTCCATCAAAACTGCTTTCTTCTCTTTGCAGTCATATAACATTCCTATGGTGTATCTTTGAGGACTAGTATAGGGGAAACTTTTGATGTATTTTAGCTAAGTACTAAGAGCATTAAAAAACTTCTATGATTTAGAATGTGACAGAAACTTTTTCTATCATATGATGTAAATTGAACTAAGTTAGGTTACTTTGGCTGCTTTTGCTCTTATACTGCAAAAGCAGACTTGGAGTAGTAGAGGAAAAATGTTCTTTGGCTTTTCATTTAAAAATGTAATTGATTTTGTCCCTGAATATAATTGTACTAGGTTAGCTATACCGACAGTCTTCCTATTGGAGATTAACCTTATAGTTCTAAACTAATTAATTGAATTAAATAAATTAGATCACCCAAATTAATTTTTTTTCCTTCTTTATCACATTTTGTTTTGACTGCATATGTATCAGTAGAGATGTGATTTTCTTTTATTCTTCTGCATTTGCATCCCTTCTCTTTTCCTTCCTTTCTATTTTGCTTTTACTGAAAGTTCTCACCAGCAAATTCAAGTGGGTTAATAGAAACAAAGTGAATTTGCAGCAAATATCAGATAAGTAAAAAAAAAAAGAGAGAGAGAGAGAGAGAGAGAATATGGAACTTGAAAGTGCAACTCTCCATTCCTAGAATAATGACTTAATGAGTGCCCACAGGCACTGAAATAAAAAGTGTATCAAAGAATTGTAAAGTTTCAGTGAACCCAGGTTGAAAAGTAGTAGCCAGGTACCTGTAAAACACAATTCAGCTAGGGATTACAAAGCAATAGTCATTGTACACCAGGGCTAGATGTGCGGTGTGGAGGACCACACTGGCATTGCTTCTAATCATCTCTGGGCACAGGTGACCTCCCCAGTGGCCTGCATTCTTGCAGAAGAGGGGGAAGGAAAGAATTGAGGTACTGGAGATAAAAATCTTGGGTTAAAGCAGTTTTCATGCTCTGAATATTTGCCTTCTTTTCCCTATCCTACCAAATAAATCAGATCCTGAACTAGCCAACAGATTTCTGTGTGTTTACTTTTATCAGATGGGGAGGAAAGGGGCATGATTCCTCATCAGTATGTGCTGTGCCAGCAGATACCCTAGGGTTGACCCAATTATTCACAGAGCAAAGTGCTTTATAGCAGCAGGGTTTGTTGATAGGTGGATGACCATACCTGAATGAAGGACAGTTCTGCTGTTATAAATACGTCCTCACTAGCAGCTGGTGTGGTACGTGGATATCTTATGCTCTACCCAACTCCAACGATAACAGCCCAAGAGATACTTCCAGAATTGGACAGAAGCTGAAGCTCATGTAAGTTCCCATTGCCACTGAAAGCAGAGGGCTCCTCTACCTCTGACCCATCCTTTGGGCCATGGCAGTGCTCACTAAGCAGACATGGGAGCAGCCCCTGCTCAGAATGAGTTCTACAAAAAAAAAAAAAGGAGGATTTGTTTGCTTCCGGACCAGCCCCCTAGTCCAGCCGACTGTGTCCATACACAAGAACTGATGGCAGCACATTGAAAGGGACAGAAATGCATGAAGTGCAGCCTTAAATCAAATAAAGATAAGCAGGGAATCTTAAGTCATTAAATAATGCTGATCAGTGAATGAATATGAGCAAATTCCTTTCTGTTCATGACAACTATCCATGCAGAAAGACAAAAATGTGTCAGATAGATGTTATTTACAGCGTGGAATCGGTTCAGTTCTAGTTAAGAGGCAGCTCATATACAGAGTAAGAGAGGAGTGATAAGACACATTAACCCTTGAATTAGTGAACAGGATGTTTCAATTTTAGTTTGGTTGAAGCAGAAACAGAAATGCTTAAGCTGCCATTTTTTTGAACGCAGCCCAAGATGTGGGCGGTAACAAAGCATCAGAAAGGTTGCAATTGATTTGGAGCATATGGCAAAACTCTTTGTCAAGGAAAAGGATGGAAAAAGTTGTTTTGTTTGCTGGAAGAAAAATAAATGAGACGACCAAAGCAATTCAATCTGCTGAGTGTGAAATGCATTAGGAGGATAGGGGTGTTGCACAGCTGAATGCTGTGCTGTCACTGCCAGACACTCCTCTGCTGGCTCCAGATCCTGGAGCTCTGAAGAAGGTCTGGCAGCTCCAGCCCCATCTCGGCCTGAGCCACCGCTCTCAGGAGTGTGTTGCTCCAGCCCTGCACAGACAGACAGACAGCAGCCAAGGGAGACTTTGTAGGTGTTTTGAAACAGAAAGAAAAAAAAAAAGTATTTTGAAAAAAAATCGCAGGGATATACTGATCCTTAGCTAGGGATGGCATTCACGTTTAAAAACTGCACATTTGTAGTAAAAAATTCAAAGTTTTTCATGTGCTCCCAGACTCCTGCATCACCAACCCAGCCTCTGCCACTGTGGACTTCTTAGTAGTCCTCCTCCCCACATACTGCCATCAGTACAGGCATCAAGTTGGCCTTGGTAGGCTTTGCTAACTCTTTCTACCTACCTTAGCACACCTAATTTAATCACGGGCTCTGTCTTGCTTCCAGTGAAAGAAGATAATTGCCCTCCTTTCTCTGTTTTGGAAGAGAAGGAGGATCTGAAAGTTATCTAAAAGTGAAAACTAGTCTATAAAGCTTTCTATAACTCCTACATGCAATTTACACTACTATTAGGGAACCACTGTGCTTTGTGAGGTAAGTTAAAATTTGTTAGCAAGTGAAGTCACGGAGACAAAGCCACTGCAGAAGCCAAAGCAACCCTACAAATTTTATTGCTCCAGATGGGCTGCTTTGAACTTATTAGGAATGAATGAAAAGGGATCAGTTATTCTGTCATGCAGGCTTTGGATATTTGACCAAACATGTGCTTTGAATGCAAAGGCAAAGGACATTGGTCATGATTCTTTTGCTTCTTCATAAAATTATATCTACATAATAGATATAGTTAATAATAACAAAATAGATATAATTGTTTTGATGTCATTGCAGTTGCATGTGATAATCCCTACAGATAGCGTTGGTCCAAGTGCCGTGAATGGTAGATCATAGCTTGGAAATCAGTGTACATGTTGAAGTAGTACCTGATGAAGTAGTACAGGACAATACCTCAGGAAAGAGAGACAGATGTCAGCCACATCACAGCTCGTGAATGGATGACACTGAGAGATGTTAGGAATCCTAAAAGTATTCCCTTTTCACTCCTTCATGAGGGTTTTGTGTTCCAGCCACTGGGCTGGAAAGTTATTTCTGTGGACATTCTGCTGCCTGAATGTCTTTACCCGCTTTGCTCATAAAAGGCTTCATCTTCCCTTGGATTTAAATCTTTGCTGCTGGGAAGTGTTAGACACTTTTGAGGAATCCATGTTTACAAATGAATAGATAATGATGGCAGAAGCCATTGCAACAATTCCCTTCTTTAACTTCTGTAAAATCCAGCTGAAGAATTTCATTTTAGCTCAACCAATTTATCTCCGGCTTAAGCTTATGCAGTTCTTTCTGTACTGTACCAGCACAAGATGCTGGCACACATCTTCTGAAAAGAGAAGTTTAAATCTTTCCCAGGGCAGGTTCAAACTGGTAGTGAATTATTTCTGCAGGACATTGCCTCTGCAGCTTACCTCAGAAGCAAAGAGGAAAACAGGTATTGTAATTCAAAACAGACAAAATACTGGGGGTTATTTGCCTTTTTTTTTTTTTTCATTTTTTTTCCAGTTTGACTGAAAAAAAAAAGGGCCAATCTAGTTCTCAAAAAGAATAACAATGCCTGCATCTTTGTCTGGCATTCAGATACACACCAAAATCTCAGACAAAAAGCTTACAACAGCCAAAGAGTCTATCATTGTGCTCCAGTTACCATGAAGATAGCTGGGAAAACAGCTGTGCTTTCAGTTCTGGTACTAGCTGGAGGGTCGTTAAAATTAAGTCCATAATGAGATTTTATGATATTAAAATGTATTTTAGGTAGTTAATACACAATTAGGACTTAATCATTTGAAGTACTTCATCCGCTGACTAACTCCATGCATTGCTTTAAAATGTGATTCTACTTCAAAATGTGGTAAATAGGAAGGAAATCATGGATGCTGATAACCCTATAGTGATGATGTTAGTGCTGATTCTGTCGTGTTTGTTGCTTTTTTGTTGTGTTGAAAGGGGAGTGGGCAAAGAAGCTGAACACTTAGTTGTTAGCACACCCACATATTGCTTTTCTAACAATACATTGTAGTTGTCCAGTTCTTTTCCTCAGACCACCTTGTCTTCAGAGAAATCAGGACTAGCCTATCCTGTGTCTCTGAAATGCACCCGTGGTGGATGAAGATAGAAAAACGGTGCCCTGCTGCCAGGAGTTCACCCGAGGAGGCTGGCAAGGGGTTTGTTCAAGGCTGCTTGGCATTAGCAGCAAATCAGAGAACAAAGACCAGAAGAATGCCTGGCTCTTGTGGGTTTTTGTTTGTTTGCTGCATTAAACTCAAACATATATTTACTGGAAAGGTGCTCATATTACTTCATTAGCAATTTCCATATGATCTTCTTAGTTTTCCTCCTGCTTTTCATTAGGTGCCCACAACAGCTGGAAAACAAATAACAGCTCCTGAATGTTCTCTTATGTACCAACGAAGAATTGAAATACCAGGAGAACAACTCAGGAATGGTATTGCTGTCATCTAGCAGACTTAGCTTTGAAAAGGCAATGCTGGTTAGTGCCCTTTAATGGTAGGTACTTCTCAATATTACCCACACATCTGACCGACATAAATAAATACAAGCCATTTCTAAACTTACTTGATATCTTAATTGTTCTAGAAACTGACACCTACTATAGTAAATAACCAATGTGACCACAAAGAAAACATCATGGCTGTTTGTATTTATGTATTTATAGAGCATATAACTCAGTGGTATGCAAATATTTGGTTGCATCACATTGCCTATAATTTAATTTATAACTTATATTGCTCATAACATAGCCTGAGCTCTGGTAGATAATCCAGCTGAGCAAACTGTTCTGATCACAGTGACTCATAAGAAAGAGGCCTCCAGCAAGCAACCAGGTGATGGAAACACAGAGGCAGAGCAAGAGGCTATTTTTATTGTTCTGAACAGTTGGTTTTGCTTATAATTTCTTTAGCTGACAGAGCTTTCAAAGTGCTCATTGACATAATACAGAGGAAACCCAAACTACCATTCATAGAGTTTAAAAGCAATTACTCCTAAAGCAGGGTGAAGTCTAAAATAGTGAAGAACTGAACTGTAGTCAGGAGACATACATATGCTCTTCTGTATTTACTAGACTTTTAAAGTATGAAACTCATGCAAAGATTTATTTTTTATGCAAAAAAAAAAAAAAAGATACTTCTAAGAGACAGATGATTAAACACTTCTTTCCAGACAACAGTGCTGAGAAAAGGTTTACCTTAGAGTTATTGGGGGTTAGGTATCTTCATAAAAAATATCAGCAGAAAAAGAATCTTTATGGGTTCAAACCGTATTAGTTAGAATTAATGTGTACATCTAATTCTGAGATCCCCCGTTATTCTAATCTTTACACCACATGGATGAAGTTTTGATGATGTACCATCTCCTAGCTCAACTTTCTGCCTCATTTTAGTACTTGTAGAGTGGGAGGCATGATCCTCACCCGGCTCTCACATCAGGGAGGTTCATAAATTCATTGACAGATCTTACATGCACTGAAAGCAAGCATCCCTTGAGGTCTAACTCCCACTTCTGAAAAAATGGCAATAGAAGATTTTTTCCACCAAACATTGACAGTCATAACCTTTCCTGTCAATAGCACTGGGGCTAGGTGCAAATCTTCCAGCTACCTTCCCTGTGTGATTAGCCAGAAGGATTTGTCACAGCCTTTCAACACAGCTGCAACTTGTGTTGAAAGGTCATCCAGATGGACCATTCCCATCTCGGGGTGGGAGAGCAAATTCCTTGACAGGACCCTCATTTGATCAAAGGAGGGCTTTGTGTGTCTTGTGTACCTTCAAGAGCTCCTAGACACCTCGGTGGTAGAAATGAGGATGTCAACAGCTTGCTGGTAGCTGTCTGTGCATGATATGTTTAATGACAGGTGAGCGTGGGGTTAGATTGCGTCAAGTGCATAAAGACGAACAGACTATAAAAGAGAGGCAAAGGGCTTATCAAATGTAAGAGATCTGGTGTTCTTGGGGCGAGGTGCGCCAGGAATTTGGCTGCAAGGCAAGTGCAACCACATCCCCCTGCACGGTTCAAAGGCATCCAGGGGATGGGAGCTATTCGTGTGATGGGGGCTGCGCAAGCCAGGCAGAGTAGAGGTTGCCTGAACATGTACCTCAATTCTTCATTCCTGGTTTTCATAAGTTGGTATTTTTCTGACTTTCTAAAGACTTTAAAGACTTTCTAAAAAGGCACGAGACATTATCAGATAGTCATAGCTATGCTCCAAGAAAATTCTTTGAAGCTTAGTTTCCTACTTTTCTCCAGGCAGAGAGAGAAACACAATTGACAGAGCTTCGAGACCCATTAGGCAGCTGTAGCTATCATAGTTTTACAGCAGAGATGCTATGGCAACTAGTTAAATATGAAGGAAGCTATGCAATCTCCAAGTGATTCTTTTGTTATTTATAGGAGTGGGGGCTGACATATTTGGGGTTGCTGATATTGCTTCCCTTAAAGGGACAGTGATACACTCTAGCTGGGATAACCACTGTACGACTTGGAAACTTTGAGCTAAATCCTGCAACAAATGCACCTCTAGTTCAAGCAGAGCTATTCTGATGACTGTAGGCCTTCCAGATCTGCTGTGCTTGTCCGGGTTTTAGGGCTCTTGTCAGGGACAGGCAGAATTAATCAGGGTTTCCACCTGGGTATGTATCAAACAAGTCTGGACTGTCTACCAGTAGCTCATATGAAGAATTCAAGTCTGAACATCTTTAAAGAACAGGCTAACCCATGATATTCCCATACACCTAATCCTAGGCTTCTTCTTCATGCGCTTCCTTTGTGTCTATCCTTTACTGGTCTTCTAAATTCTACCCACTAATACTAATCATATGCTTCACCCCCTTCATTGCAACTATGCTTAAATCTCCTACTTCTTTCAAGTGCCCGAACACCCTCTGTTACTTTGTACTCTTAAATGTTTTAAAACCATAGACTTTTCCCATGCAATCCCATCTCTCTGTACTGGTTAGGGTTAGATTGCGTGCAAAACCAGATTGCACAGCATAACACACTGCTTTTGGGTGTATTCCAGCCTCCACGGTGGTAGGAATTTTCCCTTATGAATTTTCTGTTGGGCATCCAGCATGCTGCTGCTGCTCTACTGCTGCTGTAATGTCACTGTGATTTCCAATAATAAGATTGAGCACCTTATCTTTACAGGACTTCAATGCTAAATGTTCCAATTTTGTGGGAGCAGAAAGAGAAGATATTTTTAAGATTTATCATGAGGAATAAGGCGACTTTTATGTTGAAAATGATGCTGCAAAAGAGCTTAAATTAAATGACAGGATAGACTTGCTCTTACATAACAGATAGATAAACAATATCTGAGGATTTCTTAAGTTCAGCTTTGAAGTGAGAGGTGATTCAGGGTCTTATTAGATCAAGGAGTTAATTTTTCAGAATCAGTGACCTTTACCCAGCTGAATCTTGGAAGAGAATACTTGATTGTGCCAAGGTTCATTAGAGTTGGTTAATTATCTTCTAGTACATTTGCAGCATATGATAAGCATGTGAATTTAAGACACCACTATAAAATGGGTGACTGTGATTAAAGAGTTCTGTAGTTTCCTCTAAATGAATAGCAAGGGCCAGCTGGTAGTTTGCATGCTGTAAATGAAGTCTCACTGGTGAAAAGTCTCTGCTGATCTCACCTTTGTGTTTTCTTTTCCACCCCCTCCATGAAACACCTCCCCTTCTCCTTACTTACTAAGAATGCAATCTTTCCTTCCAGACCTCTCCCAGAATCTTGTTTCTCTAATATTATCTACCAGAAGCAAACTTTTAAAATGGAAGAAAAGTACTTAGATATTCACATTCTTTAGCAGCCCAGCTGGAAAATGTCACCTTTGTCCTACCTCTCCCCTCCCTCCATTTTCTTAATTTCTTTCACTGGTTGTCTAACGTCTAACACTTATGCTACAATCCATTCCAGACACATGGCCACACTTGACCTGTTCTGATAAACATCAACACATTACTGAATGATGAGGGTTATTTCTAATAATGAATAAACAATGGAATTACTCTTGCACCTTGATTTTAAGAGTCCTGGAGTCATTTGCCTGATAAGACTGGAAAAGAAATCAAACATTCATCCAGGTCCTAATGTTCTGCTGATCAGCATTTTCACATCACCCGTGAAATAGCTGTACCTGGCCTCTCCGCTCTAGAGACACCTGATGTGGAGACAGCCTGACAGTGGTGTGAGTCAGAACTGTGGTTTACATATGAAGCCACATAGTGTTACTGGGGCACAGAGAGTAGCAGATGATCGTGACAGTCAGAAAGGAAAGGGTCAGACAGGCGCAGCTCCATAGTGGAGATCCTTTTTCCCTGTAAAGCTCAAAGAATTTACTACTGATTTTGCCAAGTGTGTTCTCAGAAGCAAATAAACTGCTGTAATATGACAGTGCCTGGACAAATTAGGAAGCCTTATACAAGGTGGGGCTTGTTAGCAGTAATTTCTCCTTATGTGTGTGAGTAGTTCTTTTAACTTGAATTATAATCACTCAGACTACTGCTTCTGCCTTTGACCTTTGTTCCCATCCTTCACACTTTTTTTGTGGGTCACACCAGTAGTCAGCTGAGGCATTGAGACAAGATTTGCCTATAACTTTACTGTGCAAGAAGTAATAACATGAATCAAGGTCTTCTGAGTCCCTGATCAGAAGGTCCAGTCATTTCTTCCACAGCTACTTCTTGCTTTCCCTGATGATTAGAGTGCTGCATCTTCTCTGTGTATTAAAGTCATTTCTAGATGACCTATATCAAAGAAGGATTTTGTATACCTGAGCTATGGTGGTTCTGAGGAATCTTAGAAGACCCTCTCTAAAAAGTTTCAGGGATGTGTGACGCCTGGTACCTAAACTGTGTGTACCCACCTCTGGGAAAGGAACCCCTGGTGCTGAGTTAGGTGTCCAACACAACAAGCAAGCAGGGGCAGATGTTTAACTTTGAGGTTGGCAACAGGCATCCCAATATACAAAGCACTGAGCCATGCGAAAAGAAACCATGAAAAAAAGGATGTGTCTGAAGTTCTGTCTCTTAATTTAGTAGTTTAACTCAGCTATGGAGGTAGCTTTTGTGAGACAGAACCTGAAACTGGCTCTTGAGCTTCGACATCTCCGTCATGCACTTGAACACAAATATATGAAGTGGAAGAACAGCCCCTTCCTGCAGCTACCACTTGCACAGTCAGTTTCTGGCCATCCTCAGCCTCAGGGCCATTGAACCTGGGGCTCCCTTTCTGCAGGACAGCCAGTCATCAGGCAAAGGACATTCCTGGTGGACACCTCCAATCCTCCTGTTGAGATTAAGGAACCCGCACTACAAAACTGAGTCCAAGCTCTTAATCCCTAGGCAGTTTGGATAAGCTTTGACTCACTTGCCTCAGATAGCTGGGAAATTGTCTTACATTGCTCTTTATATAGTTAAATGCTGTTGTGGAATGCACCATCAGTGGCTGTAATTCAGGAATTGTAATTTACTGAGTTAGGAGGTCTGGTGGTTTTCGGTTGGTTGGTTGATTGGTTGGTTGGTTGGGGGGTTCGTTTTGGTTTTGTTTTATATTGTTTTTGGTATCCACAAATTTCCAGCATGACCTTGACGATCACATCAATTCAGGTCAAAAAACTCAATGCTTTAGTCATTAGCTATCACAAAAAATTGGCATATATCTATATATCTGTACTCAATTTGTGGAGTCCAGCATTTACTCATTTCTTATAAGCAACAAGCAGGCAGGTTTTTATCTACTTTCTTATTTTTTTGTAACAGTGCTGACAAAACTTGCTAGTTTATCCTGGAGTTAAACTGAGATTATAACATTTTTGTACATTATAGGAAGCCAAATAATGTTGGCAAAGCAGTTGGAGATTCTCAGATGCATCAAACTGTGTATAAATGCACATGGCTTAATGCACGTACCTCAGCTAGTACTTTTAACCTTATGAAAAATCTACCAGTCTGTGACATGGGTGTTACCTTAGGCATCTGAAGTTCACAATGCAAAGCCTCTGTTTCTGAATCTGTTCCAGGAGGATCTAGTGCAGCCATGACTTGAGACAAATGTTTTGATTATGGAAATGTATTGACATCATCTCTGTGAGGAGCCAAAGAGTAATAGACAGTGCCACCACGCAGGACATAGCAATGTATCAACAATATAATTAATGATTAATGTACTATTTATATTGCGGTAACATTTACAAACCACAGCCATAAAGCAAGACCCAATTCTGCTGTACGAACACCCACAAACATGATTTCTGCCCCAAAGATTAAAATCTAAATCAGGAAATATGCAGATTTCAAGATCTTGTAAAGGAAAAAAATGTCAAACCAATGACAATAAAAGACCACACAAAGGATCTCATTTATACTGCAAAATGAAACTCGTGGATTGCTTGCAAGAGAAAGCTACTCTCATATAACTTAAAAGAGATTTTGTACCAACATAAAAGGTTATGTAGGTAACCTTATTTCAGAATATTGGTGGTTAATTTAAGTAGAGATAATGGTTTGTCTAAGTACTTGCCTATGTGGTGTATTTTTTTCTCATTACCTTCATATAATTAGCTAATGAAAAACTTGATACAGTTTCCTCATGTAGACACCCAGAGGGAGTACTGCCCAGGGAAGCAATTCCATAACCAGTGCATCCAATATTGGCATGCTGAATTATGCTCCAGAGACTTCCTAATAACACACACATAAGCATCTAGCTTAGATATCTGTTTTATTAGCTCCATACTTCCATGTCCTCCCCTATGTGTCCACTCTTTCTGCCCAGAGCTTGTGTCCAGATGTCCAGTGGCCCACCTACTACAGTGGTACAGCTTTGCCTGGGCAATACTTACTCTTCAAGTTAAATTAGGGTGGCTTTCTCAAGCCATCCTTATGTGGTCACATAAAGACCACTGCTACTTGGTGGATGAAACTAAGAGAATCACATAGTGCATAGGAAGCACAGAGACCTTTTCAAACAGGCACAGAATGACGTGCCCTCAGCTCACTTTCTAACTGATATTGAGAATTGAGATGGATCAAGAGAATGCGAAGACCAAAGCTCTGGCAGCTGTTCAGACAGGATATAACAGCAGAGCCAGGGGCAGCTCCAGCTTGGCAGGAATTGCCCAGATGCTGGCACGCCACTGAATGCTTTGGATTCCTGGCAGGTAAAGCACACGTACCTAGCAAATAGCCAGCTGAATGCAGAAAGGCTGCAGATAAGTGAACAACATATGTCGTGAGGCTCGTGAGTGGAACATATGGCATTAAATCTCGTCTCAGGTGTCTGCAGTGGGACCACTAGTTTTTGTGCAGCTATCTGGGTGCCATGTCCATGGCACACGGCAAAGAGCTAGGAAAGGAGCTGGACCTGTTGTTGCTTGTGGCTGTCTGGAGCTGGAGGGCACTCAGCCACCCTGCAGGTGCTTACAGCCGCTGAAATTCTGGACACTGGAATTATCCCTCGTTAAACTGTCAGATCTCAGTCCTCAACAACCTCTTCCAACACATCATCACACGTCTCTCACATTCCTATGGCTCCCTCCATTTCCACCTTCAGGCTCCAGCTCCTCCACCCTCCTACCTTCAGGTCTCCCAGGAGACCCTAGGTCTCCCAGCCTGGCTCTGCCACTGCCTTGCTCTTGTGGCAGCTTGCTCAGCTCCTACTCGCTCAGCTTCTGGTCCTGAGCAACTATCTTGAGCATTTGTCCTCCGCACAGAGCCATATGGGCATGCTAAATTAGGAATTGCTGAACTGTTTTCCATTATTTAGTGTAGATGTGCCTTAAGATAAACAAAATTAAAATGTGTCTGCAGAACCAAAAGCGCAGACACAATCATTCTGATGAGACAAGTATTTACAGGGATCTATCTGAGATAGTCTTTGCTTAGTATTGCTGTATACTTTGGCTAGAAGAAATCTAGTCTTTATGAAGAGCATTTCTCTGACAAATGCAAAAACAAGGAGTGGAAAATTTGGACGTGTTGTTCACTGTTCCAGATTTGTATAAAGATCCGTTATAGTTGTAGCTCATAATTGCATGTCAGCAATGGCATATTCCTGTCTGTGCTACTTAAGTCCCTTAGTAGTCCCACAACCTTGCCTGACAAAACAGAAACCATATATTTTGTCCCTAACACCTCCCACTCCTTGATTTTCAACAGGGATCTTTAGGCAACACATTTGAATTAATCCATTAGTGATCTTAGACAAAAAGAACTCAAACATCAAACCTCACACTCTCCATATGAGGATTTGCTATATACATAGTCTAGAATTACAATTAGCTACCACAGTTAACTAACAAGATGGTAAATTTCTGCTTGTCCCTTTGGACATTATGAATGGTGAGGCTGGAATTCCATTTACTAATTATACTTCATCGATGCCCAGCTGCACTGAATGTCCTGTCCCGGAGTTCACCTTCAAAAATGCACATATATTTTCTGAACTTTTAGAGGTAACTCCACTTCAGCCTACCATGGAAGGAAAACACAGCATACCCACATAGAAGTGCTTATTAGAAAATGAGAAAAAAAAATCAAAAAATACACAGATACAGTGAAATCACATGCCTGAAGATGTCCTGAACATTTAGTACACCTCATGTCTACCTATGACCACATGAGCTTAGGTACCCATTTTTAAAAGCAGCTACAGTTTTTCTTTGTATTTATGCCCAGCTTGAATGTTTATTGCATAGCATGAAGTTGAAAGGGTATTGACAGAAAATTTAAGGCAGTGGCTTGGATATCAGATCTGAATTCTTTGTCTCGCTCTCCCAAGCCTTCTTTAAATAAGTTGCATCATCTTTGTTCTTCGTTCTTTCCCATCTGCAGAACAAGGAAAACAAATCCCAATTTACATTGGCGTTATGAACATTGATTCATTACTGTCTTTAGAGGAGATCAATCCACTGATAAAAGGTGGAAGAAGAATGCAAAGTATTTCTATTACACAACTGTGAAAATGGGGATACTGCCAAGGTCTGCCCTGGCTAAAATGAAAGCTCCAATGCCAACTGCAGACCCTCTGGGACCTGGAAACTGGATGGCCTTTGGTTATGTGGCAGGATTTGTGAATTCTGATCAGGGCAGGAATAATATTTAGCACTTATGAAGAGTTTCTTTAAATCTACAGTTTCTATTTCTCAGTGACACAGTGCTCTTTAGTGTCTAGCTTGTCACGGTTGCGTGATTTGTGCTGCAAAGAAAATGTCTTATCTCTGCTGTATATTCATGCTGGCTTCTGTCAGTGGAAGTGCACAAGGTACTCAAGGCCCATAAGTAGTCCATCACAGTTCAATGGCCCCTTTTATTTCTTGCTATCAAGTCCCATAAAGGTCTTGTGAGAGCTCTTAGATCTTTATGATGTTATGAAAGTCACCATAAAAGGAACATTTAGAAAGAGATGACGGTGAAGCCAACAAGAAGAGAAGCTTTATATCCAACACTCACCCCAGTGAGGGTCAATGCAGGACACACAAGTGTGCAAGCCAAGGGTAAGTAATAATACAGGGTTTGTTTTACAGAAATAATATGTCCAGCTCTTGGATTGTGGTGACAGTCAGCTGTGCCTAAGACGTATGTGATTCCTGCTGTACTCCTGATCTATATCAAACATACCATTTATATGTTTGTAAATATTAGCAAATATTTTTTTTCTTTATTTTTTTTTCCCTTACATGTGCAAGAATGTAAATTTAGAGGCAAAATTTCCCAAGTGCTTTAGCCTCATGGGTAAAAGCAGTAGCAGGTAATGAGAATACGAGCAACAGTATTTCCTTATTTAGTGGAGTACCATTAGCAGGGAGGGTAGGCTTCTGTTCATTATCTGTGGCTAGCCTTTTGATCCTACTACTGTCTCACCTCATGGGTTGGTCCTTCAACACTATGCACCGTATTTCCAGTGTGTACCTCCCTTTTGGCATCCACAATATTTTGTAATGATTCCAGGCCTCAGGCAATGGAGTCTGCTGGAGCACCTCAGAGGGAATTGGCTCTTGACCTGATCACAATTTTTCCACCAAAACACATTTTCCAGAAAATAACTCTTTTTCACTTTTTTTAACTTCTTGGTTTTGTTATTATTGTTGTTGTTTCCTGGAGACACAATGCTACTTGGAAAGCTTTTGTCAGAAGTCAGTCAAGTTGGCTGCCTGGCTAATGGTATAACTGCCTGATGGGCTCACAGCCTGGCCAGCTTCTTTGGGAACTGGCCAACTGCTTGGCTTTCTTGCTTGTAGCTGAGCAGGTATGTTGGCTGGCCAATGGACTGGATATCCATTTTTTTTTATGGTGACTTTCCATTTGCTGGAAGCTGCTGGCACTGGTATTTTGTTCAAAGCATAATGTTAGCAACCTAGAATTATACACAAAGCAGAAGATGCTTTTGTTTTGTTTTGTTTTTCTTTTCTTCCAGCCACCACTCATCACCTGGAATATGCAGCATACAGCTATGCCCTTGTTCTCTTTAGAACGTTACATCCAAGCAGAAAGGTCTTGATATGACTTTTGAGCAGATTTTGTGTTTCAGCTTGTGTCTAAGGTTGGTGGCAGTAGACTGCAGTCATTTTCCAGTGTGGTCTAAAATACAACTTCATTTTATTGATTGATTGATTTGGGGAATAGTAAAAAAGATGAAAGCCACTCTAAGCTCCCCTTTTCCCTCCTTATCTTGTGATCTATCAGCATATTTTAGAAAGTCTCCTGGCTTAGATTTTTGAGATTAAGAAAGTATTAGATATTTTACTCATTCCTACTACATGTGAATGCATGTGTTGGTCTTGTCTATTTTTTCTATGTAACAAAACATCAGTGCCCCAAAGGCACTGGTCATTTATCTAATTATGCCAGCATTCTTGACGCTGTCTTGAACTTTTCCAGAGAGACTTTTTGTGCATCATCAGCAACACATGAGACAGCATGCCTTCTTAGATCTTTTTCAAGTAACCCCTTACAGATTTCCTCTATTTGTCTTCTCTATACAGTTCCTTCAATTTTAATTTAGCTAAATGACAATTGTGGTTGACAAGGAGTACAGAAATGTTGTATTTTAGAGGCTAGAATCATCACTGTATTTCCAACAAATTTGTGTGAATATTTTTTTAAGGAAATATGACTCTGTATATCTGAAGTGCATAAATGGCTAGTAACAGTTAGTTTAAAGCAAATATTACATTAAATTTGTCTTTCCAAGCCCATGAATATATTTTATATCTAATTCGTGTAACAGTCTTGTATTCATGCAGGCTACTATATACTGCGTACATTCAAAGAAGTTAAAACTAAAACGTTTTGACCACAATCCATCTTCTTGGATCCTCTGAGCTTTCCCATGCCAGACAATATATCTGGCAGGCATTCTTTCTCCAAGAGTTTGCAAACAAATTACTGGAGCTAGACAAACTTTCAGCAAAGTGTGTTTGGAATATTTATCCTAAGGTTACTTACAAATTCAGTTTGAAATCATTAGATAACTTGGCCAGAACCTGATCCTCCTCTTCTTTTACCACAAAGATAAAGGAGGATGTAACAAATATCACATTTATCTGACAGCCTGGGAGTAGAGCATTTGCCTGGGCTGTGAGAAACCCAGGGATTAGTACCACAACTCCGCTTTGCATAAAATTTTTAAATATTACAAAGGGAAGACCACAGAAAAGTATCCAGGAATGTGCTTCCACCTGGTGAGTGATAAACTCCCTGGAAGGCTGGAGCTCCAGTCCTTGCTCCTATGAATAAGCAAAGAGAAGGTGCATTAGCACATAACTGGAGAGCTGCTCTTTAACCATATGTGCTGATTATGCCACTCAGCTGGGAAATGAGTAATGGAGACACAGGACAGAGATGAATCTGAATCGCTCATATCCTACGTAAGTGGGACAGCCCTTGAGACACGGAATAAAGGGGGAACTGCCTCCCTAGAGGCAGTTCCTAGAGCTACTCCTTCTCTCCATATTTCTACTTCTGTATGAGTTCTTCAAATGAAATATTTCGTCTCAGCTGGAACATGACATGTCAAATTAAATCAATTTCTAATTTTTGTTTGGCAAGAAGATTAGAATTATGTTTGATCCCAGCTGAATTTCCCCCCAGATTTTTATTTAACTGCCAAGCCACAAAACCAATTATTTGGACAGCCATCTAGTAGAGGTGTCTGATGAAAATACTCACCAAAAAAATTACTGAAAAGCCATGCTGATTTTCTCTGTTTCTGTGAATAGATAACCTCATTTCCAAACAAATATTTTTAACTATTTACCTTCCCTTTGGCTCCCACATTCTTGTAAGATTTCAAGGATAATAAAAAAATCCATACGAGGCTTGTCCTTTTCTCCTGTGATTTTCATGCTCAACATGAGTTACCAGTCTTCAGAGGCTAATTTCACCCCATTTCAGCTAAGGTACAGTAGATGACCACAGGCATAATAACAGACATAGCAATGCAAATTAAGCAGAGAGATTTAAACATTCTCTAGAAGGGGACTCAAATAGTTCTGTGATTTTTTGTTGTTGTTGTTTTTTCAGCTGAAGGGGCAGTAGGCACTAGCTTTGGGGTGGTAGTTGGAAGCTGAGCAGTGAAATTATTCTACAAATTCACATACCCCAATGATTGGCCTCAGATACTAGATCTTACTAGCAGCATGAATTAATATGGTTGGGTTATTAGAAGCACTGCCTGGGAACTGATGCAATAGCTCTAACAATCCAACAACTGCAAGAAAAGTGGGTAATTCAAGCTTATATTGGAATTATATCTGCTTCCTCAAACCTCTAGTGCTCCACCTGCATTGCAAAGCTGACCATCTGCCCAATCCCTTTGTTTAAAAGACTGACCTCAGGAGTTGTTTCAGATAGTTACACAGATTAACTGAGCAGATGGTTTTATATAAACATCCACCCAAGTGGTTAACATATGCTAATCAAACCAGCAGAGCTAACAGTCATGTGCCTGCATCTTTTCCCATCCAGAGTGGCCAGAGGTCTGTTCTTAAGAGTGGTGCAACTTCTACAGTGCCCTGAACAGGTACCAACATAAACTCTGGTTTAACAAATCATTTAAACATGTGTTTAAATATCACCGCAGCAATCAGATTTGAACCTTGAGTGAAGAGCCTTGTTCAATTAGAAGAACACTGGAATATCTATGAGAAATCAGATTGAACATCCAGCTAGTCTAAGCCCACCTGAGACAGAGGTCAGGCCAGCGGTTTATTATGCAGGCAGAAGAAGCATGTAGTAGGCAGATGGAAATCCATCTGCTCCAGAGTGGCCTAAATAATGGGGTATAAGATCACAGATACTCTCCTGTGTCTTTCATTTAGTTCCTAGTCTCCCTTTTCCAAATCATTTGCCTTATTACACATACTTTTTTTTTTTCTCTCTCCTGTAACATCCTCTACTCTGTGAAAATATAAGTCTTCCCAATCTCTCTTCCCATGAGAGTTTCTGATTCTTATTATCATGCTTTTCAATGCCTGGACAACCTGCTTGGTACCTGGCACAGCAGAGTGCCTCCCTACTTTTGGTTCCCACTGGTAAGCAGAGGGGTCAGGGAGATGGGTGGAATTTTCTGGCTCCTTTTTGTCACCATGTGTCATCTTATTGCTGCAATCTTTGATCCTAAAAACAGTTTGTAAAGAAACATGGAAAGGGGTTTTGAGTAAGGTGTTCATTAGCGATAGATGTAACTTGAAGGGTACAGGGACCCTGGTAAATAAATAAGGTTTGGCTTCTCTGATACAACTATTAAAATTACAGATAGATCAGCTCAACAAGGATGCACAGTTTCAGTTCATTTTTCAGTGGTCTCAAAGCATATGTTGAAACTCTGAGTAGGGTTCCAGGCACATTGAGATGATTTAAGTTTCGGCTGCCTTAATCTTAATCTTCTCCTCTCCTTTCTAGCCTTGTATTCCCTTCTTCTTCCTTATGTTAGAACAAATATTTGTGTGTCTGCAAGATGACCTGTTTTGTGAAATGACCTGGTTTAAAGATAATAATTTTAAACTATTTTTATTTTTACCTGTCTATTTATTTATTAATTTATTTACTTATTTATGAAACTGCCAAGGCTGCTTGTGGGTCTATGGACTATTTGCATCCTTTTCCAGTGGCACATGCGGCAGAATAGGCTTTGAATTCACCAGCTACAGAAGGATGCAGGTCTCCCATTTCTTCTACTGAGCTGTGGGAAGATTTCACCTTATAAGATTCCCTGTTCTACTTAGTGGTATGTCCAATTAATTTTCTCTTAGAAAGTGTTTGGAGCTGCACTGCATCTGCAGAGCAAACTCTTAAAGCCCAAATCAGACCATACTTTTGGCTAGAGGCCACTAGAGTGGGAGAAGCAACGAACCTATTTATAATAGGCATTTTCTCCATCAGAATAATGTCAACAGACAAATTACCATAACCTGACTGAACCAGCTCAGTCCTCGAGCAAGTCAAAGCCCAGATTGTATTGGGAGTGTTTGTTTTGCCATTTTTTAAATAAATGAAGAAATCAATGGTGTATTCATAGCAGTCAGCAGAGCAAGTAGTCAGTTTAGATGGACAACCCCAGAACCATTAACGTTGGCACTAAGTGACTGCAGTTCTGGCTGGTATGAGTATTAATCCTACCTGGGTAAACACAGATTTGCCTGAGTCACAAATTTAAGCTTTGTCAGCTGCCATGCTTTCATCTACTAGTTTCAGGAATGTGGTTTCTGCACTGGATCCATCTGGAAATTACCCCCAAGACAGATTGCTTGTCAGGATCTCCTTTAGGGCTTGTCTTCAGTGCTAAAAGCTGCTTTTTCTATCTTTAAAAAAAACAAAAAAAAACAAAAAAAAAACCTTAGGGTAACTGATGTACATCAACTATCCTAAGGTAAAAGGAAAGGTAAAGAATACCTGCAGTCACAAGAACCATGGCAATGAGACAGGAGAGTGATGCTGGATGTGAAGTAGAGCCTTAGTGCAGTAAGACTTTGTAATCTTAGGGAAACATGGGAGCTGTCTACTATGTCTTCTCATTCATGCTGGCATACATGCTGAGTGAATGAGACCAGGAATAAAGACTGTACAACATGCACAAGAACACAAACATTTGTATTAATCATGACTTTGGAGGCCTGACTTTTCCATTCTGAACTGTTAAAAAAAAACCAAAAACGTAATTTCTGTACTTTTCACACTGTTTCACACACAGGTTAGTCTTTGCTTTCAACTCTACTAGGGGTCTTTTGGACCTTCAACGGTCATTTTATTGTGTGATTGTCCTTGCTACTGACAGAGAAGTGGCTTGTTGCTGTTAATACTTTCGAGGCGGTGTACTGGGGAGGAACAACAACTGGAGCAGCATTGCCCAGCTGTCCCGGAGCCTTGAACAGAATTCCAAAGCTTCATGGCACACAATATAAAGGGTTGTTGTGGTGAGGCCACCAAGTCCATCAGCAAGACCTGATACATTTGGCCACGTTCCAGTAGCAAGACACAGATAAAGGATATCTTGTAAGTCTCTTACGTAGATGTTTAGATGATTTTTCTGTTCAAATCATCTCTTTTGAAAAACACTTGCTTTTCAGAAAGCTAGGATTAATATTGAAATTGTTGTTATTCACGTTACAAATTGAGGTCTTTAAGTTTAGCAGAGAATGTATGATGATGATGTACCTTTGAGTCTCAGATTTTGAGCTGATACCATTATGTCCAAGTGAGGTAAAAGATGAAAATACTAAATTCATCAAATGAATGTATAAGGCAGGGAAGCTGAGTTATCCTCATTAAGCAGTCTTAAGCCACGTTAACATTTTGCTTTGTCAGTGTATTGACACTGCCAGAAGATATCTCCCCATTCCTAACTTTTCCTGAGTCTCTGTGTTAAAGGGTAGATTAGCAGCTGACTTTTCAGCCTTTGAGTTTGCAGATCTTTCTTTGACTTTGGTATCACCTTGCATGCCATCTTTCCTCCTTCCACACTCTGCTTTTTCCCCTCAACAAGAGATGCAAATACCAGATAACTGACAGTTTAAGAATTTGTGATACCACTGGCTTTTATGGTTGGAGCTCATTATTAAAAGGGATGTTAGAAATCCCCAGGCATGGAAAACGTATAGCTAACATGGAGTTCAGGTCTCTCCACAGATCTTATGCCTAGAGACCTGAGATTGCTTAAATGATAAAGTTCCTGTCGCTTCTGGCTGTGAAGGCAACCTTGACGTGGTCACTGTTCCTAACCTGCAGCTGGGCAAGTTTAAACAATCATAGTCAGAAGTGTGAATTCTCCCTTTGATCTCTCTGAACTGTTAATTGTTTATCCTCAATTAAATATTTACTTTGGACTTGTTTTCTAATCTAAGGCTTTAAGCTGCATAATGCAGGTGCAGACTCATGCCATTTTAAGACTGCTGATAGTATTTTCAAGATAAGCTTAAGTTTTAGCATCCTGAAAAAAACTGAGGCTGCTAGACATGCAAGCTGTTTCTAAAGAGAGTCTTAGGCTTCTAAATCACCGAGGTACATTTGAAGATTTAGCCTCTTTGCAGAAAAGAAAAGTATAATTATTAGACAGAGTATACCCTAATACGTAAGAAGTTAAGAGTGTCTTCAAGGATTTGGCTTAAGGCAGTAGGCAATTAAATGAGGCTAAATCAACATAGAGAATGCTATGTCTACTCAGATTACATTGGTTTAACACCAGTTTCTATAGCAATATAAGGCTTACTTGCCTAACATACCTATAGGTGTGTTAATGTAGGTTTACGCAAAGAACTGCTCCAAGAAATGGAAAGTGTTAGGACAAGGGAGGACATATGTTTAGATTTTTGTGAATATTAGTTGCAAAATTATTTCCACTGTTTGGGAGAATAAAATTAATTTTGGACACAGATTGCTAATGCCTTATCGAAATGAGAAATCTCAGTCTTAAATCCTTGTTTGCTCAGCCAGACCTCAATTCTTTTTCACCTTTTTTTTTTGGGGGGGGGGGGGGTTGTGGTGGTGGAGGGCTTGGATATGTCTAGCTGATTTCAAATCACAGTGTACACAATCAGACTGTCCACACATGGTGAGCATTTGCCACCTGGAACAATAAAAGTAGTATCTACACTTATGCTTACAGCTAAGTGGTCTGGGATGGTTTCTTTGGTAAAATTTATTTCTATCTTAGCTGAGAAGTGGCAGCAACAGCTTGCTCTGATAACCACATACTAGATCTCACTGTCACCCCGTTTGGGATGAAAGATGTAGCTGTCGCACTTTAGTTTCAATTGAGATGGTTTCTCTGTATCTAGGAACAAATCCTTAGTCCTTAGCACAGATAAATTCCCATTATCTTCTTTATACTTTCTGTTCTTCAGCAAGTGTTGAGTAGAAAATGAGTAAACTTCTGAATCATCGTGCATTTCATTAATTTAATTGTTGTTCCTTCTATCTACCAGAGCCTAGACTTGCATATGTAGTGCCTGTTTCCCCAATCTCTCTCTACTAGAGTTAGCTGTAAGAAATTCTGCAAGAGAAAAGGGTTACACTCAATAAAGAAGTTAAAGATACAAATATCAAAATTTCTCCTACGCTGCACGATCAGGTAGGACTGGTACTGTCAAGATCATTCATACCATTGGCATCTAACGCTTTTGACATCATTTGGTGTCACATACTTTTAAAATGGGAATACTGATGTGGCACAATGTGATCACCCACCACTTCTGGGAGCCTTAAGTCCTTTTCTCCTGAGAGACCTCATTTTACAGACTTCCATATTTCCAGCAGTGACACTCAGAGAAGGTCCCTGTCAAGACTTAAAATACTTGACCCGGAAGGCAGGGAGTAAGGAAAACTTAGACTACTAGTTCTGAAACAAAATGTGAAAGCAGAGCTGATAGCAGGGGATCTGGAGGAGCCTGGAGGCTAAACCAGAGCCACAGGGCTGCAGAACCAGCCACGTGATGCTGGCATGGAGTTAAAGACCTGGAATCCCAAGTTCTTGACTGCTTTGCAGACCTGCTGGTTGGATTCTGAGTAATCCAAATGCTGCCAGTGGATCCAGCCTGTGTTCCATCTAAAACTCACTGAAAATATTTTGCTGAAATATTTGTGGTCTTTTGAGTATATATTTTCTAAAAAAACCCTTTTACTTTGTAGATTTCTCACTACTCTCAACAGTTACATTTTCCCAGTCACCTTTTACATATTCACATAGTTTATCCCAACATGTTAATTTAACTCTGCTGCTACTTGAAGATCACCTAAAATTGTTTGCAAGGAAGAAGGACTATCAAAAATTTAAGGTAACTCTCACAAAGATTCTCATCAATCTTTTCATTTGAAGTCTGAGTAGATAAAATTGTCTTTTAGGTTCTAATGCCATGCTTCCCTTCAGTATCAGGTCACCTCCCAGAGATTTTATGGTTAATACATATATATATTATTTCCCTTCCCATGAATATTGTTATCCATTTGTCTTTAGACCATTACCTTCTCAGTACAAGGGTACTCCATTTCTTGATTCTATCCATCTAGCATATAGTGGGGGATTTTATAATATAGGTTCTATTTTAAATGTATGCTATCATTCAATGCATTTCCTGGTAAAAAATAAGTGTCATAATCATTGTGCTGAATCATCAGTAGTTCTTGAGCCGGATAATATGTAGTCTAAAAGAAGAACTTATAAAAGCATGTAAGGATTCATTAACTCACTGGCTTCTGATTCAACAGAACTATTAAGCACTTACCTAAATTCCTATGCAGTAAAGCACTTAATCTGAAATTAACTCAGGGTTTAAAATACATTTATTTTTAAGAAAACACTTAAACAAAACTGTATACATAATGGAACTGAATCACAATTGTGCCTTTACCAGGATAGCCAACTAAGTTTAAAAGAAATTATGAAAAAGTCATTCGGGCCAAGTTTTCACCCAGAGATTGTACTTCTTCAACTGTCTTCTGAAGTGTGGATGAAGTTATATGGGCAGTGAAATGTTTACATCAGAGTATTTCAATACAATAGAAAAAGCAGAACATGATATATGCTTTTTTTCTGTAGCAGTCTTCCTACAGGTTTCAGCTATGTGGTTGTGCTGGTAAAAGTCATGCCTTTGACCAAAATATCATAATAAACCTAAGTAATCCACACTAGCAGAGACAGTGAAATGAATAATCTCATCTGTCAAAGACATCATGAGGTTGTGAAGATAGTGCTGGATGGAAAAACACTTGCTCTGCCTGAAAAAAAAAAGAAAACACAACAAAACAAACCGAAAAAAAAAGCATTCCTACTTCCTTAGTTAAGAAAAGGGTTCCCAAAATTTTAAGCCCTTTCAGGGTAAACACAAATGTAGTACATTGCTGTAACAAAATAAAATAAACGTGAGGATAGTAAAGAAGAAGTAGGGGAATAAAAGAAAGTATAGATTTATAGCTTTAACTATACTGTCAATGTCTTTCATGTCCTGGTTTCAGTTTCCATTCACATATTGCAAATGGCATAAACATTAGACAGTAACTGAAGACATTAAAGAAGAGCACACCAGTAGGAAGCAGCAATATAACACAGCAAGCTCCTATGATAAAGCTATATCCCAGCAATAAAAGCAAGGGCAGCCAGCAGCAGCCAAAAGCCAGAAAAGGACAGAGAGTACCCATAACAGCATTCCTTCTGAAATAATCAGTGGGCAAGATTAATACTCTTTTTGACAATTCCTTTTTTAGAATTGAAATTTTCAAGTGAAGTAGCATACCCTGACCTTAAAGTGATCTACAAAGGGAAAACAATAGTTTTCTAGTTCTTGTGAGGTTCTGGAGCCAAGTGCAATTGTCAGCTTTAGTGTTTTAAGACTGATTCACCTTCAGGACTCTTTGGGCATCTTGGATGTTTTACAGTGAGCTATTTATTTCTGTTTATTTGGATTACTGGCATCAGTCTCTGATTAAATAATGTGAGAGTATAGGAGGAAAGGAAACATAATGTCTTTAGCAAAGACTTTTTTGACTCCTAACACCTTCTAGGGCGTTAGAATTGGAAATTTGCAAACAATGAAAATGTGCTCTAAGGAGGCAGAAAAGAGCCCTCATCACCTCAGTTAATCAAGTTTCCTTTTGCTAGTTGGCTGGAGTGCCACACCAGGTGTCTGCTCACTGGTACATTTTTATTTTTTTTTTAATTTTTATCGTTCCTAAATTTCTGTTATTATGAGTATGTGTGTGCAAAGAGGATCCATTAATTTGGGGGGTGTACTTTTGCCCTTTTTTCTAAAAGGAAAAAGTACTGAAATGTTTCTGGGATTATGATTGAAGTTCTTTTTGTAGATCTTTTTTTGTTTTCCCAACATTTGCTGGGAATCCCTGATATTAAGATTTTAAAAGCCATGTGGTAACATAATTTGATTTAAATACATTTCCCTTAATCCAAAACTAGATCAATACTGGGGAGATGCCACTGGAGAATTAGTCAAGTGGTTTGATCAATTCTTAACATCTTATATTGAGTAATGGTCTTTATCTGAAAGGCAATCTATACATCTATAAATCTATAAGCCTATAATATAAACCCATGTCTGCAGGCATATAGACGAAGCCACATTCGCAACTCCTAGTAGTAGCTCTGTGGTTCCTAAGAAGAATTTGAAAAGTCTAGGTGTGCCATTACTGCTACCTAAACTTCAACCTGACCACTGAATATGAAATGTAGGATACCTTCTAAAAATACCTCTTCTGGAGTTCTTAGCCTTAGAAACTGAAAATAATATTGGGGAACTGCTTTGTAAACAGGAAGATTGTAATTAGAGCATCTGACTGTAGGGAAGATATTTCTGTTTCCATGAAGCATCAATGACTGTTGAATTCTCTAAGGCGAAGTGAATTGTTGGTTATAGTAACCACCCAATTTTATCCTGGCCTGATCATGCAAAAGTACTTTCATTTGTGATTATACTACAGCAACTGATAGTATTGACAGTGAGTTGGCAGTTTCAAATGTTAAGCTGCCTTATTTTCCTACATTTGGCTGCAAAACTCAGAACTGTGTTTGTCTGTTCTCTAAAAAAATAATACAAAAAATTGGTGCCAGAAACTCAGCACACATGCATTGCTTTGCTAACAACTCAGCGCCAGTAAATGGCCAGTGGGACTGGTGACACATTTCCTTTCTAAACTCTGACAATATCAAATCTGAACAGTGCATTGCATAACCTGAACATTTGTATTACCAAAAAAAAAAAAAAAAAAAAGAGTAAAAGTTGCAGTAATGAGTGAACTGAAATGCAAACACCCAGAGTATGGAAGCAACCATTTTCACAGGACAGAAAAGTTTGAAAAAGTTGTCAGTCTTGCTGCCCCACTCACTTTCCCAAAATGTGACAAGCAAAGACTGTCTTGTACAGATCTCCACCATCAAATTCTCAATTGGCTAAGCGCTGTTACAGCTTCAGAAGTAAAGTGAACACAGAAAAATTCTGTGTTTGTTTGTATATATATATATACACTTTATATAAACACTCAGGGTTATAATTTAATATGATAAAATCTTGTTAGGTGAAATGAATGTAATAGAACTGTTTTCAGATTCCCCTCCTTAATACACATGCCCATCCATCTATGAATGCAAAATTGATCTATGCATGTAAATTGCATAAGTAATTGAACAGTTACTAGGTTTATGTGCTCAGGTGGGGGACAATTTTAAAATCTACCTCAAATGGTGTGGATGCAATGTAGGTGTTCTTCTGAGTTTGACTAATATACCTCAGGGGAGAGCTACGAAAGAGAGAAAATAATCTGTCAAGAGTGTACTAAACTTGATTAGTTTGAGCCTAAACATTTGAGCAGTCTTTGGACCTGAGGCGAGAAGGTTTCAGGAACCTTCTCTAAGACAATCACCCTGAGCTCTGATCGCAGGTTCAGGATTGGCACCTCTTCCCTATTAAAGGATTTTATGCTGGATCTGGAAAGTATTTAATAAGTATGCAGTAAGTGTGTGTTTAGATACTTTACTACACACACTACTTTCAGACAGTACTGTGTATTTAGGGCATGATTCTGAGTGAGGAGGCTATATATGGCAGTGTTTTATTTTGTTTTGTTTTCCTCCCAGTTCCATTGCTTTTTATGTTTCTACTCACCACTATCATATTTAATTGTTCTTCTTGCTTTACACATCCACTGATGGCATGCTTCTTCTACTGTAGAGACTGTAGAGAGTCCATCCCTATGCAATGAGGGGCCAAATCCTTTATCTCTCTTTTTTTTTTTAAAAAAAAGTGTTGTTTCTCCTCATACGTTGGACCTTGAGAGGGGAATGTACCTTCAGAAGTGACCAGTGCCCTTCAAATTCTTATCTAAAGGAATCCCACAGGAAACCTTGGAGCTCTTACAAAAATTTGGACTGTCTGTTATTTATCAGATTTACAAGGACACTAGTCTTTGGCTATCAAGCCCTCTGAGCCACCAACTGTCCTCTCTCTTTCTCCTCGCTTTTAACAGTAGAGGCAAACATTGACTTAAGTTTGCTTCATGCTATCAATCTGTAGTACAAACAGGTTAACTATAAATGCTGGCAAGATCTTAGCTCAGTATTAGCCATGAAGCCCTGACATCAGCGCCTGATTATGTCAAGTTACAGGCTCTCTAGCAACTGACAACAAATATTCGGACCCAGCCTTTATTGGGTGGGGAAACTCAGAACATCTTTCCCAGAGCAACAAGTGGTCGGCAATCATTTCCCTGATTTGTCAGACAGAGCCTTTAATGGTCACTCATCTCGCAACATCTCCTTAGTTAAACGTTCCCTTTACTAATTTTTCTCCCGTATGAAAAGACCCATATATCTCCCATATGGAAGGTTCTTGTGACAAGACAGAAACTGAAGTAACCTCTCTTGAGTAAGAATACAAAGGCTTACTATAAAATTACTTTTTAAAGCATATTTCAATCATGTGTCATTGTAATTATATACATGTAAAAGACTGCACAAACATCCACTGCTTGGGAAAGTTAAAAAGGATGGTTTGACAGATGCAGCCTATTACAATATCTAAGCAGCAACTGGCACTGAGTTCAGAAACTATTCCTAGAGCATTATAATACAGCTTGGGCTTCTCTGAGGGGAGACATTAATACCCCCCTGAGTGAACCTGGTGAGCATTCAAAGAGAAGGCGACTAACAGTTTAAAAAAAGACATCGTGTAGAGCCATAACAATATGTAACCTGACATCATGCTGGTGAGGTAAGTTAGTGAGAATGATGGTGACAGAAAATATTATCCAGCACAAACGGAATCCAGTCCTGGTGGATTCCCTGGCCCTTTTCTCACAGTCCTTCTCTTGCTTCCCCTTTCCTGTCCACTTTTGTCATACTGTTGTGTGTTTTTTGTTTTTTTTTCCTAAGTCTTGTGACGTAGGATAATTCACATGACCATGTCAGAGGTGCTTGGGAAAATGCACTCACATAACACAAAGCTGTAGTTAGTGCTAAATAATGCTTAGAAATTATTTTAGGACCAATATATAAGAGGTATAAAAGTATTTCATAATTGCATTTCTAATATTATATTCCTTCAAAGAGCTTCTGACAGTATATTTTTGGGGCAAATTTTGCTCTGTTTGAAACTCAGAGCAGAGTAAAAGCTTTTTCAGCCCTTGATCACTTTGTACTTCTTTCCACTTGCTGAAATACATTCTGTCCACAACTAAAGAGTTCCTGACAATTCCAGCTTGTTTTACCCTCTTTAACATAAGAGTGCTTGAGCTTATGACATGGTTATCTGTACCAGTGTGCAGAGCTACATGGTTAAAGTTCACTTTAGCTATGGTTAAGCTTTCTTAACCATATTATTTAAAGTGTTTTAAACAATTAAATTATTAACTGCATTTGCAACTCCTTTTTCTACATTTCTACACACAGGAGTAGGATGTGATGATCCTTGTGTGAGACTATTCCAGCTTGGGATAGTCTTTGTTTCTATGATTTTTACCTTGAGTGATATCTTGCACACAGTATTCTTTGATTAAACAGTCCATAACAGCAAAGTCTCAGCAAGTTGAGAACAGAGATGGGTCTGCTCCAAAGCTCTGGTTCCGAATGTACCTGGACTTAATCAAGTTCAAAGCAAAATGCAGGGCAGTGAAACTCAGCTCTTTCTCACGTCCCTCTCCTCCTGACTGCAGGGGTTCCTTTCATTTTCTGTGGCACAAATTAATCCTCACTTTGGATATGTGCAACTACCTCTCTGAGAAAACAAGTTTAAATGAAGTTGAGGTTGGGAGGAGCATCCTGTGAGCACAGAAACAGAGCTGATGGTTCCTCTTTTTCTTGCTGGTTGAAGAGGCACTGTTCATCTCAATGCCTCTCCTTCCTTTGGCTGATGCCATCAGATTTCCTCTCCCTTTCCACACTTCTGCAATTACTGGCACCACTTTGAGAGTACAGAGAGCCACAGTTTATGTGTTTGAGCCTGAAGAGAAGTGTTCTTCAGTACTCTGGCTCTGCCACACAGGAACCCAAAGAGTGCCTGTGTTCTCCGACCTTCTCACTATATATATATATTTTTCTTCTTTAATGTACACTAATCCCTTGACAGTTTCAAGGTTTTTCTAGGGAAAAGGCAAGAATATTTGCTTTGTGAGGAAGCCACAAGGAACTTAGTAACCTGTATGGTAGCGGTTTCTCATGAAGAGAACTCTGTTCTAGCACAAATAGACTAGCCTTACAGCAGTAAGACACAAAACAGTATATTCAGGGTATTAGAGAAGGTGTTGGGTTGATCTGGTAAAAAGAAACTGAAGGCTGAGAGGTTACAGCCATTTGGCAAGTGAAATAACATCCAAGATGTGTGTTTCAGTCCATGACAAAATGAAATCTCTACATTTTCTAAAGGAACGGTCAACCTTGGTCATTATTTCTGTGGTTGTGATGGTAGATGGTAGATGGTTCACTGCTAGATGGCAAGAGGAGCCCTGCTGAGCCTGAGGTGTTTAGGGTGAGATTTGCTTCTGCTGCTGCTCCTCCACTGTGCTCATCCCTCCTGGTGGCACCCCCACAGGTAAATGAGACCAGAGCTGGGGCAGGTGGAACAGACCCTGCCAGGACTTACCTTCAAAGCAACCCTGCTTAGCAGCATGCATCTGCCAGCAGCAGCGTGCCCTGTGCATCTCCTCCATGCGTGATCTAACATGTCCAGTGCCAGATCCTGTATAGGAGCTGACATGCGGGCATGCATTCTCGAGTGATGACTCCCTCCGACCTCCTCCCCACTCACGTGATGCAATTACCAGGGTGTCTCTTTGTTCCGGACCTTTGACAGTTCAGAGGTCTGCAAAGGGTTGAGTGAGATTTGCTTTGCATCAAGGATGAAAAGTGTCTGAGAAGACAGGATGACACCTGTCTGTCTATAAGATGTGGAAGATTTTAGAGGCATGAAAGACTTGTACCCGACCCCTGCATAAACAGAGTTCCTTCCAACAGAGGAAATAGGTTCCTCTGTAGACCAAAAGGAGAACAAAAAAACTGAAAGAATTATAGGCAGTTTGTTTTTCAGTGAAATGCTTGCTGTTTTCTGCTTCTCCTATTCTGAAGCACTATTTTTTGAGAAATACATTTGCTTCAGCGAGCATACTTGGGAGCCTTGACCCATGTCATTGCAGCCACTGTACTCAGCTGAGCCCTTTCGTGGCAGGTTGGAAAGGCAAAACAATGCACTATGCCAGGCTCTGAACATGACAAATGTTCTGTTAATTATTGCTGCACATAGCAAACTCTCAAGCAGGAACATTTCTGAATAGAAACTGCAGTGCCCAAGCAGGAACAATGCATGGAGGCGGACAACTTAAACAGGACAGAGGAGTGATGTAAAAGCTTTCCCCTCCTGTAGTATTTGCAATGTCCATTCTTTATCTTTGCAGTTCAGTGGGCACAATGGCTTTAGGGGTACTTCCCAGCAAGGAAAAAAAGTAAAGATCTCTACTCCCCCTAAATAATCCTTAATCAAAATTCTTCCACATGCAGAAGTATAACACAAGATTTGTGTGTTATCTACAGCCAAGCTGAGGTTTAAGTAGAGCTCAAGTGCTGTACAAACTGTATCATGGCCATGCGCACAAGGAAGAACTTCACTCGGTATTGTGCTATGCACAACCCTGTGGTGAGAATGTCCATACCATTCTTATCGTTTGTATCTGGCTCCACTATCTTTTCCGTTGGCCCAGCAAATGTTGGGATTACAGCGGAGGCAGTTTATCCAGCCAGAAGGCAAACTGACTGCAGGATTGGCCACAGACAGGAAACGGTGAAAAGAAAAAGAATATGAGAACATTTCAGAGTTTAAAGGGAATAAGTTGTGTGCCAGAAGCTCACCCCAGAAGAACAATAAACCTTTAGAATCTGGAGGACTGTAGAGGACTTTATAGCTCAGCTTTGTGAATGTGGCATTTTGGCTGATGGTTTTGCACTTCGCAGGTGGCCTGTGCGGGTTTCAGTGGTTTTTCACAGGTGCTTAGAAGACAGTTTGTGAGTTCTGATATATTGCCTGGAAGTGACCTCCCATATGTGAGATAATAGTGCTACAGAAAGACATGACCTCTTGTGTCCTGCATTCCTGTTCATGTATAACCTCCCACTCTCGTATCATGTTGATGGTTTTAAGAAATATAAATGTGCTGGGAGCAGGGAAAGTTCTACTATTATTTTTTTCCCCTCTGAGACTGCATAATGTCTGCCTTTCTGTGGAGCTCAGCTTAAAAATTGGATCAGGTGTGCTGGAATCTCTTATCGTATCCAGTCTGTTTAAAACCAGGCATAAATGGTGTAAAGAGACTGACCAAAAAAGGCAGAGAATTGGATATGCAGCTTTCAAGCTAGTTCAGCAGAATATCAGAGTCATTTTTTCCATTGTTATTTGAATGCTCTCATTACTGCATGGTACGGTGTATTCTTTGGAAAAGAAGAGGAGTGCATATGGGGGAACAGATTGGACAGTGTTATAGTCTAAAGTTATTTGCTATTCACTCCACAAGGTACAACTGAAAACATAATTCAGTGCAGTGACTAACTGAAGAGTACATATTGCTTCCGCATGCATGGGCAAACTATCAAGCTGCTAGTGTGAGCTCTCACCAATGCACGACCCTTCCTGTAGGCTCCAATGCCATCTTCCTTCACAATGCCCAGCCATCCCCTGCTATAGCATGATCCCCACTGTGCCTTGCCAATGAAGGACCATAACAGCTTTTCCCACCCTTCTGTATTAGTGATGTTAGGTATCAAAATCTGTTCTCTGCCTTACTTATAAGCCCCAATAATGTCCTTCCCACACTGCTCTGTTAAGATATGCCAGATTTCCACACATTATCATGATAATGGGTATTCCAATTTTAATCTTTCCACATTGCTCCCCAAGCAGATTTGGATGCCAACATTGCAGCATGCCCTGCAAGCTGTCCAACTATAAAGAAGGGCTAAGGAATTTAATCTCTGTAGATTTCATATAAGGTATCTGAACACTCCACCAGAGAGCTGCAAAATACCTCACTTCCCACTGCTGAGAATAATTATTTGTTAGTTAATATATTATTGTGTAACTAGGGCCTTTCCCAGCATTAGGAGGAAATTCGAGAGGCAGGTCTTCAGCTGATATATGCGGGTTTAATGATCTTGTCCCAAGTGCTTGTAAAACTAGTGTTGAGACAAGCCCAAAACTAAATGAGGCCTCGTTTAATAAGCAAGGCTGTATTTGCACTAGGCGGCCCAGCAGAAGAAAGACATTTCTGACAGTTCTTGTATTCAACTGGCTGAGACATTGCATGTTTGTTATGCTTTAATAGCGCTGTGTCAATTATCAGTTCCTTTAGTTAAAATGAGAGTTGCATTGTCATCTGTTTATAATAGACACAAACTGAAAAAACATACAACACAGTTAACGTCAACCGTCAAGTTCTGGTGGCTTCTGTTTAGTGAAAGCAATGCAGTTTCTTCAACCCAGCTAAGAAAAATGATGTTTGTGGTAAGGCAGAGGTGGCAGTCGCGTTGTCTGTTGTACTTGCAGTACAGTAACTTCAGCAAGACAACCCTAGCCTGTCCATGTGCTTGTGACACAATGGCTGTAATGCAAGACTCTAAGCTCCAGACTGCACTTAGGCTTACCTTGGAAGCAGCACTGGGGCTGCAGATTCTGCAGGACAAATTTCTGTACTCAAATACGGGCTGCTGTAATCAGATCTCTCATGAAAATTAAGTGCTTCGGGCTGCTTGATATATTGCCAGTGTAACCTTAACTTGGGCAAAATGTTGCTGCTCCTCCTCCCCTGTGAAAATTTCATCACAAAAGATGATGATGCAAATTGCTTTATAGGATCACAGACACACCTTCTATTAACTGTGATTGTCACTGAATTGCAAAAGATTGGGGGTGAGAGTAGGGAGTGAAGCAAGAGGAAAAGCTGAGGCAGACCAAGAGGCAAGCTCCCAGCCTGGGGAATCTATCCTTGCAAGTATCCCCTGCCAGTGAGAGATTTTGAGCAAAGGCTGATAAACTGTGCAAGTGTTTACAGATTACATTATTTGCGTAGATTCCTTGTTCCAAAGAAATTTTAAATACATGCAAGGAAAGCACTGACTTTTCTCTCCTGACTGAAGCATTGCCTTCTACAGAGTTCACCCATCTCCTTACTGACTCAGCCTTTCAAATAACTGAACCATGCTATGTAGTTTTTATTTCCTCCTCCTCCCCTTTTCCCCTTCTCTCTTTGGCAAAATAAATAACTAATATTCAATGGGAGTGAGTTGTGAAACCTCTAACAGCCTGCTAACCATTAGTTTCTATAACCCTTGTTGGCAATGCAATATACGCTGGGGTCTTCTGGCCAGCTCAGACACTCCTCTTGAGAGAAAGAAGCAGGTACGGGTGTTCACCTCCATTTGGGTGCCTTACAGAGCGCCACCTCAGTTCATCTTAAAGTTTCCTTCACCTTTTGTCTTCTCTCCCCCTTCCCCACCAATTGCTCCGAAGATTTTCACAATTTTAGCAGATCCTTAGGTGTCGTTAAAGGTTGTCTATTCACATACTCTCTGCTTTTCCTCAACTCTGATTCCTGTCAGGCCTCTCCCACACCTCATTGCTCCCACACCTTGTTCCGATCTGAGTTACCAGGAATTCCCCAAGAGCTCCTGAAGGGAACACCGCTGTCACATGCAGCAGTGTGGCCAGTTTTAATCTGCTTCCTTTCACACACTGCTTCCCAGTTTCCTCAGATTTTGCTCTGCTCTGAGACCAACAGGGCCACTGGATAGAAAGAAGAACGGAGCAGTACTAACTGCTACACAAAATGAGGAAAACCTTCAGCAGCTGACTTGCCTTACCACTCCAGTCATGGATTATCTTGTAATTGACTGTGACCCCACAACGCATCCCGGCAAAGCCAATGAGAGCCTAGAGCATGGTGTTCACCTTGAGACCAGGCCCAGTGTAAGTTAGAGCCTGCAGGCAGCTTTCTTGCCTGCAGCCGAGACAACAACCTGGTTGTTGACTGAGGCACTAGAACCAGGTGGAGGTTTTCCTGCTGTTCTAACTTTAGGTTGCCTCCCTAAAGTCATATCTACTGGTGACCTGGCTTGCTTGCTACTTCTGCACTGGGTCTTGGCATGTGAAAGCCACCATTGGAGGGCAACAAACCCTGAAATCCAAGTTCCCTCCAGAACTTCCTCATGTCTCCTGGTAATGGTCCAGGAGGCTACAAACTGTTAGTTATGAGCCACAAGCAGCTTGCATTGTGACTCTCATGCAGGACAGCTGTGGGTGTTCTGGTTCAGCCTTTGCTGTCTTTTCTTCTGATACCACATATAGTGGAGGAGGGATCAGAAAGGACAATGTAATGTGACAAGCGAAGGGGTTCATAGGTTGCAGAGGTAGACTATGCCAGGGACTCAGCTTCAAAGGAAGAAGCACATGCTTGGAGACAGCATGGGTCGTGACCCTTCTTCCATTACAAGATACCACACACAAAAACAAATAATGTCCATACAGAAAAATTCTTAAATATATATATTTCTTTAACAGCATGTAACCCACTCTCTCACTTGCTCATTCAATTTTTTTTTTCTTTTTTTTTTTTTTTTCCCCCAGCTATGACCCAGGCTAACCTAACAAGCTGGTGCTGCAGGATTTGAACAAATAGAATATATGATAAAAATGTGCTCCTTTTCAATGTTTTTGAGGTGTATAACTGTCCTCGCTTGTTATCTACAAGATTGTATTCGCTCAAGATGGATAAGAAAAGCCATCAACCTTTCTGCCTTTCCTCTGCTAAAATTAATGTGGCAACTTCTGTTTCTATAAAGGGAAGAAGTAGGTGGGAACAGCTCCTTGTAGCAGGTGGTAACGTTGACTAACAAAACGTGAGGGTTACATGCCAGCCACGGAATGGAGCCCAGCGTGGATGTGGGAACTGCCCGGTCCCACACAAGGGCCTCCATTGCACAAGCTGGCTTACAGACATGCCGCTGAGCAACCCCAGTGGGGGACGGGGGAGGTCACGGCTCCTCGAATTCTGCCCTGTGGTCTGCCCAGTACATTCACCATAACACAGGAGAAGCCTTTTCGTGCTGTGACACAAGATGCAAGCAAATTTAAACTGGTTTGGGAAGCAAGACTCAGAGGAATGTTACATCCATATTACTGTACACAAATAGAATTTAACTCCTTCTTAATCACTCCAAAATAAGACCCGGCAATGATGTTTTACATAACAAAATCACAGAATATTGCATTAATCTGTTGCCATGGTGCTCAGCCAGTCTTGAGCACACCATCTAGAATACTAACGTGCTCCACGTATCGTGATGGTGAAACCCTGTCCAGAACTGAAACTATCCAAGCTCTTTTTTTTTATAAAGCTGTACTCTGAACTTTCCACATCACTGGCATGAATGTCCGAGTCAAGGACTATCAGAAGCATTTGGTACTACCAGCATTCAGCTGCAAGATTCAGGCCACAGAAAGTCAAAATACAAGGCCAGAGTCTTTCTTTGTAAAATATTTTGAAGGAAATGAGGTTTCATCATCCAGTTGTGAAGATCCCAAGACAGCTGTGGATGGCTGAGGAGCAAGGCAGTCAAGGAAGTACACACCGAAAAAATGTTGAAATATCTGGACTTCCTGATGAAGACATTTCTCTCGAACACTGTGGGTATCCCAGTGCAAAAGAGACTGTCCAAATGTGTATTTTTCCTTGAACACATTACAGCCATTCCACACAGGTATTGTACTCATCACCAGTTATTCATTAAGCAGTATGACTAACATCTGCCATGTGGTGTTTGTTCACTCATTATCTGCCCATGGGTGAAGAAGTCTGTTGCAGTGGTATGTGCATTGTTTTGGTAAGGTTTTTATTCTTTTTTGTACTTAGAATACGTTACTGTATGTTCATGGTACACATGGGCACAAAATGTGCTATGTATAAATATTTAGTCCAATAGGTGTGAATGAACGCATGGAAAAAATTTTGAACTTTCTACAAATGTCTCGTAAAATTCTGTATCATCTGCACACCAGCCTTACCCTTTCTGTACACACCCAACTGTACTAAAGAAACAGAACTGCTAGTCACAATAGTACACCCCTCAGCTTACTTAAAACTATGGCTAGATGTGTAACACTTGAAAGCGATGTTGGAGGTGCCCAAATTGTGATGGATGAAGAAAACCGAAAGATGCAGAGTTGACAGGTATCATTTAGAACAGGGGCATCGACGAGCCAAAAATAGACTTCCAAGTGAAAAATAGCACAGGCTTGAAGAGACCTAATCGTTTTTCCTTGTTTGTACTCAGTTCAATACACAGTTTTTGACACTACATGACAGGTTCCCTTTGCCCAAATAATGTCTTCTATTTGCTCCATCTAAAACATTTTTTGACATTTATTCATTCATTTCGGGCTGTTCTAGGAAACATCTGTACAGCAAATGTGTCTTAGACATACAGCTTGGATGAAAGAGATTTCCTTTTGGACTGGACAGCCTGAATAATGACCTATGCAAATACTACAAATGATTGATACTTGTAGTATTGCTCACCAGAGTGCTATCTGCTGTTTCTCCCCCGGTTTTTAATGAGATTTAAAAGCCTTTGAGTGAATAACCCTACACTTTTCATTAATTTAGCTAGCATGAAAAGCTGTGGGGCCTATGTGGCAGGTGCTGTGGGTTAACAATAGGGGTACTGTTTAATCCAAGGGAAACAGAGAGTATAAAAGGGCCATGAATAAAAGGATATGGGATCTTTTATGAGGTCAGGAGAGGCATTTTAAATCAGGAGGTGCAAAGAGAGGCCAGCTACAGAAACATTCTTTCTTGCCGCACTTGCTTGGACAGCAGCATGAAAAAATGCCTTGTAATTTGCTCTGCAGAAAAGAAGTAAAACACCTCATTGCAAGAAGTTTGTTGATACTGAGAGAATGACTACTAACTGCAGGAGTAGTTGGCTACTGTTCATTGGGGAATAAACTATTCTTCTAAACAGTATTATCCTTACCAGGATCATCTCTTTGGAACTTGGAGAAACACAAGGAGACAGTCTAACAAGTGCAATAGCATTTCAACACAGGGAAAAATGGTGTGTGATCTACAGGTTTGTTTGTTTTTAAACACTGACTGACTCAGTAACTGAGAGCACTAATTAAGCAATCAGTGATTGAGAGTTTAGAGTGGAAAGCAGAAATGTTGAATCAAAATTGCAAACAAACTTCCTATAAAATGCCTGAAAGCGCTCTCATCCATGCTTATATAATTGCAGTAGGTTCAGGGTCATTTGTGTCGTTCCTCATCCCTTTAAGATAGAGTTTCAATGGTATAAATGGGCCTTTAGAGACTCGGAGACAGATGGAGAAGAGTACATTTTCAAAATTTAATCAAATACCTTCCAGTTATGAAGCACAGATGTTCAGGGTCAGGAACACACAAGTGAAACACTGCTATAACGTGTCAGACTACTGTTCCTGCTGTTGGAATATCCTAACCACTTGCAGGTGATTCAGAAGAAGGTGCGAGAACACCAGAAGTAGAATTATATCATAGTTCACCCTATGGGAAACATCTTGCTTAATGCTTTCAGTCACTTGCTTTGAGTTTTTACATACCTTACCCTTTTTAACTTTAATCTTAAATCCTTAAGTAAGGCAATGATGGATGCTCACATTATTCATTTATATGGCCAATGGCTTTTCAAGTTTTGCAAAGCTCTTGGGCCAAATGATAGCACCTGGGAATAATTTTCCTGCAAAAATCATGCATCATGAAATCCTTCTTTTCCATTTAATTAAGAGTTCTGCCTTACAACTTCATGAAACACCCCCCACTTTTGCTTTAAAATAAGTTATTGTAATTTCCCTATACCATTCATTATTTTTAAAATGTGTATTATGCCACCTTCTACTTGATCTCTTCTAGCACATAATTACTTTTTTTTTTTTTTTTTTTTACTACTACAGTTTGGCAATCCTTTTGTCTTCTTAATGTTGCCTTTACATAACTGGGGAATCCCATGCAAAAAAAGAGCGATGCTGATCACGTAACATGCTTGTGGATTTTGTGGTTTCTCCAGTCCTGCTTTTTAAGCTGCCAGGAACCTCTGGCAGATGTATTTTCATCGAGCACTGTACAAGCTAGTAGGAAGGACTGCTTAAGGGCCATGTAAATTTCTGTGGGCAGTCTCACAAGAGCATCCATTTGGCATGAGTCAAAGTTTTACAGATAGGTGTCTCTGGCTACCTCCTAACCGAGGCAGTTCCTTTGCCTTCCACATGTTCTCCTTTTTCCTTTCTCATACTTTGTTGTGTATTTTCTCCTTGTTTCCTTCCTCTTTCCAGTTTTCTCCATTTTCCCTCCCCCCATTTCAGTTAGGGCCACATGAGGATTTCAGCAGGCTAACCTCAGCCCTTTGGTGTGTGGACTCCAGCTGACATACCTAAGCACCTAAAAATCCTTTGGACACCTCTGCATTTTTGACCATTTTCTTGCTGTCCAGGGGGAAGAGGGCTAGGGGAGTCGGGGAATTAAGTTATGCCACAATAACAGCATTCCTAACACGAACTGCATGCACACCAGGAGCCCTTTGCCACGTCATGTAACACACAGCTCTATCTCATCACTGACTTGATCTTTCTCTGACCATTCAACTCCACTTCCAGCAGCCCTGATGTACGACTGTGGAGGAGCGTGGCCATGAAAGGCTCCTGGGAAGGGCTCCATGGTCACGGCAAGCTGGTGAACTTCACCCCGGAGAGCTTGAACATCTCATGGAAACTCACAGGCCCACACGCATGGGTGCATACAGAAACGTGTGTTTTACTGAGTTTACAAAATGCATGACGGAAGGGAGATGCTGTTCTTGTGGTGAAGGGTCCATAACACCCACGGACAACATCCCGGGGCAAGGGCAAAGCCTGCCCGCCGCCCCCCTTCTGTCCTCCTCAGAGCTGCTGCCACCTCTCCTCCAGCGCTTTGCCGAACGCCTTATTTCACAACCTTCCAGCGTCGAAAACGAAAACCTCCGGGGAACCTGGCAGGATGAGTCAAGTAACAGCGACGGTAACAAAAAGTCACTGAGGGAAGCGAGGCCGGGCTCACCTCAGCGGCCCCCACACTCGCTCCCAACGGCGGCGGGGAGGTCGCGCACCCTCCTCTCCCCGGCGCGGCCCCTCACGGGCGGGTGAGGGCCGGGACCGGGACCGGGACTGGGATGGGGATGGGGGATAGGGGCTAGGACCGAGATCAGAGCCGGGGCCATCCGGGGGCCGCACCTCGGGGCGCCCCGCCGGCCTCTCCCCCGCCCGCAGCCCCGCATGCGCACGCTGGGGCTGGGCGGAGGGGGAGGAAGCGGGAGGGCACCAAATTCAAATCGCTGCTGAGGAGGGAGGGGAGGGAAAAAAGAAAGAAAAAAAAAAAAAACGAAAAAAAAAAAACCACGGGGGAAGGAGGCAAGCCGGGGGGAGAGGAGAGGAGCGGAGCGGAGGAGGAGAAGTGAGGGAGGAGGAGAGTGGGAGGGGAGTGTGGAAGGCTCTAAGGGAAAGCGGCAGCGGCCGGGAGAGGCGGCGCGGCGCACGGCGGGGCAAGGCAGAGGTGTCAGGGGCGGCCGCGGGCACCCACGGCCGCAACGCGGGGCAGCCTCCCCGGCCCGCCCGCCGCGCTCCGCCCGCCCGCCCTCCCCGGCCCTTTTCTTCCTCTCCTCTCTCCTCTCCTCGCCTCCCCGCCGGCGGCACCATGGTGGACAGGGGCCCCTTGCTGACCTCGGCCATCATCTTCTACCTGTCCATCGGGGCGGCGATCTTCGAGGTGCTGGAGGAGCCGCACTGGCGCTCGGCCACCGACGACTACAAGCGACAGAAGACGGAGCTGCTCAAGCAGTTCCCCTGCCTGGGCCAGGAGGGGCTGGACAAGATTCTGCAGGTACCGGGCTGGCGGCCGGGCGGGAGCAGGTGCCGCCGGGCGCCCCGGGGCGGGACCGGGACCGGGAGCGGGGCCGGGAGCAGGGCAGGGGCAGTGCCGGGCTCCCCGGGGAGAGCCAGCGGCGGTCCCGTCCCCGCCGAGCCCGGAGCCTCCTCGAGGAAAGCTCCGAGCCCCGGGGGCCCGCGATCGGGGCGAGGAGGGAGCCCCCGGTTCGCTGCCAGCCCGGCACCGAGGTGCTCGCTGCGGCTCTTGGCCCACCCGGAGGGGCTCCCTCCCTCGTGTGTGAGGAGGGGAAGGTGAAGCCGAGCGTCTTGAGCGTCTTCTGTTTGGGCTGGACTTTATTTATTTATTTCCCATGTTTTCTCCCCCGTACTGAATGCCCTCGTTGTGAGTTGTCAGGGCGCTGAGTGCAGGTCCGAGGGGTCAGTCGGGGCAGCTGAAGGAAAGTTCAGGCCGCCCAGGGATGAGCGCCTCGCACCCAGGGATGCTTGCAGCCCTCTTCCACTTCAGCCCAAAGACCTCTTTCTAAGCATGCGGAGCGGATTAATCGTCCTCTCCCTCTTATCTGGCAGAACGCCTCTTCAAATCTAATTATTAATCAATAGTATGTATAAAATCGCAGAGTAGTATAAACTTGGTTAGTGTCCTTTAATGGACGTGGTGTCCATTAAAAGATGGTGGCCAGCAACGGTGAACCGTGGAAAATAGGCTGCTTAGATACGCGGGGCTCCAGCGGTGGAAATGAGTCCTTTGGGACTTTATTTCAGAGATGTTTATATTGACTAGACCTCATGTTCATTGTGTTTTGGATTTTTAAAAAACTTTATTTTTAAATTCGCTAAAAAGTCTACTAAAATGCTAAAATACAGAAGACGGGGAAAATGACTCATGACTGTTGGCGTAATTGATACTGTGCAAGCTTAGAAGAGGGTATGGTTCTTGGTTCTAAAAGTTTGTGGTTTAAGTCTTCGTCCTTCGGTTGGTGGCTGCTTTCTGTCTGCTTCAGATAGCAGAGCTTTCTGTTGGCAGTGTCCTTGTTGTTACCGTCTCAGTACCCCCATTAAATACAGTGTCGTGGTATGGAGTGGAATGGTGGATGGAGGCTTGAAATTGTGGAGGGATGTCGGGAAAATGAAAGACGTGCTGTGCTTTCGAGGATGCCTTTGCTGTACTGGAATCTCACTGAAATCTTAGTCTAGGTTATCCTAAACCTGTCCAAGATCCCCGAGAGAAAAACCTTATTTGGATTGGGGTGTACCTTAAACCTAGTGTGCTTGACTTGCTGTAGATATCATTCAGAATCCAGACTCTGGCTCAGTTTAGGATGAAATTGACGTTGGTATGAGGGAATCATTTAGCTAGTGTTTTTCCATGACCTTTATCACAACTGATCCTGAAGTTGCAGAAAGATTTTTTTCCTAAAATATAAAATGACCGGGAAAAAGTTATAGATTAGTTCATTAGGATGGACTATAGCATGTTGTAGAGTGGTGATGGGTGCAAAGTTAGTGAGGAGAAGTAGTATAAGGCAAACTGTGGGCAGATCAAAGTATTTGTTTTGAGTACTTCTGTACACCTCAGTGAGGAGGGCCTTCCCTCTTCAGTGTGTTAGCTCCTGGTGTATTTCTGTTTTGTCTCTGTACTGCTTCCAATTATACCTTACTTTCCATGTCTGACCTTGCTGGTCAGATGATCGCTTTTAGATATTCTGTTGTCCTCTTAAGCCCAGTTTAGCTAAAACATAAAACATAGCTCGCTCTTCTTTTACTCTTGTTGGTAACTGGAAACTTCTCTGCTTGCTTTCATCTAGACTTGTACTTTTGTTGCTGTTCTCATTTTGTGTGAGAAGTGGTGAGGAGGGAAGTAGCGTTTCCTACAGAGGAGAACGGCAGAGTGAAATCTAGCCCAGCTGATACAAAGAGGGGAGAAAAAAAAATGTAAGGGCATCAGGATTTCAACTTGAATAAGCTGTGAAGTATACTGTAAATAGTATTTGTAACAGTGCTTTGTCAAGCACTATCTATGCTTTTTCTCTTGGGTTCTGCTAATTCTTTTAAACATTATAAATCTCTGTCTCTTTTGGCAAATCCTGATCACCCTGCTCTTATATTAACCCCCTCCAAATTTATTCTCTTAGAATTCATCCAGAATGTTGTTGATTTTAAAACATGTATTTTTTTTTCCTAATCCACACTTCTGTTTTGCTTCTCTGAGCTTCTTCCATGGAATCCCTGAACTAGTTCCTGAGATTTTGCATGACTTAACCCATTTCTCAGCTTTTGCCTCCTGTTTCATGGCCTTAAGTTCATTTCAAAGCCTTTTATCTCTCTTCTTGTGGTGCCCACTAATGTTCTGTGGAGCCACATTCAGCTCTTCTAATTACTTCTCTGATATTCTCTTTAATATCCCAGTTTAAAACACACTAGATAAAATTTTTTAGCAAATATCACCAGATATAAGACGTTAAATGGTTGTTGGTAAAATGCAACGATGCCAAGAAATGTTCAACTTGAACTAACAATTCAATTTTGTTTACAGAAGCAAGCTGAAAGGTGACAAGGACTGACTTATTCAGAGACAGATCTCTCTGCTGCCCTTGTTCCCCACCCAGGTTAGCTCATGTGTTCATCTCAGCCTTATGTTAGCTGTAAGTGTAATAGAAAGTGTGTGGAATGGCTGCAAAGTTAGATGTCTAGGGTGATCTTAACCACTTAACCTACTCGTTTTTGGTTTTTGTTTTTATCAGCACAGACTCTCAATTCATGTACGGACTGGTATGTTTATACCAACAATTCAAGTGATTATTAAGGGGGCTGTATTATGTCAAATACTGTCTAAAGCTTGCATTCTGTAATAGAAGATTTCACAACACCTGATTACAGTACAAATACACTGCAATAAACTTTTATTGAAATGTTTAACAAACACTTTCACAAAGCTCACAAGCTGAGTGTTTTAGGATATGCTAGAAAGAAAGTCTTTTTTCTCCCAATCCTAAAAGTCTAAAAGTAAGCTTAAAAAGAGCACCTAGAAGTCATGTGAAGAATCAGTTTGCTTTCAGTTATTTTAAGTGCCATATTACTTACCCTAACTGTAATGTGTAATGGAAGTACTCCTTAAACTCTTATTGGAGTACATTAGACTATTATGTTAAAAGTGACTGACTCTGGACTGTGTAGAGGCTGGTTGATATAAGTCTATGGTTTATCCTTGCCTTGCTGCTGTGGCCCAGAGTCTGTCCTGGGACTCTGGGAGGAGGAAGAGGAAGAAGGCTGTGAGACCCACAGTGATGACACCTTTGCCTACCCTGCTGTAGGAATGAGTTTTGACGACAGAAGCAAGTATAAGACAATGCAGTCGTTTCCCTATTCTCTAGTTCCTTACTTTTACTCTTTATTGCTCCATCCTGATTGTGAAACATCAGCTTAATGATAAAGGAGCTATTCATCCAAGGAGGAGCCCTCTTGACCCTCATGTCACTATTCATATGAGCAAAGGTTTGCAACACTGAGCTACATCTTGTTTACTGGGAAGTCTCTTTTACTGGCCCACCACAGTCATCAATAAATTAAATGCTTCCCACTGATAAACCTCAAGGCTGGTGAAAAGAAAGGGAAGAATTTAAAGAGAAGTGAAAATGGTTACTTTAAAAAAAAAAAGTAGTAAAAAGAAAAAAGAAACTGGCTTAATTTAGGAGAAGCACACAAACTTACTGAGTATAAGAACAAATAATTGAGGTCTTTATTTGAAAAATATACATGACTGTAAACAGGCCTGACAAAGAGCTTTAGGAAACTAAATGTTTAGACTTAGAGCCCAGTGCTGTGAACAAACATTTAGAAGACTTTCAAGGAGAGCTTCTGCTAGGATATACTTGGCACACAGGAGGATTATGCTAAAGGAAATAACCTCAAGTGGCTTAATAGTAGTTTCTCTTCTGATTTTTTTTTTAAAGCCATGATATCTTCTCCACTTGCAAATACTGACAGGTGCACTTCCAAACTCAAGTTTTCTAAAAAGTTAAGTTTGAAATGCTTTTCATTAGTTCAACATTCAATAAAAGGACTAATAGGTTTTCCTCATTGTTTGTAGAGTGATTTGGTCACACGTGTAAAGTTAATGCAGGCATATTTTTAATAATTTTTCCCTTCCCCTCTGTTTTTCGGGAGGTGCACAAATACAATTAGAAAGGTTTCAGGCTTCTAGGGTTTGTTTGTTTGGGCTTTTACTTCCTGATTCCTTCTATCTAAGGTATTGAAGGTGAAGGAAGCTAATTGTATACTGCATTTCTTGGTTGAAATGCCAGACAATCTGTCCTCCAAAGACTTTCATATGGGCTGAACAAAGTAAAAATGAGCAGCTACCAGACAAGGGCAAGTGATTGCCAATTAAAATGTTTAACCACAAAGCTGTTAACAGCAGTACCTAATACCTCTTACATGAAAACTTGACAGTATAAGCTAAGGCTTATGCCTGAGAAGTAGCTATTGCCAGATGCTTCCAAATGTGTAACTTCAATTCTGCATCCTCTAAGTTCAGCAGCGATGAATGGAGATTAAAATGCAGGACTGCTGCCCACAGTGTATCTGTGGCATCTCAGCCTGTGAGTTATTGCTGCTGCAGCATTAGAAGAGGAAAACTGAGGACAGGCCAGTAGTCCTTCATGCCATAGCTTTTCTCTGTGTACCTCCATGCAAAGTTGTATGTAACCAGGCATGCTTGTCTGTTGTGTTTTGTTTGTCCCTCCAGGCTTTTCCCTGTTTAACCATTACATTGTTTAAACTTTCTTGGAACATAGTTAAACAAACCTGATAGTGCATATGCTGCAACTCTCTCTGCTGATGGAGCAATAGCAATCAATCAGAAGTTCTAGTTTTCCTGCTATGGACTTAATCCTTGAGTGCTTCTAGTATGTTGTCCTTCTGTCCTTTTGGGGATGGAATGTTTGTATTACCTGACATGTTACCTTCTGCTGCTAGGTGTGTTTTCTGGCAAGCTTTGCTCTAGAGAGCATGGTGTGCAAGTAGATTTGTCGATTATCAACAGCCTGTTGTCCTAAAAGATCATGAAACCCCTGCTTTGCTTCATACTGTACGTGTTGTTATTGCAAGATGTCTTCTGTACCCAGTGAAAATTGTGTAATGATGACTTTGTGTAGATTTCCATTTTAAAACAATTTGTTGCTTTTGGTATTAATGTTAATTAAACAAAATGAATTGCTGTGCTTTTCTTTGGGTGTTGACCTTCAAAGCAATCGCATTTCATGCTGGCACTGCACGTAGATGTTAATGTAGCGGTGTAAAACCAGAACCAAGATTGCAAGTGGCAGTCAATAGTTTGGTTAGCTGGGAAGCAAGAAAGAATGCTACTGCTTGAAATAATATATATGTATAATTATATATATATATATACACACACATACATATAATAATAATATATTATATATATATAATAAAATTCAAATGAACCAACTATATCCAGAAAGGGCTTTTGAAAGGTTATAAAATCTATTTAGTTTTTATGCCACTGGGATAATCTTTTTGTTCTCATTGTGTTCTGTGTTTCAAAAAGGTCTCATTATGATTTTTTGTTAAAAACTAGAAACCAAATGCTCTAAAGTTTTGTCTGTATCAGCAGGTAGTGCAGCTCAATAAGAGCAGACCCGGAGAACAAAATGTCTGGTGCCATTGATGTGATGATGAGTGTCTGTATTTGCAGGGATTTTTACTTCTTGCTGACTCTTGTATGATCCTATGGATTGAATGCTCACAAGCAAGTAGGTCACATGTATTAGATTTCTTCATGGAGTACATCTTCAGGTCTAGTTTGGTCCAAAATGAGTTCAGCTTATATGCTCTGATCCTGTTCCGCAGTTAGAAGCGTGACATTGATAGGGGACAACTGGGAGTCTTGTGCTCTTGAGTATTGTTCATATAAATTAAAATACCACTGTGGTAACACCTGAAGTTCTGTATGCTGCTACAGACATCTTCAGGAGAGCTGTACTTGAAGTCAGATTAAACCCCTAAAAGCATAGCATGCGATATGTACTCCTTGTCTTTACTAGATCTGTTTGTTGAAGGGATGGCATAAGTTTGTAGGCGTAACTTTGTCTTGCTTTGTTTCCTGTCTTCTGATTCAGGTTCCTCAACAGCAGGACCTGGTATTATTAGATTCTCTGTAAAACAGTAGGTGCTTTAGCAAGAAACTTCGGACTTGCAGTTTATTTTCTGTTCCCATCCATCTTACTTTATCATGTTTTTATATTAGAGGTCTTAGATATTACAGTATTAATTATGTACTTACCAACATCTTAATTGTAGGCAGGAGAAATCCCTCCCAGGCATGCCTTACCCTAGCGGCTACATTTACAGTCAAATGAGTAAGGAAATTATTATATATTTTTTTTCTTTTTGTTTGTGTGTGTGTGTGTTGTGTGAGTTCCAGTGGATCAAAGGAACTGTTGGGTGTGAAGTAGCTTCTGAAATGTTTTAAACTTAAGTGTCATACACTGTTTTCCTAGGAAGAAATATGAGTAATGAAAAGGGAGCAAGAAACTAGTAACAAGTGGTATATCATAGCGTCTGCTGAGTCTGAAATCACATTGCATGTTCCTTTTCTACCAACATGGGCACTGGTAGTGTTTCTCATGATTGACCTGCCTTTAATCCTCGCTGTGGAATCAGTTGTTGCTGTACCCATCTGTAGGACTATATTTCTGCCTTAGCAGAAAGGTTGAAGCAGATAGTATTGAGCAAATTGGCAAATACTAAATTGACTTTGTTCTGTGCCAGCATCTTGCAAATGTTGTGTAAGCAATTTCCAGCTGCTCAGAAACAAAACCCAGCAACAACCTCTTTGAGGTTACAACAGGTGCAAATAAAGAAGTCTCAGCTGGACCTATCACAGGTCTCTGAACTCTGACCCTTTTTAGTAGCAAAGGTATATGCTCCTTAACAGAAGTTTGGATTCCAGAGGAAGGCCTGAAGTTGTTGGATGATGGTGGCTTACAAGTGACATAGCTAATGGAACCTGAAAGTAATTCTGTGAAGGTCCTGAGGTAGAAATAATAGTCATTTATGGTACAGTATTTTTGGTGGCCTGGCTAAAATGTCAAAGTCATCAGTGATCATAGAGTTACAGAATACTTTGCGTTGGAAGGGACCTTAAAGACTATTCAGTTCCAACCCCCTGCCATGGGCAGGGACACCTCCCACCAGACCAGGCTGCCCAAAGCCCCATCCAGCCTGGCCTTGAACACCTCCAGGGATGGGGCATCCACAGCTTCTCTGGGCAGCCTGTGCCAGTGTCTCACCACCCTCAGAGTAAAGAACTTCTTCCCAATATCTAATCTAAACCTCCCTTTTTTTACATTAAGGCTGTTCCCCCTTGTCCTATCACTACACCCCTTGACAAAGAGTCCCTCCCCAGCTTTCCTGTAGGTCCCCTTTAGATGCTGTAAGGTCTCCCTTGGAGCCTTCTCTTCTCCAGGCTGAACAATCCCAGCTCCCTCATCCTGTCTCCATAGGTGAGATGCTCCAGCCCTCTGATCATCCTGGTGGCCCTCCTCTGGACTTGTTCAATACATCCATGTCCTTCTGGTGCTGGAGGCCCCAGATCTGGACGCAGGGCTCCAGGTGGGTTCTCATGAGAGCAGAGCAGAGGGGGAGAATCCCCTCCCTTGCCCTGCTGACTACCCTGCTTCTGATGCAGCCCAGGATATAGCTGGCTTTTTGGGCTGCAAGCACACATTTCCAGCTCATGTTGAGCTCCTTATCAACCAACACCCCCAGGGCCTTCTCCTCAGGGCTGCTGTCAATCCAGTCTCTGCCCAGCCTGTATTTATGCTTAGGATTGCCGCACCCCAGCTGCAGGACTTTGCACTTGGTCTTGTTGAACTTTCTGAGGTTCTCACAGGCCCACCTCAAGCCTGCTCAGGTCCCTCAGGATGGCATCTCTTCCCTTCAGAGACAAAGATGTCATGACGGACAGCATCAATGCCCATGCCCAATGTCCATCAGTGCTGTCCATCATGCATTATGCTTTGCATAAGCCCAAGTGGATGATGTCAGTTGCTCTTCCCCTATCCACTAATGCTGTAACGTGATGAGTTCTGTGCATAACTTCCAAGTGCTCCTATTCCCAACCTGCTCTACAGGAGTAAAAAAAAAAAAAAAACAAAAACTCTTTGAAGGAAAGTTGCTCAAGAATCATGTGTGGTCCCTTGCCAGAGACACAGCAGCTCTAAGTATGTTTTCTCTGGCCTTCAAGGGACGTGAGGCTGATTAATCTCCTCCAGGCACCCAAGGAACAGGGAGGTCTTAGTGCTGGTACTGACTTCTTCCACGGCTTCTCTTGCAGCTGTCTGGCTGCAATACTCTGCTACAGATGCAGCTGTTACAGTTACTACTGAGGAGCTTTGCAGACTGGGGTGCTAATATGCTAAAACCGACTTAAATAGTTGGACTATGATAACTTGCTGGTTAAGTTAGAATTTCAGCCTTCAGGCCTGTGTAAGTGGTGCGTACGTGACTGCAGAGTCATCGAGGGCAATTCTGTAATCAGCGTTCACCTTGGCACAAGGGTTTTTGAAGGGCATTGGAGTTCATGTTTAGAAATTTACGCTTTCTCCTTGGTATCAGTGCAGTCTGAAAGCTTTTCGCCTCTTTTGAGTGATCACTGCCAATTTGCCCTTTTAGAATAATACTTCCGTGTTTACAACTTATTTTTGGTGGGTTTTGAGGTGGAGGGAAGGGGAAGGAAAGGAAGAAGACGCAACTTTGAATTTGATTCTATCAGAGCAGCCCGGCAGTAGGTAACTGTTGTGTCCCCATGTAATTTACTATGGTGGCACCAGATTTTCAAGGTACTACCTTAGCTGGCTGTATCTGCAGCATAAAGGCAGTTTCTCATGAAGTTTTTACATAGTCTCCACAAGGTCCTAAAGCTGTCAACTTGATGAGTGAAATGAACCTGGATGTCTTTGTTTTACCTCTTAAATCTAAGATAACAGTTCACACTTTGAGCGTGCCTTGGCTTTGTTTGCTCAGCTCTGCTACAGTATAGACAGTTGGTAATTTGGGCAGATGTCCCCACAGCTGTGTTTTTGTTTCGTAGTGAGGATCAAGTAGTTTCACACTGAGTGTCGACTAGGTGCTTACAGCTGAATTTTGTGCATCTTAGAAAACTGTCTCACTTATTTAAGGTAACTGAAGTTTTCCTGTGGTTTTGATGGCTTTCTGAGCGTTTTGGATGCTAAGCAGCTTTTAAGCTGGAGGTTTTTCTGCTTAGCAGAGTGCAAGTGTCTCTGCCTCCAGCTTCTGAGGAACTGGTAACAGCTTTCAGTTCTTGGGAAGCTGATCCTCTTCTCGTAATAGAGTAGCAAGAAGATAGCAGGGTGGTTTGGCTTTTGTACATCCCCAGGGTGGGGCAGTTGAGAAATAACAGGGCATAGACTATTTATTACCTCCCTCCCACAGGGCCAAGGTCTTTCCTGCTCCTCGAGCTGCCCTGTCTGCTGACAGGCTGGGGGTGCACCAGGGGCTGGGAGGGGACACAGCCAGGACAGCTGACCCCAACTGACCAAAGGGATGTCCCACACCATGTGGCTCAGTAATAAAAGCAGGGGGAAAGGAGGAGGGGGAGACGTTCAGAGTGATGGCATTTTCTTTCCAAGAAACGATGATGCATGCTGAGCCCTGCTGTTCGAGACGTGGCTGAACACCTGCCTGCCGATGGGAAGTGGCAAATAGATTGCCTGTTTTGTGTTGCTTGTCCACGGAGCTTTTGCTTTACCTAGTAAGCTTTCTTTATCTCAACCCCTGAGTTCTCTCACCTTTACCTTTCCAGGTCTCTTCCCCATCCCATGTGGGCTGAGTGAGCAAGTGGCGGGGTGGTGCTGAGCCGCCAGCTGGGGCTAAACCACAGCAAAGTGACCTGCAAATATATGGGAAACTTTCAATCTGGATGTGTGCAGTTTGGTAGTTTGATAACGGGGGCATGGTGAGTGTGAGGTAGGGTTAAAGTTGTACCAAATGAGCAGAATTTTTCTGTGCAGTAATTCTGCTGAAACTGAGTGAATAATGGATACAACTTGTTACATGTAAAATGCAGTAGGTGAAATAGCTGTGTCCTCATTCATTCCAAAGTCACCGATGCCTTGTGTAGATGATGGTTGAAGCTGGGCTTTGTGGGCTCCCATACCTTCTCAGTTCTGCATCATATGAACTCATTTTCTTCTCTGTGTTTTTAGTGGGGAAATTCTCATTTTGGTAATTGTTAGAGCATTTCCCATCTTCCTTTTGATTTCAGTAGTAAGATGTAAAACAGCATTGTAATGACATGGCAAACGTCCTTATCACAGTTAACGAACTAGCTTGCATGATGCTGCCACTGCAAAGTGTAAGCAAAGCTGGCTTGATATTCAGGTAGCTGGGAGTGAAAAATCTAAAAACAGCGTGAAAAAATTTTGTACTGCTAAAGCTCAATTTGAAGACTAATTAATCACCAAGACCTGCTAGCTTAATATTACAGCAAAAACAATTGAGAACTTTCAAGCTAAATTCAAGCTGTGAAACAAGTTTGCTTAAAGATTTTTCAGTTGAAAAACTTTGTTTGTTCAATACACATTATACAGGATATATGTAGTGACTTTTTTGCCATCAGTTTTTGCTCAGGAACTAAATGTGATATTACCTCAAAAAAAATTGATAATCTTTTAGTTCTGTATGTACTCTTTTTTGTTGTTTATTTTGGTTTTGGTCCAAGTTACAGATTGGAGGCTCACATGGGAAGATCCTCTTCTATGTACATAACAGTGTAGCATTGAACATAATAAAATAGAAAAGACTGCTCCAGTGTACAAGTGGTTTTGATGTTCTGCTATTCCTGCAAAAATAGGTTTTATGTATGCTGTTATAACAGTGTTTAAGAAAAATTCTGATGCCTAGGCAGCTCTTACCAACAAAGTGATGTTATTACCAGTCAAATTCACACCCCCATCGCATGGAACAAGACATGCTCGGGAATTTACTCTGTTACAGGTCTGAGAGTGTCTAGATCAGGCCCTTCCCCTTCAGCACAGTTATCTTAGTTACTGATCACGCTTCTTCATATCCTGCCGTAACTGTGCTGGCAGATCTCTGTATTTATATTTGAAAACATTTGTCCAGAGTAGCCTCTTCTCCTTCCCTTCAATGCTAGATTAGCTCAAGACTGATCTTTGAGATGGATGGGGGGGGTTTGTAGTACATAACCAAATTCTGTTTTAAGTTATGCCATGGATAAAGCTAAATACATAATAACAGAAGTCTCAAAGCAAATATTGTTTCTGTGGCAGTTTCTTTCCCTTGCTACTCCTCTAACATAAACCCATCACCTTGCTATTCTTACAAAGCATCCTGTCCAAGTTGATGTTGGAAGCTTGCCTTACCTCCTCCTGCTGTCTGATGGAATGATACAGGCAGAGAGATCAGTGCGGTTGAGGTTATGTAAAGTTTTTGGTTGACTTAAAACTACCCTGGAAACCTTTTTGTTTGTTTGGCTTAACGAGGTGAGTTAGTAAAGGTTATGCCCCCAAAGAGTTAATGGTCTGCAGTGTTACAGCGCAGCTCTTGCTCCTGTTGTGTAGTTCAGAAGTCCGCTTGATTAAAAAATGACATTATACTTAGTGCTCTGCTCCACCCAAGTCTGATCACTTTTAGTTTTGTTTCATTGAGTTGATGCTGTCAAAGTAAAAATAAGATTTTTATTCTAGCATGTGTATGCTCACTGAAGTGTCAGACTAGCATAAGTTGTTTTACCAGAACCTGCTTTTTTCCTTCTTTTTCCTTAAGATGGACTATTAAATAGGAAATGAGATGTGTGAAGCTACCAGCATTCTCCAGCAGCACCTCTTAGTTTATCTTCACAGAAGCAAGACTTTTAATGTTGTATAGAAATTTGGGGAATGAAATCTAAAAGACTGTAACCTTTTGATCCTAGAAGCTGTTGGGATTTTCTTAACCTGATGGATGTTTTTATACGTGGCTATAAAGAGGGGGGGGGGGAAGAGGGATGGTATAATAAGCTTCTTAATGCGATATTACTATATGCTGCAATTCATTCAATGAGTTGAAAAACATTTTTAGGCAAAATTATCAAGCTTGGATCACCTATGATTGTCTTGTACTAATGAACTATTCTTACACTGAAGGCACTGTGGGAATGAAGCTTCACTCTAAACTCAACTTCCCCTTTTACTTCTTTTGTGAAATATCAAAATTTTTCTGTTGCAATACTGCAGTTTATGCCATTTTATAGGTGGGTAAAATCTGCAGAGACTGATCTGTTTGCTGCTCTAGGTCTTGAGGCCTTGCCTGTAGAAAGAAAATAATAAAAAGCAGCACTACAAAGATATGGTCCAACATCTCTCCAGCTAGTAAATTAATCTCCATAAACTGTTCTCATTGACACTAGGATTATTGTTTTGATTTAACCTAAATCTACTTAAATTAATTTCAGCTAAGCAGAAAAACATTATTCTGGAAATTCAGACTGCTGTGTGGGTTAGCATCTATTTATGCAATCGGTAACAGCTCTGTTGCAATAGCCTCATGTAAATGCGGTCTGGTTCTAACCCTGCCTTACACAGGTCACCAACTGGTGTGAGGGATAGATTAAACTCTTGACTCTTCTGCTTCCACTTTCTTATCTGTAAAATGGGGACAACAGCATTTTCCAAAGCCCTTCTAAAGGGGAGTTGGCTCCATCAGTCACCATGTATGTATTCAGATAGGAAGGAAGCCTAATCTGCTATTACTGCTTTCCAGCTTCTTGAAGCAATAGATGCAGTGTAAGAGTTGTTAAATACCTTTTTTTCCAACCAAGGAAAGGAGTGGTATAACCGTATCTGCACAGGAGCCTTCAAAGTTAAACTGTATTAATGAAAGCTATGAAATCCTCTGATATGTTTTATTTCTGAATGACAGTAATCTTCTGAGGCCAAAGAAAAGTTGTGGCACTCAGCATCTGCAGAACAGCTGCAGCTCTCATGCAGCAGTAACCTTTAGTTAATTTGTCTTCAAAACATGTCTATGTGGAACTTGGGAAAGTGAAGAGGAAACAGTTCTATAATTGTATTAATCACAAAAGCAAGGGAATGCTGGTAAAGCAATGAATGTGCTTTTCATCAAAATAGTTTATTAACTAGTTCATTAAACTGGAATCTAGTCCTGAAATTAATAGTGGGGAAAAAATCCATATGAAATGTCAAACTTTGTAGTCATGATCTTTCAAAGATGCCAGTTGCCTTTTCAAAACTGTCGGTGTTTAAGTCCATTGCACATAAGTGAAAGGGGGATATAAAGTTAAAGAGCACTTAGTTCATTCAAGCATGGGATCTGCAAGTATCACAATTAGGTAAGCTTTAGCATTCAATTCTGCTATGACAAAATCGTTCCAGTTAACTAATTTGCTGAATTATGAGTTTCGCTTATTATTTAACTCTGCAGAAAGCCACAAAAGGAAATAACCTTGTTGATCTCTTTCCATTAATATCCCTCACATTGTTTGTCCTATGAATTACGACTTATAGGAAAATTAACTGTCCATGCTATACATGATACACAACCAGGTCTTAAACAGTGCATGCTGTAAAAATATTGACATGCCTCCAAGAGGTTAATATCCCTACAAATTAGAACTTTTTTTCCAGAGGAAACAGTAACACCTAGTTTTACTGCAGAATGAAAGTAAAGAGAGCTCATTTTATTTTAACGGGCTCTTACCACCTACGTATCAATATGATTTTATTTGTGCTAAAATAGAAAATATTACGGAACTTGGGTTTATTGCAGGGGAATTCATTCTCTCTCTCATTACAATACATTACTCTTAGTCTCATTTTTTCACACATTTGGGCTGGGAGGTCACTAATAAAGAGTGCTGCTAGCTAGTTCTTAATGCAAAAAGAAGGCTAGCAGCAGGATCTGCTGGCTGACTTCTGCACATGAAGGTTGTCTTCTGTAGTTCCTTGGGACTGGCAAATGAAGTCATTTGGACCGTTTAAAACCTGCAAAAGACACGTGAGTCTAAGTTTCTACAATGCTGTGTTTGAGAGGCATTGGTAGTGAGGGGAAACTTTAGCTATTCAACAATAACTGTTCAATTTGCCTAAAAAAAAAAACAAAAAATCACCCTGTAACAGCTTAAGACTACCTGATTTCTGACCAAACAGTGGCTTTAAGTTCTTCTTTGCTTTTCTTAGGGACTTGGTTACACGATGCAATCTACAAATGAAAATTGCTGATATAGCCACAAGAGGCTTCACTATTACACACTTAAGGCACGGAAACAGCACGAAATATCTCCAAAGACCTGACTACTCACAGCTTTTCTGTAAAGTCACATGAGCAGTGCTTGTTTGGCCTCGTTCCCCTTGGTAAGGACGAAAAGGCTTGCACTTAGGTCCAGCCTTGTTTGGGCTGAACCTCCTTTTGTGGCCTCGTTCTTGAATTTGCTGTGTGAAAACTGAAGCCTCAGACGCTGACATTCCTTTCATTAGAGGTAGTTTGGGAATACAACTGGGAGTTTCCATGAGGATGGAGAAAAAGGCAAAACACAGAACTTGTTGCAGACCATGAAATCAATAAGCGTTATCCAAATCCGTGTTGGACCAAATACAGTAGGTTTCCACAAACACATGTACACAAAGTGATATTTTTTTTACAAAAAAAAGTGCTTATATGCCTTTTGACTGAAAATTTCTGAAGCTGTCTATTTTTAAATTACTATTTTGTAAAATAGTTGTTTATAAATGAAAGCTGCAAGGGCAAGCGAAACTCTTGCTTTGCTTTTAATGAAACAAAAAGATGCAGACCTACCCTTCTCCACTTTTCTTTGAGTTGTGCAGTGTTTCCACTGCAGTCCTTGATTAGGCTTCTGTTTACATTATCAGCTGGAATATTTTCATGCAAAATTTGCTTAATCTGAAGAGGACAGCTCTTGTGTTTTGTCCGATAGCAGTGGACGTAACAGCCGGCTGTAAACCTTCAGTAAAGTAGCACTTTGTACAAGTAACAAGTGTGAATTATCACTACAAAATCAGTAATCTTGACTTGTGCTTCTCATAAATGTGATCTCATGATAAGGCTTTACAAAATCAGGGAGGTGTTGTCTTCACCTTGTAGAACCATTAGTGTACCCAGTAAAGGAAACAAGTATTTTATGTTGGTTGGGCCTTATTGAGAAACTTTTAAAGCTTGTTAGATGTCTTCCACAAAAAATATAAATCATGCTGGTGCTGCTAAAGTTTTATTGTTCTGATTATCAGTATGGTTGTTTCTTCCCAAGTAACCTGTTTTACTCTTCAGCTTTTATCTCAGCCTATGCCAGTCCTTGAGAATAAGCTCCTGTATGCCTTTGAACGGTGCCACAGAAAAGGGTGACATTGTTTACTCTTTCTTATAACCTCTGTCTGAAGTACTCCTTTTCTTTGTTACTAAGAGGATGTTACTGTAGGATAATAATACTCTTCCCAACGCGTTGTAATTGTAATAAGGATTTCAAATCTGAAATCTTACCTGCAACACCACATCATAGAAATATTTTCATTAAACATAACCAACCACTGTTAAGCTGGAGCTTGGTTTAGATGAGGAAGTTCATCTACACTACCACGCTTAATGAGTTGATTAAAAACTATTACTTAGGTTGAGAACTTGTTTTAATTTACAGTTTAATTTTGATCATGCTCAATTTATTTTGTTCTTTTACCAACACTGTTTTTCATTTAAATGGCTTTTTTTATTTATTGTCTTACATTCCTGTTTCTGATTTAGTACAAAGACAGCACTGCCATCCCTTCTCAGCTCACATTTCTGCAGTCCAAATTGCTTTGACTGGCCCATACAAGAGTCCCCTCATTCTGTCCCGTCTGCTTCTGCTCCCGTTTCTTGAAGGTGGATGACTAGAAGTGTGCTAATCATGCCAGCAGAGTTTCACCAATGCTCTGCTGAATGACAGTAATACATCAAGGAAAAGGGATTTCAAGCATTTACTTCTTGTTTTTTTCTCTTTATTGATGTGTTTCTGTTTTTGAGATGCCTAAAATGTACGATTGGGTGCCTGAGATGTAATGAAAAACAGGTATTTCTCCTTGCATTTACAGCTCCTGGTATATGTCAGGGAATGGGAAAGGAAAGGCAGAATAAATTGTGGTGGGTGCCTAGAACATCTTAAGTCAGGCTTTTAAAATACCAAATCTTTTTTTTTTTTTTTTGAAAAAGGTTCTTCATTAAGATATATGTTCCTTGAAACTAACAAAATAATACAATTTACTTGTGTACAGTTGGTCAGGACTGTTTGTAGGCCTGTCAAATCAGCCATGCAATAAATATCTGAAAAAGGTGTTTATATATTTAAGGCATGTCAAAGTCTCTAATGTCACCAGATTTACCAGGTGCCCAAGTCCACAGGTAACAGCAAGGATGGCATTGGACCTTTCATTTATAAGGACTGCGATGCTGCCAGGAAACTGGAACTGTGGAAGATATGGCCAGTCTGCCAGCTGACTGCTCTGTCACTATTTCTATGTCATTACTTCTGTGCTTGCAGCACTGCTGGAGCTTATCGCAGCCCATGTTCTACCTGTATAAGACCTTATCTTCTCTAAATAAAATCAATTACAAAACCCATATTGCCTTCAAGGGCAATAAGGTCCAATTTCAAGATATAGAAGTTTTCGAACACTCCTTTTACTTTAGGTTAATTGAAGGAGAGCCTCTGTCCACAGCATAGACTGGAAAAGGAATTTGTACCAACTCGACAAATGTTAAACTGCATTTTGCCAGCCTGCTGTCTCTTGGGGGAGGACGTAATTCAGCCAAATCAGATGACTTTCCAGTGTTTCTCTTCTGTGGGCAAGTGATCATGTTGTGTATGTTTCTGTTAAATCAATGCCCTTTCCTGGAACTACTTTCTCTGTTATTTTGCAGGTACTGTAGAAGTTGGGAAGCCAGGGGTGTTAAGTGGTACATTTATTCCTTGGTCACTTGTTTGTCCCATAAGAGACAATTCTTTTGTCATGTTAGTGGGGATCATTTCCCGGGATATTTTCCATTTCTTTTAACACTCTATTAGTCCTTGTTCCACATGCCAAAGGACAAAAGTTAAAACAAGCGTGCACTTGCATCTTGGGAAGCAACCTGTCCTCAGGCAAGCTCTCTCAATTAGATTTATTACTGAGCTGTAACTTTCCATACAGAGCATAAACTTTGCAAAGCTGGTGCTCACCCTGGTGGGAGTGAAGAGGCGATGGTTCTAGTTACCAGGGTGGCAGTGAAAGATGCTGTTTGACCAGGTAAATAAGGCTCGTTGAGAAGGTAGTGTTGCAGTGCATTACAGGAATACTAAGACTCACTTTTTTCACATAGAAGCAACATAAGGGCTAGCTGTAGGTAGGGCAGAATTCAGTGCAGAGATCGGCATTTACATCTATATTAACTACTGGAATGGTCAGCTCACGAACATCTGGCTTTAATTTGGGGATGGGCAGACGGAGGGAGGAAAGTGGGATATTCAGAAGACCTAATGCTGGCACTATAGAAATGTCCAAGATATTACTTATTTATTTCTGTATCCTGTGAATTTAATCATGCTCATACTTTGTCTAATTTTGATCATCTTTCCAAGCAGAGAGTTGCTGGCACAATTGCTTACCTTCTCTATACCCATGAAATAATGTGGAATTAATTTGACTGTAGACTCACAAATTGTTTCCACTGGACTGTGTCTTGAGGCCTCTGGACTCATAAATAGTAGCTACAATTTAATTTTTTATGAGTTTTTCAGGTTCAAGCAAGTACAAAGATGTTCTTTACGTCTCCTCTAAATTCTTGATTTATTGCATGGCCTTCTGATAACAAGCTGAAGCCAGACTAAATCATAAATCTTTTAATTTTACATGTATAAACCTCTTCCCTCTCCCCTCCCTCCTGGTCTCTGACCAATTAGAGCTATTTTTGGTTAATAAATTGAGATTGTTCTTGAAGAGCATGACTTGTTCTGCACAATATGGGTTAATCAATAGATTGCCTTTTCAAAGGATCACTTAATCTGGTTAAATTGTAAGCTAACAAGAAAACAAATGAGCACTTAGAAGAATGAAGTAACAAGTGTCCCTATCTGTGACAAATGTGCATTCTTTACCCTGGTCTTTTTTTCCAGCTAGGTAGGGTGTGGAGTAAGAGAACAGTGGCTTAATATGCTTGTGCCTGCAGTGCTATCTTCACTGAGAACGTCCTTTGCAGGCTGAGAAAATTATTCCCCCTCTTCTCCACACTTTCAGGGCTAGTAGTTTTGGATTTAAAAATGCTTGATGATTGGTCTCTGTTACAAATGTTAGCTTTTTCATACTGTTCTCACACATACATTGCACTTGCAAGAACGTAAAACAAAATCTAGTGCCCAGATGTAAGTCTGTGCTCTGTTCCCTTTGAGACTCAATCTACCTGAGTACTTCCTGCCTAGTTTAATATGCATAATTGGTGGTGAGTTAAAATAACAATGCTACAGGGGGAGGAAAAACCTGCCATCAGTGCTTGGGAGGAGATGGGGGGGACAACAACTTTCTATTTAGGAGAATAGTTAGAAGGAAGGTCCCTTCTGCAAGGGCAGGATGGATTCTTAGGCCATTACACTAATAAAGGTAGAGACCTGTAACAGTATTATCTCTTAAGATTTATTTCTGATTGCGTTGCATAGAAACACAAGTGCTTTTGAGAAACTCCACTCCTCAAATTCTTGAAAAGTCCAGGAGCCTGTATGCCATAGTGCACTAGCCCATAGGAAAGATGCTCTTGTTTAAACTCTCTCCATACTTGCAGGTTATTCTGGGGCTGGGCAGTGTAAAATTTGAAAAGAACAGCTGACCTGATATAACTTAGGTGCAAGTAGGAATTAATTAGCTTATCTGACAAACTGTCTCTCAGAGAGATCTTAGAATCACAGAATGGTTTGGGGTTGAAAGAACTTTAAAGACCATCTAATACCAACCCCCTGCCATGGGCAGAGACACCTCCCACCAGACCAGGTTGCCCAAAGCCCCATCCAGCCTGGCCTTGAGCACCTCCAGGGATGGGGCATCCACAGCTTCTCTGGGCAGCCTGTGCCAGTGCCTCACCACCATCTGAGTAAAGAACTTCTTCCCAATATCTAATCTAAACCTCCCTTCTTTTACATTAAGGCTGTTCCCCCTTGTCCTATCACTACACCCCTTGGCAAAAAGTCCCTCCCCAGCTTTCCTGTAGGCCCCCTTTAGGTAGTGGAAGGCTGCTCTAAGGTCTCCCTTGGAGCCTTCTCTTCTCCAGGCTGAACAATCACAGCATCACCAAATCATCTAAGTTGGAAGAGACCTCCAAGATCACCCAGTCCAACCTCTGACCTAACGCTAACAAGTCCTCCACTAAACCGTATCACTAAGCTCAACATCTAAATGTCTCTTAAAGACCTCCAGGGATGGTAACTGAACCACTTCCCTGGGCAGCCCATTTCAGTGCCTAACAACCCTTTCAGTAAAGAATTTCTTCCTAATATCCAACCTAAATCTCCCCTGATGCAACTTTAGCCCATTCCCCCTCGTCCTGTCACCAGGCACGTGGGAGAATAGACCAACCCCCACCTCACTACAGCCTCCTTTAAGGTAACTGTAGAGAGCGATAAGGTCTCCCCTGAGCCTCCTCTTCTCCAGGCTGAACAACCCCTGCTCCCTCAGCCGCTCCTCGTAAGACTTGTTCTCCAGACCCCTCACCAGCTTGGTCGCCCTTCTCTGGACTCGCTCGAGCACCTCCATGTCCTTCCTGTAGCGAGGGGCCCAAAACTGAACACAGTACTCGAGGTGCGGCCTCACCAGAGCCGAGTACAGGGGCACAATCACTTCCCTAGACCTGCTGGCCACACTGCTTCTTATACAAGCCAGGATGCTGTTGGCCTTCTTGGCCACCTGGGCACACTGCTGGCTCATATTCAGCCAACTATGAACCAACACTCTCAGGTCCTTCTCTGCCAGGCAGCTTTCTAACCACTCATCTCCCACCCCAGCTCCCTTAGCCTGTCTGCATAGGAGAGGTGTTCCAGCCCCTTGATCATCCTGGTGGCCCTCCTTTGGACTTGTTCTAATAGGTTCCTGTCCTTCTTATGCTGAGGTCCAGAGCTGAACGCAAGGATCCAGGTTGGGCCTTACAAGAGCAGAGCAGAGGGGGACAATCCCCTCCTTCACTCTGCTGGCCATGCTGCTTCTGATGCATCTTAATGTTTGCTGTTCAGCAATCCCTGTTTGCTTTGGGATATTTCTGTGTTCTTCCTCAGTTGTGAGCACCTAAATAAACCTCACATGTAGCTTCCTGAGAGTTACACTAAATAGCAACATTTTCTAGCATATCAGTATGTAGGGCTTAGATCGGAGTGCTTTCTAGTCTTCAAGCTTAGTCATTCATGTCCTTTGGAAGGACATACATGTGTTTTTTCTTGTCTGTTTTTTAACAGCAGAGTAATGCAGTCACTTAGGTGAGAGTGTTTTCCTTCTGCTAAAGGCCATTTCTGTGTTGTTTTACTTTGTATGCCCATGTTTAGCACTGATCTTCAGGGATCTTATTGCACAGCCTGTTCTGCTTTCTGGCTGATCAGTAGATGTAAAGGAATCAGCAGCTGTAATCCACGGCTCTCCTCATAGCACAGGCTTTCGTTGGAATCTGTCTGGTTTCAAAGTCCAATGCATGACAACATAGCCCACGCTGTGCTTTCTCCAGCTAATAAAACCAGTAAGTCTGCTAAAATAAATGAATTAGTGCTAGGCACACTGAAGTCTAGGAACAGGAGTTTCCCCAGTATTTTCAATAAAGAGTTGTGACAAAACAAACTAATTAGTAAATCAAGAGGGCCCTCTGGGTGTGCTGTATTTTATATTAGCAGATGCAAACAATGTTTAGTTTGCTGTCCTGTTATGTAACAGAATTATGCAAAGTGAAAACCAGGCATGTATTTACGTGCATTCTTTAAATGTTGGGCTTAGATGTAGGGACAGCTCTGTATAAAGTGGCATGTGCTGGAGGCTCTGTTGGGTAAGAAGAGGTATGCTTAGATGGAAGTCCAAGTTGCTGACAGACCAAAGTTAAGCCTAATGAAGGGAAAGTAATAACTGTAAAGTGTCTTGGATCTGCAACTTGTATGTGCGTAAGGAATCACCATTGCATAAATAGCATGAAACACTGAGAAGCTGCTTCGGTAAACGAAGCATCAACAAGATGAGTTAAACTTTTTCTGCAGAGCAAGTTAAATCTTTTTTTAATAATCCTTTTGGTTAAAATGTGGTACCTACAGTGCATTTGACCTATATATGTAACTTTCTATTTTGTATGCTAAGATACTGGTAGATCATTTAAAATCACCTTTAGCCAATTTAAATAACTTTTATGATTGCCTTGTTTTAAAAACAAACAAACAAACAAAAAAACAGATATGTTGAAGCAAGTAAGAAGAAGAATTAAGGAGAACTTAGTTTTCCTTTCTCTGAAGACATTCTATTTACTGTGTCAGTAGGAGTGTGAAAATACCATCTCGTTCAGGCTTAAATTTTGGCATTGCTGGAAAGAAAACCCTCCCCTCAAGTATGTAAACCCATATTTTGCCAGGATTTTTTTTTTCTAAGCTGTAACTTTCAAAAGTGTGCCCTTTGATGGGAACAGTATTTTAAGATTAAACTGTTGATTAAAAAATGCAAAATATGTTTTTACTTGCAACAACACTTAATAAACCATTTTTTAAAGCAGCGTATGACAGAAAGGAGAAAAATTGTGTCCCCTGCTATTTGTAGTTGTTCTACGTAGGAATGTAAACAGTGGAACTAACACTTGCTTTGCAGAGTTTGATTTTATTTTTGTTCTAGCTCAATTCATAGATAAGAGGGAAGGAATCTTGTATGCTAATATTGGTCTCTTTGGCTTTTCAGATGCTGTTAATGTATGCCTTTGCTTAGAATCAGACTTGTGCAGTTAAGCAATGTCCTCTTTAACAAATGTGGAATTTTTCTTGTTTTATTCACCCCCATCATCCTTCTCTCATGCAGGTGCTGCTGACTCATATCCTGCACCTTTTGCCCCAACTGCCTTCTAACTCTACTCTCTGCATAGGTCAGTAAAGGACAGTAAAACTTTGACAGGTTAGCAAGACACAAGGGTGTTGCCTGTTAGATCGAGACAATATGGTTCACTTGTCTTTTTTTTCTTTCTACAAAAAAGGTCGCAAACCATTCCCCACAGAAGTGAAGTAGGAAATCCAGGACTCAGCTAAAAGTCTTCTTTTCACATCTGGCATAGTTCTTGTCCTGACAAACATCAAATTCATATTGCAAACGCAGATAATGCTGAGAGGGAAATGAAAGGTCAAGCATCCAAAGTCCTGCTAGTTAGCATAGTCCTGCGTGGACTGTAAAGTGGCTAAGGCAGTCTGAAAGGCTTGTTCTCTTGGCCCTTTGTGTTGGCCCTGGTCATATGCCAGTGTATTTCAGTCAGCTGGGAACTAGGAGTCCAAGTGAGCTATCAGGATAAGCCTGTCCTAAATTAGAGATGGGAGTGGGGAAAAAAAGGATTCCAGGAACTACAGGTCTGTGCTTTCCTGGTGACTTAGAGCTCTTCTGGAGGGGTAGACAGTTACAGCCATGGTTTCCTGTGAACTCCTGAGCTGGGTGGATTACGTACAGAATTTGCCAGATGCCACGTGGTTGGCAGAAATGTGCCAGTCCAACCAAGGTGCTGCTGTTCTGTATTTTGGGCCATAGGGTTTGGTTCCCTTGAAGGTTTTCTTCATATGTCTCCCAGAAGTGATGAGCTTTGGTTTCTCTGTACACAGCAGCCCTCCTAAAGATGACACCGGAAGAGCTGCCATTTGAGCTACCTAGATCAAGTCATTTAACCTTACTTACATGTATTCTCTTGTCTTTCTGCAGCTCTGCCACGTTGTGTCTCTGGCTACCAAAGCGAGCATCGTGGCATAGCAAGGTTTTCGTAGCAGTAGTGCAGCTATCTTTGGAAGCAAAGGCTGGCTTGAAATATTGTAGTTTCAAGAATATATAGGTTAATGTGAAGGTTTTGGAGAATTCAAACAGAAAAATTTCATAAATCATTACATGTATATACCTCATATATCCAGACATGAAAAGTGATTGGGGGAAAAAAGTTTCTCTGAGTCGTACTCATTGGTAAAACCATTAGTTGCATAGTTGGCTTCCCTTCCCCTTTCCTTACCCAAACCCCATGCTGCCAAGAGACTTTAGTGAGGAAAATATTTTCTCCGTGCACTATCCTCCATTCAGTCAGGACACATCAGGGAAGGGGAGGAGGAAGGCAGTTGCCTTGAATCTTTTTTCTTTTATTCCAGCGCTCCCCCCCCCCCCCCCCCCCAGTACAACTCAAAACAACAGATTATGTGTTTTTTGTTTGTTTGTTTGTTTGGTTTTTTTATTCGTGGCATATTCCTATTTTGACTGTGAATCTACTACTTTTGATCTAGCTGTACGGTACTTACAAATTCAGGCTGTGCCTGTGAAATTGCTTCTGCTGCTTTTAATATGCAAACAGATGTCCAAGTGCAATATGCCAGCAGAGCAGGACATTTCTGGCCATGGTGACTGTGTTGCCTGCCTGCACAAGGAGTCCGATGAAGTTCTTCTGTCAGTCTAGGTCTGACCACACATGGGCGTTTTTTTTTCTCTTGAAAAAGAATACTGATGTAGTGTACTTCTTTTCTCTATTTACACGTAATCCTAAGACAATATTATCTAGGTCAGCCAAACTGTGTAATGTAGATCTGGCCTTGAAGCATAGAAAAAAAAGAGACTTTTAAAAAAATATTGCAAAGATAAACATCAACGACTAAATATGTTTTGATTGCATTTAAAATCTGATTATTGTAAACAGCTGACTGCTACTGTAACTTTATAGCTCTAGCCAGATAAGCCAGGTAGCTGCAAAAAATGTAGGCAATTTGTTGCCTAAGAAAAGTGTGAAGGTTGCACGATATGGATTTATTTATTTATTTATTCATTTTTAAAGTCATTTAAGAAGTCCAAAGCTTGCTGTTGATTATGTAAGCCGTGAAAAATATCCATACAGCTTCTTGCACCACTTTATTTTTTCTCAGGTAGCTGGAGGTGATCTCTCAACATGTTTTATACATAGACTGTGAATGTCACCTATACTTCTTTGTTGGTATTATGTAGCATTTAACTGGGCTTTCTGGAGGTTGCTGGATGATCTCTGTGCTAGTTCTGGTTTGTTTATTGGAGTTGTGCCTTTCTTCTGTACCGCATTGCACATTGTAGGTTCCTTTATGGAAGGCTGTTATTAAGGAGACTTCACCAGCACAGAAGTCCAAAAGCAAAGTTGATCAGGACGCTGTTCTGGGAGCCATGGCTAGACTTCTCTCATCTCAGGGTGGGCACTGGCATCTACATATAAGCAGATGTAGCTTTCATTCTGTGTGTGGATCTCCTTCCATTTTTGACTAGCAGAAGAGATCACTCTTCTGCTAAAATGCCATGTGTAAATCAAAGGCAACACAGAAGTGCCGTGATTGCCAGTAGACTTGAATCCTGCTACGTTAGTCTTTTGCTGCTAAATTTGGTTTTAAAACTAAAAAACTGCTTAAAAAGGAACAGCAATAAAGAGTTTCATCTGATTATTGTAAATCTAAACCCTATAAACCTGGACAATTTTATTATGCATGGCTAAATTGTCTGTATTATATATACCTGTGATTAAATGACTACTCCACAGTTTCCTGACTTATTCAGATTGTGTAAGATTTGGATGTCAACGTGAAAAATGAGATTGCTGCTGAAGCTTTATGCCTTGTAGGAAGATCATCTTGGTAGATTTGTAGTGCTCAGTGTTTATCTGTGCATTAAATGCTCACACCTAGATGAAGGAAGGTGATTTCACAGTCTTTCGGAAGTGGGGATAAAGGCCAGGAGACCTGAAAGGACACATCAGTTGTTGCTTTAATGCTCTGCTTTGGATGCACCAGACAGTTGTGATTGCCGTTGTTGTTGGAAACACATGATAATACTCCTGAGTAGAATGAAAGCCAGCGGTTCTCACGTCGGGCTTAATGGTTCAATCACATCCCCTTTCTTATGGAGAAAAGGGGAATTGTTCATACCACTGAGAGAACTTTAAAGCTACCCTTAGGCTTATGTGTCGGATCTCTAGGGAATGCTTTGAATAACACAGAGGCTTCAGCCTCTTCAAAGGAGACCTGGCACTAAGCAGTATCTGGCTGTTCTTTTTGTATGTAATAGGGTGCCTGTGGGCAGGATCTATTGCTCTAGTATATATAGCCTAATTATTTTTCTGTGTGTTTAGCTCATTTGGCCATAAGCACCCCAGAAGTTCTCTTTTTTCCTATTGCTTATTTTTATCAAATTCAGGCAATCCTTACTAAAGTGTCTAGGATTTCACTCCAAATATAAAATTATGCCTACCCGATATGCAACATCTGTATCACAGCTTTACTGCAGTCCTTAACTTAATATAACATCACTAACCACACGTGGATCCTCTCACACCTCAACCATTCTGTGATTCTTGCACAGGTACGGAATTGCTTCTGCGCCAAAGACTGCAGGAATAACTGCTAGTACTTGGGGAAGTCGTTTTTTTTGCTGTAGCAAAGGTAGTCTTATGATCCATCTCTCTCCTGTCTTATTAAGACAGAAAAGTCAAATGCATTCAAACTCATATTCAGATAATTCTGGGTGAACTACAGCTTTAACAACTTGACTGAATTTGAAATATGACTGGGTTTAGATAATGATGAATTAGTTCAAAAATCAGTACTGGTGTCTGAAAACGGTGTATGTACGCTGCCTTCTTTACAATCTCTTTCTTATTAGAGGTGAACATCTTTAACTAAAGGTACCACTCTAAAGAGATTTCAGATCAGAATTTACTTGCAAGTCATATTTTTGTAATGGAGTTGTACAACTGACTTTTAACAGGTTTCACATTTTACTCGGGACTTCTTACTGGATGGAAGCCACCTGCTAAACATGTTTCCTAGAAAGAAGAAAATATTTGTGTATTTCTTCACACATCAAATGGCAGAAGGTGACAGTCCTGTCCCATTTTCCTTTCTTCTGAAGTGTAAGAAGCTGAAGTAAAATGGCACGTTCCATATAGCTACAATAATGCTCCCTCCTAAGCATGCACACAGACTCCAATTTGCCAATTCCTTTAGTTTTATACCCTCGCATTACTTCTAGAGGGACTAAATGTCATTCTGTTGTGACCGATTTTACCTTGTAGTGCTACCGATCAAATTTCAAACTCACCATGCCTCCTGCTATTACAAAGACCAGAAGACCAAGATGTGTTGGCTGACTATTGCAAACTTTTAAGCCACCATAGAGACTTGCCCTAGCAAATGTTGACAGGCCACTAGGAAGAAAAACAACTTGAAGAAATATATTAGTATGTGGCTTCCCAGTTTGGGGTGACTTTGCTGCTGTTCTGGGCTTGCCCCCAAGCAGAAAACGGCGTAGTAGAATAAACAGAGGTAGGAACGCATTCATATTTCTGTGGATCAAGGCTGCTTCTTTCTGTTTTCTCTCTGTTCAAGTTGGTTTTGGGAACTTCTCAGTCATGTTGTTACTTGTACAGGGGGATGCAAATGGTATGTTCCCAAAGCATCTGAGATGCTCCTCTCCTTTGCCCGAGACACAGGAGATGTAACAAGTAGTTCTTGTGTGCTCTGGTAAACCTTGAGCAAAGTTGATCATCAGAGAGCCTGTAAAAATGTCACCAAACCCAGGAGACGCACAGAGCTGGAGTGAAGCAGTCCTGGGGTTTGTCTGTTGGGGATGTACCTGCAAATGTGCAAATTGTCTGCTTGATTATATTCAGATGACCTCCTGGTTTCTGCTTGTGGTAATGTAATCAGAAGATGCATTACTTTTATTTGCATCTTAAGAATCGCTCTGCAGTTGCAATGTCTGTTTACTCTCAGCAATAGCTCTAGGGACAAGCGATCTTATTTTCCTTTTTCACTTGCCAAAGTACAGAATTGGGGTGGTGGGGAGTGACGGAGGAGAGGAGGAGGCTTGACTGATGTGAGGCAAAAGTCATTTGACAGAAAATAAGTTGTTCTTCACTTTTTCCATACTAAACCATCATGAGGTGGGGTCTAAAGAGACATGTAAATTCCGAGTTAGCAAACCATTTTCAGCTTTTGAATTTGGGCGTACTTTAAAATGTGTTTTCTAAATGACATCTCTCCGGGCATTGAGAGCACTTAAACAATCTGCTCTCTTCTTCTTCTCCCTCCTCACCCTCTGTTTTTGTATGTGAAGGCCTTTAAAAGTAAATTTTCCGTAGTTTAAGAAGTCCAATGCAGGCAACCCGGGACATTGTGTATCCTAGCTTATGATAATAGAGGTGTCTATGACAGTGCCTAAGATTTACCAAGGGGGAAAAAAAAAAAAAAAAGCAAACATATTTGCTGTTCAGTTGTACAGTGTCCACTTGTATTATTTGTTGAAGCCAAAATATTTAATCATTTCAGTATGGGCAAAAGTTTTGCTTGTTGGAAAGCAGCTACATTTTCCCTGCTGCACCAAAGCTATTAAAGCTTGTTTTGTGACCATCTCTGTTCCTGCAGCTGGGAGTAAAAGTAACTTGAAAAGGCTAGACTGAAGATTGCAGACAGTCATATGCTAATAGCAGATAGTTGTGCTAACAGGGACAAGAAGGAGGTGGCAGCTTTGGCTGGAGAGTAGCTGTGATTCCCAATGTTAAGTGTTTATATGGCTCAGAGAGCTGCTATCTTGTCCAAAATGCCAGATGACTGGGTGTGAAGGGCAGCCGTGTGCTACCCATCCCAGCAGCTTCTTCCCCTCGGATCTGGGCCCCCTTCCCACCTCCAGACCTCAAACACTGGCAGACCTTGAAGTAACTGTACATACTTAGTGGGGAACTGTGCTCATGAACTGAAGGTGGAGTAATGCAATGAGATAATGGCCCAGTGACAATGGAAACATACTTCAGTGCGTCTCGTATGAGATCAGTTGCTTTGTGAGAAAAAATAAAAATCCAAGTGAGTTTACAGCAGAAAATAACTGGAGAACTGGTGTTTGATATTACCATTTTGTGCAGTTTTGCTGGACAGTGGAAGAAGTCAAGGCATCTTTTCAGGGATGATAGATCACAGATTGTGTCTGTTGGGTGCTTTGGATGTCTTTTGGGACTTTCAGGAGATTCATCTACAGAGCATGGCAGAAATGAAGTTACTTTGGTCTCTGTTCAGCTGAACTTTGTGATCTGTTATAGCTGCCTCAAATATTTTTTTGGAAGGGGGTGGCTTACTTGCCTGCTGTCAAACTGCCCATTTTAGGGCTATTTCTTAAGTGCTATTTTCTTTTGACAAATGACTGCCTTGGTGAGAACTCTCTCTGCATCCTTTTCTGGTGAGAGCCTGGAGGCTATGGAAAGACCGCATGCAGCTTTGCACACACCTTCAGTTTCCCAGCAGAAAGGTCTAGTTCTGTACCTTCATTCACTTTCAGTGCTTCTCCTTTTATCTTCCATAATAGCTTGTGTGTTGAAAGTGCATTTTTAATTAAATTGTTTGCATCTCGTATATGCTCAATATATTCACTTTGAGGGCATTTTTATTACAGAAGAAGGGTGGTGATATGTAAGTCTCAAGAATAATTAAAACTTGTGTTAACTTGTGTACATTTTTAACAGTGATTGAACTTTGTGTTGAGTCTTTGCTAGGTCCAAGATCAGATCTTAATCAAGTAGGAAGGAAGGAAGGGGCAAATGAAGGAAGGAAGGGTTGGTTGTAGGCCCCTATGTAAGTTATTACCAGTTTAAGGTAAATCTCACCTGTCATGTTAAAAGAATGAGCATTATATATATATATATATATATATATAATATATATATTATTCATTAATATATGTATTCATATATATTCATTAATATATATATTATATATTATATTCATATATATATGAATATAAAACCTAATTTTAGATATTTAGCTCAAGCTAGTTTTTGTGTTCAAACTTATCAAGGGAGAGATATGGAAAGTGAGATAATATTCTGAATCATCTTTTGGTGGCACCTTCACCTCTGTATGTGGATGTAGCCTTAGAGTTTTGGTTAGACCACCTTGGTTTACAGTTGGGAAAAAAGCAGAGCAAGCTAATAAGGCTTTAATAGCAGCATTATGTGACAGAGGAAAGATTTATATAACTAGGGACTTTCAGGAGAGAATGTGGTAAACTGTACTTCTCTTTCACTTCAGGGAGCTAGAAATACACGTCCAAGTCAGCAAGATGTCCAATGTTGATCTGAAGCTTTGACTTTGTGTGTTAAGTCATCAGGTTCTTTTATTAGTGTGTTTTCTACAGTCTAGTCTTGGAAAGCGAGGGGAGGCTGTGTTCAGAGTCCCTTCCTATGGGGGAAGATGGGGAATGAAAAAGGAACCAAATTCAAAATCAATTAGTCTTGTTACATTAATTTTTTTGGAAAAGTGTTAATTTGTCTTTCTTCACTGAAAATACAGTGTTACGTTGGCTTGTAGATGGTCTGACTTTGCCAGGTACAGCAGGTGAATTAACATGAATCACACACTCTTTGCCAGGGATTCTGTGACGTCTTGCTCATACCTGAGTCAAGCTGGGACGTGTACCAGTGTTTTGAAATGGGTAGTAGTTCTGATGATGTCCCAAACATTAAACCAAATTCAGGAAATACACTGAAGGTTAAATGCTAGTTCAGCCTGGAGGAGTGTGTTGTGCATCTGGAAGAGATCCATTTGGGTTAAACTGGTAAATCAAGTAAGAGCTTATCTGATTAAAGCCCCTATTTAAATGTCAGAGCATCTGCACTACTTCTTACTAGCTGAAGCAAATTTTTCATATTTTATAGAATTGTTAATTTACTAGGCTGGCCTTTGCAAAAAAAAAAAAAAAAGCAAAAACAAAACAAACAAAAAACCCCCACACACAAAAAAAACTTATGTGGTCATTTTGCAAGTGTAAACAAAGGGAGAAAATCCCAGAGGGACAGACACATTTTTGTTTCAGGCTTCCAGGATTTCCCAAGAATGACTGTAAACTGTTTCCTACAGGTTGTGTCAAATGCTGCTGGTCAGGGGGTTGCCATCACTGGGAACAACACTTTCAACAACTGGAACTGGCCTAATGCTGTGATCTTTGCTGCTACTGTAATCACTACAATCGGTAAGCATTTGCTACATCAACTGTCCTAACTGTAGTTTTCCTTATGATCCACTGTGCTTGTACTTTTCCATTTCTGTGTCAGGCTAGTCACTGAATAAACTTGCTATGGCTGGAGTTGTGTAGAATACACAGGTTTGTAGAGGAAAAGTGTTTTTGGGCACTTTACTCATGGGTGTATGTAAGAGTGTGTTGTTCTCGTAAGTAACCGAGTCAAGGTGCTGATGGGGATAACTGGGGTCATTCCAGTTCTATTCATTCATTCATGCACTTAAATTAACAAATCATAAAGTCCCTAACCAAAAGCATTACCAGACATTTCATTAAACTAATATTTAAAGCACATGCATATAAGGTTTTTGTATAACTGTCCTGTTGCTCACATTCATCCTCTTCAGCTACTGAATTATCAGTGTTCTTGGCTTACAGAACAATCTAGACTATTTTTAAACTGTTGAAGAAGACAAGGAACAAGTAGTGTTGTCTTCTAAATCTTGTTACTGATTTGTGCTTATAAAACCCTTTGCATTGACATACAGAGGGTACATTGCCATCTTTTAGGGAGTAATCTTTGCTACAAGGTATTGGTACACCCTGGCTACACCTACAACATAAACAGAAATGCAAAATAACCAGAGAAGGCTGGAGGTACATGTAAATGGAAGCCTTGCTGTTAGGTCATATACAGTACTGTGTTTTTCATTATTTGAAACTCACAATACCCATCTTATAATCTAGTTTATGACACGAAGTCAGGAACCTAAATAAAAAAATCTGGCACAAGTTCAGGAAGGATTCTGATTTTGAGTTTGTAATGTCCTTTTGGGTTCTGTGATCAGCAAAGGATGAAATTCAATTGAAAATGCCTTGCAGCGTCACAGCTCACCTTCCATTTAACTCTCAAACCCTTACCCTGGGAAGGTAACAGGTCACAAAGTAAATATGCATTAATGGATCTTTCATGGGAAAGCTAAATTCAGGGTGAATTTTGAGGTTTTATTTCATAAAATTGATTCAAACTTGAGCTTTTAACATTACTGTTCAAGGCTGGGGAATCTTATTAGAGGTTTTGAGATGAGTTTTTATTTCATATTTATCTCATCTTGTCAAGGAAAAAGATGCACACTATCCAGGGAACACTTAAAATGTAGTACTCCTCTCAGCCTACAGTAATGGAATACACATTTTCTGAAGTAGCACTGGAAGGCATCCAGATTCAGAAGATCAGCTGGAGTAGGCTAATGTTCTCATAGACAGCTAAGTAAGGAGCATCTGATACAGCAGAAGGCCATGCAATGTTGTTTTATGTATAGGTAGAATTGCCTTGAATTCTATACAACAAAGACAGACTGTGCATATGCTTATCTCTTTTAGGTTACGGAAATGTTTCACCAAAGACACCCTCTGGGCGTCTCTTTTGCATATTTTATGGGCTCTTTGGAGTTCCTCTCTGCTTGACGTGGATCAGTGCTCTGGGGAAGTTCTTTGGAGGACGTGCAAAGAGGCTAGGCCAGTTTCTGACAAAAAGAGGAGTAAGCCTGGTAAGGTCCTCTGCTTGTTTATTCTCCTGCTGTGTATTTTTGATGCATAAAGTATAAGCTTAATTCATCTGCTAATTGTGGTAATAAACAAACACTTGTACAAATAAGAATTTCCCAAATGGTTGTTGCATGAAATAACTGGGAGGTGGATTGGGTATGTCAATTCTGCTAGAAGTTTTAAGAAAATGAGGTCTTGCAGAAGCATTTGGTAATAAATATTGTAATTTCTTTGAAGACATATATCTCCATACATGAGAAACCTATAGGATCAATATAGGTGAGGCTCTAGTTTCACAAACATTCCCTACAAGCTCCTCTGGCATGGAAATAAGCTGTCCTGCTTTGTTCCTACCTGCTTCTGTGCTAACATAAGCACTTTACTTGGTGTTTTTTTGTGTTGGACAAGTTTTGTCTCAGTTCTAACTGCACAGAGGTGGGAGAGAATGCAGGGACTGAGTGTATGGAGGAGGGTGGGACTAGTTTGGGCCCTAGTTTCAGAAACAGCAACAACTGCCTTGGTTCAACACCCAAGAAGGTACAGAAAATGATGGTGAAACGTGTGTATGCAGCTTTGTGAAGCAGGGTTTGTGCAGAGGTTAGATGAGTGCCAAAAGGTAGGAAGCATAAATAGGAGAGAAGCAACATAAACAGTCCTGACCCTCTATGCACAAATGAACTGTTGTAGAAAATAGTTGTGTTCACTTCAATCAGTGACCTTCAGTTACAGCTGATAAACTGTTAGTACAAAACTCTGAAATGACTGATACTGTCAAATGATGCTCTATGCCATGGAAGGAAAAGTTAATTACTTTTTTTTCCCTGACTTTTTTCTTCTTTCTTTGCAGAGGAAGGCACAAATTACATGCACAGCTATTTTCATCGTTTGGGGTGTCTTGGTCCATCTAGTTATTCCTCCTTTTGTCTTTATGGTGACTGAAGGATGGGACTACATTGAAGGCCTCTATTTCTCATTCATCACTATCACCACCATAGGATTTGGAGATTTTGTTGCTGGTAAGTAATTATATTTTATGTATTATTTTACTGCATGCACAGTGTGTGGCAATTCTGTTTCTAAACTAATTCTAAAAACTATTTTCTAAGCTTTTTAAAAACATTTTTCTGAATATAAGATTCAATAAAATCTGAGTACTGCTCCAATGGACTGCATCTGGCTCTTCCATCTTAGTTTAGATACCTAAGACCTTTACTTAGTCTGGAGCCAAATTCTGGAGTTGGTCATTCTTTCAGCTGCCCCAGGTCCCTATTTCAGGCATGGAGCTTTCCTATCCACTATGACAGTTAAGCATTTTTAAAGGGGATCACCTAAGCAGAGTGCATCAGCGCTATGTGATACTCTCTGTGCAGCTGTCTAGAACTAGTCAACAGGAAATGCTGAACATACTGGTGTCTACCTCATAAATCCTGTCTTTCTCTAAAGTCTGCTATGTTATTTGAGGCTTTGGAGATGGTCCTTGGGAAGTGGAATTCTGAGGCTGATCCTTTTCTCAAGCAAAGTACCTATACCTGTACTTTAAGGGCTGGGGGAATGCTTATATCTTTTCAAAAAGAAAAAAGTTACTTTTATAGCTTACAAGGAGCATGTGCTGTCATTTTATGTTGTAGCCCAGCAGTCAGACTGTATGGAATGGAGTGCTTCTCAGGGTAGTAACTTAAAATTTCTCATCTGTGAGTCCTCTTTCAATAATGTTCTTGTTTTTAATTCTTTGTAGGCGTAAATCCAGATGCAAACTATCATGCCCTTTACAGATACTTTGTGGAGTTATGGATCTATCTGGGACTAGCTTGGCTTTCACTCTTTGTCAACTGGAAGGTCAGTATGTTTGTGGAGGTTCATAAAGCAATCAAGAAACGGAGGAAAAAAAGAAAAGAGTCTTTTGACAACCATCCTAGGTCTAAAAAACCCCTTCAAATGGGTACCTCCAAGGATGTGAACATTTTCAGCTTCCTTTCAAAGAAGGAAGAGACCTACAATGATCTTATTAAACAAATTGGGAAGAAGGCCCTGAAGACAAACAATGACAAGATGATCAAAGTAGAAAATACCAAACAAAATATGCAGAATACCAGTAAAGATGCTCAGGTGACTTACACAAAAACAGAGTCATTTGAGTATGAGGAGTCTTCCCTGGACATTCAAAATGGTCACGTACTCAGACACCTGCATGATAAACGTATTGGAGACAGCCCCCTAGAAGGAACCATGTTTGTAAACCAGCTAGACAGGATAAGTGAAGAAGAAGGTGAAGTATGGGATTCCAGAGACTATCGACCCTTAATATTTGAGAATGCCAATATAACATTTGTAAATGAGGATGATGATGAAGAGGAAGATATCTCAGATGATGAGGAAACTTCAAAATCCTCCATGGATGATAATCTTGTAGAGGAACCTGAAACTGCAAAAAAACTGGTAAAATTCCCATCCTCTGACGAATCTACCTTTACCAACAACGAGCTAGAACTTTCTGTGCCTTATGAACAACTGATGAATGAGTATAATACAGTAAGCAATGTGAAGGCTGCAACGTGAAGCATGCTGGACAGTGGCTTTCTGAAAATGGTCAGTGCATATTGAACAAATTAATGGAGCAAGGAGAAAAGCATGTTTTTGCAACTTCTCCTGTCTCTTTGAAAACAAAAGCAAGACCCAAACTAATGACCTCCAGTGTCCTTTTCCTATCCTAAGTTGGTTTCTGAGCCCATCAGCTTTGCTTATCTGAACAGACTTGTAAAATAACAGTTGAATCAGGAGTCCTGCTCAGTCTCGGGATTTTATGGTTCTTGAACAAAGTAGACAAGAAAAGACTAGTTAATACACTGGACCTGCTCTACATTTATGCATTTCATTGAGGAATTAGTTTTGGAGTTTAACTATACTGTTGCAAAGAGACTGGTTTGGGCATCAAATGTGTTCGGTTACTCCACTAGCCCTTCAACTCTGAAAACCTGGATTTGAATCCTGCTTTGATCAAAAATGAAAGCAAGGGTTGTTTTTGTGTTGTGTTGTTTTGTTTTTGTTTTACTACCCATTGTTAAGTTTGTACCACAAAAAAAAATGGTGCAACCACTAGTGGTTCTTAATGAGAAACTTTAGATGGAATACCAGAGGCACACAGATCTGAGCTGGGGTGCACTGGCAGACTGAGGAGAGGAGGAAGCTTCTAAAACATCTGTCTGGAATATGTCAGTGCTTGTCAAATTTAGTTGTAGTTTCGTGAACAAAATATTCAAATTAAAAATTCCAAGGAATGGATTGAGAAGGCAAAAATCCTCTGGGATGAAGCTCACCAGTTGGGCTGCTAAACTGCACATCAGCCCCAGAACTGTTGAAGATTAAGGTGACTGGAAAACCTATTGATCAAAGCATGTACGAGCACAAGCAGGATGCAACAGACTTTTCTTAATGTTGAAAGTGTCCTTCCACTGTCCATTTCCTAGAGGAAATACTTGAATGAACCTTATACAGTATCTATGTACAGGTGAAGTTTTAGTGACACTGCTCTTCTGCGGGGAAAAAAAATCACCTTTGGAGATGCAGATATTCTCTAAACGCCCTAATGCCTGTCAGAAGGGACCTGCAGCACTGCTACTGACCTGTGCAGTGTGTTAGTCAGTATTGTTTGGTGTTCCTCCCTGCCTTGGTACTTCAGACTAGACTTGAATGAGAGATGATTTTTGAAACAGTTGATTATACTTTGCTTATTTGTTTTGTTTTAAAGCCTGATCTATGTGCATATACAATGGTTATTCTATCCCACTTTCAAGAAGGCAGAACAATGTCAAGTCTTGTGCAAAGCTGAGATGTGATCAAGTGACTTAAGGCCATAAAGCACTTTTTGAAAGGGACTTTGGCTCTAAGCTCCTGAAAGTATTATATGTGGCTTGGAAATGGGCTTCTCATTGAGAAGGAAATATGTCTTTTTCATAACGTTTAAGCCCAAGTCATTTTGCCTGCAAAGAAAATTATACCATGTTTTTTCCTTTTCTTTTTCCGTATCCTTGCATTAACCTGGAGAACTCTTTCAAATGAGGCTGTTGATTATGCATTGGCAAAAGGTACTGACTTCGGTTGTATCCAATCTACTTGGAACAGAAAATAGCCAAGACCTTTGAACCTTAACATCTCAAGTTCTGTTATTTTGTATAGTTTCGCTGTGTTTAAGTCATTCCAGTATGTCCTCAAGTTTTCAAAGTTCAGTGAACAGTTAAGTTGTTTAATTCTCATTTTCAGTATAATGCTGGCCGACTTGCTAGCTCTGTAAAATGAGCTTATGGAATCTTACAGTGCTAATCTTGAATTACTGCATTTTTCTAATAACTACAAATATGAGCTGCAGCTTCAATTGCCGGCCTCTCCTTTGGAAACTGGCAGTCTGGTTGGATGTCCTGTTGACAAGAAGTATTGAAGTTGCCTGCTGTGAAATAAGAGATTGTCTGTATTGATTTCTTTTCAGCATCTTCCACGTATATGAGATTTTTCAAATAGAAAGTGAACTAGGGCCAAGCCTGTTATACTGACAAAAATGTGGAACCAACATCATTGAAATCAGTAGTTAGTATGTATTTGACGATAATTTGGGGAGATTCTAATTTGAAATCTAATTGCATTATGTTATTGCATCTGAAGGAAAAGAGGGAGATGTGCTATCAAAAAGATTCTGACTTACTTCTAAATGACTCCCCCACCGTGCACACACCCACCCCTGCATTTTTTTAAAATGACTCCAAGCCCTTCTTCAACTATTTCTTTGTATATGAAGGGTTGTGGTTGACAGCTGTACCTTGTAATCCTAAGAAATTTTAGGTAAGATGGCATACCTGATACACAAGGTGTTTGTGTAACAAGTCTAGCCTGCATTTTTTTAATTTAAAAATGTTCATATTAGGTTGAAAGAAAATGAAAAAGCACTCCATATAGCTTTTGTTGTCCTCCGACTTGTCTTCCATTATTGATGCAAAGATCAAAAGTTTTAGCAACAGTTAAAAAGCTACAGGACAGTAAGGAGAGAAAATGCTTGCTGAAATCATATGAAATGGAAAAGCATAGTCACAGTCTGATCTTCATTGCAAAATAATAAGTGAATAAATTTCTCTTTAAGACAGAAATAATACGACCCAGATACTTGGCTGGGCTTCTTTGATTGGGAGGGTTGTTGCACACTGGAACCCAGATTCTCCATTCTCCGTTGTGAAGTGCACTTGTATGCCAGAGCTGAGAATGGATGGGATCTGTTTCATATTATCATGTTAGATGCAGCTCTTTGGCCTTTCCCAGTGTAGTCAGCATAGACTGTATGTATAATCAGCATCATGGGGTTTAAAGTAATAGTTTAAACTTATTAAAACAAAGTACAAAATTCCCACTTTTTTTTGGGAAACATGATCACACCTCACAAAACTGTTCTCAAGACATCCCCACCATGTGCCTTAATGCAGTTCTAATACTGGGGGGAAAAATAATCTTTACAGGGGCCAACATAATTGGTCTCATTAAGCCCTACTTGTTTTCAGTGTTCTGGAGGGATTTGGTTGGCACATGATTTTCATGCTGGCTCTCCAAAAAGTTGAACCATTTCCCAAGGGTTTTAATATTATGGTGCCATCTCAGAAGTACCGAAGTGCTAAGCAAGACAGTTTTTTGTCTGCCTGTCTTCCATGTCTTGAGAAAAGTGAGTTAGAGGGGTGTCCAGGCTGGATTTTGAGCTTTTCAGCCTCAAAAGTGCCTCCGATTAATTTCAATGAATTCCCTAGTGCTATTTGGTAAGGTTTTGTAGTTTTTTCAGTTATCTGGTCAACCTGGAAACATTTTCTTTGGATGCCATGTAAGATCTCATTTGGCTAACTAGTGATGTTAGGAGCTCCCTTAACACTATGTAATTAGTTTTTATAGGTGAGGCAGATCTCTTACTGGAAAGAGAGGAAAGGGGAGTCTTTTTTTTTTTTTTTTTTAAATAATTTAAAAGCACATATAAGGAAAAGATGGAGTAGAAGTGAAAACTCTTCTTTCTATCTATTGCCTATAAGTAGCTTGTATTTCCAGTCACATGATGTGCAGCATAGGTCTGCATTCACAATAGTAACTTACTAATTTTGCCAAAATGAGCCAATACTTCAAAAACTAGAAAAATAAATCTTGAAATGTGACAAAAATCTATTCCTATAAAGGCCCTTTTAAATGTTATAGACTAGGTTACCCCATCCTTCATGACGTGATTGTGACACTTCTTGCTTTTTTCTTGTGCTATTGAAGCCTGTTTTTACCAGAAGGGCATAGTTTTCAGATACATATCTCATGGCAGGTAATCTAACACATCTGATACACTGGTACGAAATCACTGAGGAAATACAAGAAGTGATGTGTTAAATTTTTCTGAACCTAATGATTTGTGAATCTGTTGCTGGCAATAGATGTCACAAAACATGCAGAAATAAAACCATAGAGACTGATAACAGATCCATGGTGACACAGCTGTATATGTTGAGATATTTTTCTCCAGCTGAGCTTGGAGAGTACAAGTAGAGACAGACAAGCGTTGCTGATGAGGAGAGCAAAAAGCAATATACAAGTCTGTTGACCTAAACAGAAAACCAAGAGTTCTGTTGTAGACTTGTGATTTTTGTGCCTCGTTGGATTCATTCCACTTGTGATGGATTTACCTTTTAGAAAATTAGCTTGTCTTTCATAATTGCTTTTGAAGTTTGTACAGTTCTGACTCTATCACTCCATAATATGCCTGTCTGTCTATTCTTTGTTGCTGATTGTCACTGGAATCACACTGTATGTAAATATTTGCTAAGTCTTTGTAAAATGTAATTTATTTTAATATTTTGCAATAAAAATTTTACAATTTACCCTCTCAGTCGAGAAATGAAATTTCTTTTTACAGCTCCCTATAGTTGTAATGCATCTCACAGATGAGGCTGGTCCTGTTCCAAAGGGCTTGAAGGTGTAAGGAGCCGATAAAGCGAGTTGTTTTATGCAAGCAGGTGCCAACACTTGTATGGAGTATTGGTGACCAGCAGCATCTAGTCTGCAGTTAAATACAGCGTAGCAAAATATTATACGGTAAGGATTTGGGACAGCTGTTGAAGGGGGTAGAAAAGTTTATTCTACAACAGTGTTTTTTCAAGGGGCTGTTTATTTTTAAAGAAGATGCAGTGAGACAGGAAGTGTTAGAATTGATCAGTACTATGATAAAATAAGAGATGTTTATAGCTAATGTCTGCATCTCATGCCAGAGCTATTGAAATATTTGAGTGGCTGTTAGTGAATTTTCACAAGACTTTCAGCAGCAGTGCTCATAGTCTGGAGGTCTAGCAGTATTTACAGTCTTTCAACTACAGTGGTTGCCTTAAAATGCCTTAGAAAATATAACCGCCTGCCTTAATGGGTAGCAAAATGTGAGTCAGTGATACCCACAATAGAGGTGGAGACATCTGCAGAAACTGGGACAGCCTCAACCTGGGGGAGTGGAGACTGAACCTTGGCTTCTGTGCAACTGGGTGAAATCCCTGAGGTGTGAGCTAGGAAAATTGGGCGATGCATGAGGCACAGGAGGGAAAGGTGAAGGCTGACGTGCTTTGAGTAAGGGTAGCCAGTCTTCCTCCTTCCCCAGAAGAGTTCACAGAAGTGGTGGAGGAGGAAGAGGTACCTGGCTGGTGGCTGCTGCCTGCAACAGCCAAAGCGAGGGAGGTGGTGTCCCCTCATGATGCCGAGGGTAGGACATAACTGAGTCTGGTAAGCACCTGATAACGTTTCTATCAGCTCCCAGCAGGCTGGAGTCCACAGACTATTGTATTGTTCACCGACTGCCCTCGGTATTTTGGTAGAGAGTAATTTCAAGGGGGTAGGGTAGCAAGAAGTAGGAAAACAGGATAAACCTGTATCTGTTACGCGCCTGTTCTTATGGTCCATGCCTGGCTGTGGGTTCCTCTGAACACAATAGCTTAATAGATATAATCGCAGACCAGCTGACACTTAGAAAAACTGAAATCTGAACACTTATTTATAATTTAGTCTTTAGAATATGTGGTGCAACGTGATAACCAGCAATCTGTAGCTGAAGGAAACACAGAACTTGAACCTTTAGTTCTGGGAGATGAAGACAGTGGCACAGTAGGTAGAGAGCTTCTGTTTGGGGCCATTTTATACAGGAAAGTGCTACTTCAGTTTCTTCAGGGCAGCTTCCCATAGCTGGATTTAAATCCCGAAGACTCTGTAAAATCTCTTTTTCAACACTTATGCAAGGATCTAGTGGGAGGCGGGGGAGGACTGTTGCTCTGCAGCTTGAGCAGGAAGAATTGTCTTTTAAATTCATGACTTATACCATGTGCCTTTCAGAAAGGGTCTTTTGTGCTTTTGTTTTTAACCTTTTTTAGCTTCAACCTTTTAGCTTGGTAAGAAAACTAATACTCTATTCCTATATAGCTAGGAATAACATGATGGGCTGAGTACAGTGTTCATTAGATGTTGGCTTCTTTTTGTTCAAAAAATAAAAAATATGGAGAATTCTCCTGACCTGCAAGCGGAGAGGACATGCTTCCTTCAGACACCCTGCAGAGCTTTGGAGCCCTATAGCAGGCTGTGGCTTTATTTCTGCTCCATGCCTGAGGAACAAGGGGGAGCGGGGGGCAGGCGGGTGGAAGCAACCCCAGCCCTGCTGCAGCACCCAACATCTCACCCATGCGGCCACGTGCTCCCCACAGCAAACTTTCAGGCAGTCCTATTACATGTCCCCTTGCAGGGTGGGGGAAAAAAGAGCAGGAAAGGAGCGGAGTTAACTGGAAGAAAAGGGGCACCTACAAGGAGTGGGGCTTAGTGAGCCTGTGGGTGTCGAGGATTAGGATTTGTTGCTCTTCCCAGCACACCTCACCGATGTGCTCATAGTGAGCACTCAGCCTTGCCTTTTCCTGGCAGGCCAATGCCTTGTTTACCTCTCAGCTCAGACGTGTTTGTCACCTATAGGTCTTGCACAGCATGAAATACTTACAGAGCTTGCTAAGGGATTGCTTTTCACTTTCATGTTGGTAGATACCTTCTGCTGCGATGCAGCTAAAGCAACATCTGCTAGCTCTCACCATGCAGGCAAGGGCTCAGAGGTGTGTTGACAACCTTTATTGCCCTGATTTGTGCCCTGGTTCCCAAAAAAACTAGACTGATGGAGGTGATGCAGGGGGATGATGTTCTGTGGGAACACAGTGATGTGTCAAAGCAGGTGCTTTGTGTCCTGAAATGAAACCAAATTCACGTAGTGATTATTTTGGATTATACCGCCCTCCTAGCACAGAGAACTACCAGGACTGAGTGGAGCGCAGAGGTCCAAAACAAAATGCACTCAAATTTTCAGCTCACTGGCCAAGGAAATTTGCTATTTCAAATCACAGGGCTCTGAAAACCAGGTAACACATCCTAGTGAGAAGGGCTTCCTCTCATCTCCTTGTTTCCAAGTACAGCCTGTAGCCAGAATTCCTTCTTATTAAGTATATATATATACATATGAAAAAGATTTTTCATATATGATAAATATTCTGATGGAAATACTTAAAAAAAAAAATCACTCAATTTACAAACTGAACTGAAGCAACCATGAATGGAACATTTTCAGATTTTATTTTTAGGATTATTTTTATGGGGTGCCAGAAGCTGCCTCCCTATTGTTTCTCCTAGCTGCTTATAAGACAGAGTAGAAGTGTTGACAACTCACTCCTCATCTTTTGCATGTTATCTTTTTTTTTTTTTAAGAAGGAGAAAGTTGTGGAAAATATGCTTTGTCCCCCCTTTTTTCCAAATTAGGGTGAGACTGTGAATGACAGAGACAGAACATCAAAAAATCTGAATATACTAATTCTGAAATTAGAGTGAGGGGTTTAAAACACAAGATATCTGATGTCAAACTTAACTTTTTCTTTTCCCCATAGACATTTTTTGAAATTTCCCATACTAAAATGTAGGAAAATTCTTTTTGATGGTTCCCTAAATATGCTGAACAGAAGCACTTGTGTTTTCCAATTAGATCTATGCACTAGTTATTCAGGAAAAAGCAAGTCCTTTCACACACTTTTAATCTTACTGGAACGTAAGAGTGGCACGTGGCACCACGCTACGCCTTTTCAGGTGAATGACCACACAGTATGAATGAATATTGTCCTGCACTGAGAACAAAAATCCTGTTGAAGGCTTTGCACTGGTTTATGCACTTACAGCTTTGGGTTCTTGCTGATCACATTCTTGTTTATCGTCTAGTTAAGTTTCTGGGTGTATAAGGAAGTATCATAATTAATTCCTAATGTTGTTAAGATCAGAGACGAAAATCCTTTTGTGTGCTTGTTTGTGGGTTGGGCCCTACTTAACACTGATCGAAATAAACTGGGTGCAGGGGAGCACTTGTTCCTAAGTACTCCTGGTTGCTGAGCACAACTGAAAAATATGTGCATCCCTGAATGTGAAATTCATCTGTGTTCAGGTTGAAATAGAAACCACAAACGTCTGAAGCTGGCGGATAAGTGTTTATTCATAAAGCTGTGCTGTCCTTCCCTGGCAGCCTTCATATTTGCTTCTTACCTGTGGTACACTGGCAGTTAGTGAAAAGTAAAGGAACAAATCAAGACTTGAGGCACAGACAACCTCTTTTGATATTTTCTATTCCTCTCAGCCTGGGACTTTTGCCAACCCCATCTCTGGCACAACAGGAAAGGAAGGAAAAATAGCAAGCTAATTGGTCTGCTTTTTAATTGCTGATTAGAATGGGAAATGAACACAAGAGCAGGAGTATGCAGCTTGCTGTGGACATTTGAGGGGGGACAGTGCCCTCTTTGGCTGTTTTTCTTGGCTGTCAGTTTTTAGGTAAATGGTAGAAATTTGGTGGCTTAACTCAAAGCGAGAAAGGCTTACAAGGAGGGCATTTACAAAAGGAAAGCAGGACAGGCTTTAAAATCTTTTTTTTCCATGCTGCATTTCTTCAGAATCTGAAGCTCCCGAGTCTTTAAATTAATGTAAAATATCAGGCTACTCTCATAGATAGGTATCAGATAAAGGCAAAATAAAGTGAATACCAATTTTTAAACTTCAAGCTCAAAGTTCCCTGTAGTTCTGCGGTGCAAGTTCTTCATCATTTACAGCAGCTTAAGTGGAGGAGAGAGCCCAGTATTCAGCATCCACTCTGATAACCCCAGCACATGTTGTTCAAGCAAAATTAAAGCGAGGATTTTGAGTTGGGAACAATTTTTTAGGGCAAAAGACACAATTCATATCAAGTGCAGGACGAATTCAGAGACCTGGAGATTTGCTCTAAAACACTAGGAAATAAGTTTTCAGGCAAATCATTTTAAACACTTTTCTGAAGATGTTGTCTGGCCAAGTGATGCTGACTTTTCTGAGGGAGTTTAGTTCTATGATGTTTATCAGTAACTAAGAAGTGTAATGTTATGGGGGCATGAATACTTGAAAGCTGAAAAAGCTGCAGGAAAGAACTGGCAGCCTGTTAAAATGTGTAGGCTTGAGACAGACTTTTTCTTTCAGAGAATGCAATAAAAATAAAAAATAAGGTAGAAAGACATTGAAGCTCTAACTGACTTTCATTTAAAAGTTTCTGACACGATATATTCCTGTGCCTTCGAATGCTATGTGGTTTTGGAAACACTCGGGATAAACTTAGCTTCCTCTGGCACAGACAGGGAGGAAAAGGCTTTGGGGTTATTGCAGTTTATTTACTGCAAAGCGACCATTCTTTAAAACAACAACAAGATTCAACGTGAATCTTCTACTCCAACCTACGCAATAATGACCCAATTCATTTTTCATGGAAGGATACAACTTCCACCCCTTTTCTCTGCCTCCTCTGGCTCCCACCACTTTCCTCCTTGCTTGTATGTGGTAATTTTCCCTTTCCTCTGCTCGGTTGCATCCACCCTGTACGATTCCTGTGGCCCCTAGGAACGTCACGGCTGCCTGCAGGCAGGACACGGCAATCACTTGGCATTCCAGGCTGACAGCCAGGAGATGGATCTTGCTTCCCCGGCTCAAAGAGTGCCAGCCCGAGCTGCTTGAGCTAGAGACAGGTAGCGATTGAACAACCAAGGCACCCAGCTGAGTGGTCATGGCTTGCTTCAGTGAAGAAGCTCATGCTTTTGCACTTTTTCAGCTGTGCTATTTTTATCATCTGCTGTGGATTTAGCCTTGCAGTGATGTGGTTTGGGAAGAGCAAGGGTAGAGCTTCACCACAGGGCACCGAGTGGGCCACTGAGTGGGCTAGGCAAGCCTATCTAAACACTTGCAGAGACTTGTTAATGAGGCTGCAATTCGAAACAGCTTTTAGAGAGAGGCTGTGCCTCATGTGAGCTGTTGTACTTGCACCCTTTTCAGCTCTGTGTTGCCCCTCTCCTTCTTCCCACCCCCTTTCCCTTTTACCACTACACCTAAACTCCCCGGTCCCACTTCATGACCACAAACTGTGAACCTATCTGCGCAGTGAAATCTTAGCCCTCTTTCACTGGAACTCTCCAGGAGGCTCTCAAAGCCTTAGAAACACTTCACTTTGTTGCTGTGTGTTCAGATTACTTGACATGACTGCATTTGTCATGCAGATGTGACCTAAAACTATGTTCCAGTAACACCAAGTAAGCAGCAAAGTTATCACCTGTTTAAATAAACCTTTGGCTCCTAATCAACAATGCAACTGAAGAAAAGATATTGAATAGAACAAAATATGTTTGATTATTTACTAAAGACATAATGGCCTGGAGACTGAAAACAAAGAGTGGGACTGAGCCAGATGGCAACCAATATAACCTAGACAGCCTACGTTTTGAGTCTTTAGGGTACAGAAAACTCCCACAGTGGAATTTTTTTGAACACTGGAGAAATCCATATGTGCTACTTTTCCAATTACAGTTATTCCGAATAAATGCCAAAACTGCAACTTTAGAAATATCATAGATCAATGTCAGGAACAGTTTGTGTATTTCATAACACCTGAGTGTAAGTGGCCCACAAATGCCAGTAAGAGGGCAGGAGCAGGAATGGGCCCTCATATCACATCTGCACAGAAGCCCCCATCAATAGATTTACCATCTGTCTTATTAAGGACTTTATGGAAGAGTAGTCATGCATGAAAGCACAAGCACATAGCATGGGTGTAGCTGAAACCTTGTACCATAGCTTAATTCAAGTGCATTTGGAGCCATGAAGCAAAAATGGAACATTTTTAGATGGGGCCAGTCAACTGACTACAGATGTGGAAGAAGAAATCATGAATATCTGGGGCCTCTGGCACCCAGAAGAGTAACCAGTGGCATTGACACAGTTTGCATACCCCTTGGCTGGCTAGTCAAAAACAGAAGCAGAGGAGTCATATTTAAGTACTATGGATAGGTAACACTAGCAAAGTCATTTGTATTTGTATACAAAACTGTAACCCTGGGAATGAGAAGAAGGGCTAGATGGTAAAAGTCATCATCTAGGGCTTTGAGAAGGAGGAGAAGAGGGGAATGACCCTCCCTTCTGAGCATCTACGCACTCTAGGTTCTCTGCACAAAGGATGTGTCATGCTCTGTAAGACAAATTGGCAAGGGAGAAGGACAGAGCATGTTCTGCCATATTCCACCTGGTGGGAAACGAGTTTGGAGAGCAAAAATTAGTATCTACTCTCTAGGAGCAAACAGTAGGGAGAAAAGTTCCCTCTCTTTCAGTCAACCAGCACAGTGATCTTCAAGGGTTAAAAGGAGCTAAACCTACATCTTCTGAATGAAGGTCTTCACTATGTGAAATTTAAACCAAAACTGATGTGCATATTCTTCATAAGAAGCGTACAATCTTTTTTTTTTTTTTTTGGAGAAGATTGTCTTCAGGAGGGCAGCTGAGATTTACTTGAGGAGATGACCTGTTCCTTGTTGCTCCAGATGATGAGGTGTCTCATCTCTTGTTGCTGCTTCTCCACTCACCCACCTTCTCCCAGGGGAGGCAGTGGTACTGGTTCCCTCAGGATGAGACCAGAACCTAGGTAGGTCTCCTTCACAGGAGGATCTTAACACAAGCGTAGTTTTTCCTCACCTATTCAGTGCTATTTATAGCCTTGGAAGGCCAAAGAGCATGGGCAGATCTCTTTCCTCTGTAACTTAGGACTTTTTGCAAACCCATACAACTGTGTGCTGACAACGAGTAGCCAGTTAGCCTTAGCCTTGGAGAGATCTACTGGTGATGCTTCCACTACCTTCACTGGCAGATTTATTTTCCAGTTTAATTATTATTATGTGCAATATGCAACACTCTGAAGTTTAATTTCATGATCTTTTTCTTTCCTCATTAGCAAGTAGAAATAATTAGTTCCTGTTCTCATCTTAATTTTAATTTTTTACTGCCCTGGGTGCAGAGGCCTCTGGACAGCAAAATATGAAGAAACTAAAAACGGAATTAATTAGAAAAAAAAAGCAGTATGAGTCAAGATAGAACCCAGATAAGGAGATTTTTAAAATCCCACCCTCCTACCTAAAGAGAGTCATCCCAAACTCTATAAAGATAGTTAAATCAAATAAAAGATCTGGCTCGGAATTACTAGTGCAGGGAATGACCTGGGAGGTATAAGAGATCCAATACCAAACAAGACTTCAAAAAGGATGAGAGCTATCCTGGAATATATGAGCAGAATTAGCATATGTAAAAAATGGGAGGTATTATTCACTCTCTAGGACAGGGAGAATATAATATGTGCTCAGGTCATCAGATTCTAAGGGAAATTTAGATAAAATGAGAGAAGTCCATATCATAGCTACAAGAAGAATGTTTTTAAAAAATGTGATCTTTGAGAGAACTGTTAGAAAAGGCTGAAAATGTTCATTTGGACTAGGAAACAAAAAAAAAAAAAGAAAGGACAACTGCCAGGGTATATAAATTTTCTGACAGGTAAAAGGCTGTTGAAGAGTGCTAAGGGGGGAACTACATTGTTTCCTGAAGACTCTGGAGAAAGACAAAATAAGAAATCAGTCTACACTGCAATAAACAAGACTGAGCTTGGTACTACAAAATGTTTTCTAACTGCAAGAGCAATACATTTGTCTAGATGTAGACTTCAAACTATTGGAGAATTTGAGAGCAGTTTAGGCACCCAGCTGTCAGGGATGGTCTTGCTACATTTACTGAGCCTGGTACAGAAGGACAGATTCAGTAATCTCTTTCAGTTTTACATTTCTGAATTTAGTTTCTAAGAGGTCTATTATACTTTGATCTTTCTGTAGCATTATTCTTATATTCTATGATTAGTGTTAGCCAGTACACTGGATGTCTGCAATATTTCATATGTGTCTTAGAAATAAAGTGTTCTTGTCCACTTACCAAGATCAACTAGCTGCCCTAACATGGTTCAAGTGTACTAAAATAAAAAAAAACAACTTGGTAAATAATGAGAAAATGGGGGGACTTCATATCATTACAGTTCTACTTCCTGAGCTTCATTTGTAGTGAAGGCCCCTGGAAAATGATGTTGTATGGGATTTTCTAGTTCATTGCCTGGCTCCCCTTTCCATTGCTGAGTGTTTGGTTATCATAGTGTTAAGGCTAAGTTTGTTGTGCCTAGGCCAGTGTATTCCAGATGTTTCTCTTCTTGAAAAGAAACAAGGATTTTTCTCTTCATGCAGCTTCTCCCTGAACAATTTGTCCTCCTTGCCTAGTTTTTCTTCTCAGTCCTTATTCAGCTTCCATGGCTTTTCAACCACATGTATCTTTTTTTTTTGAGTTGGATGAAATGTTTGTACTGTACGTCAGTTATCGTGCCTGTATAAATGTTGTGTCTTGATTACAGTCCTCTGGATTCTGTATTCAGTAACCTTCCACTGCTGTGTAGCAGGTCCCTACTCATTTACCCCACTGTTTAACAGAAGGGAAGGATAAAGAGGTAACAAATCCTGTGAAAGGCTTTGCTGTCTGGTATAGCACAGATGCTTTGCACAGCCACAGCTAAAAAGTAGCAACTGGTATCTGAAAAGAACGTCACTCTCTTCGTGGGTGAGAGAACTGGCAAAACTTCTGACTGTTGGGAAGTTTTATAAAAGCAGTTCTCTCAGGAAAAAGAACAAGGAGCTTATTTACAATTCACTTCCAATTTTATCCCTGATTTTTTTTTTTTATTTTTTATGTGTGAAAGGTTTTACATCAGTTCCTGAGACAGACTTCTACAATTTTACAAAATGTTAAGCTATTTCTGTTTCTGAAGCAGAAGAATAAACAATCCTCTCAGAAACCTAGGATTTGATTGTATATAAGAGTAGCATATTATAATGAAGTAACAAATCAATGGACATGAAATTTCAGGGAAAAGAGAAAAAAAGTGCTTTGCTTACGTATGTTAGAGACTATCTGAAATACTTCGTGACTTAAATCATGTTCTATTCAGCTTGGGGAAAGGATTTTAACAAGATCTACATTTCTGAGTCTTAATTTCTTGGGTTCTTTGGATTACAAGACCTTTAAAGATTGTTTATATTACAGCAAAGTGCATTTCCCCGGACTAGAGCCAAAAAAAACCTTATTTACTCTTGTATGTAAGCTTTCCTGTTAAAGAAAAGGGAAGGGGGTAGTTGTTCAGCTGCCACAAGCCACCACATGCTACTGCTGAGAGACCTTTCCTTGTATTCCATCTTAAGAAGGCTGCTCAGGAAAGGCGAAAAGGAAGTTGATGGAGAAGCGAGGGCTGGAGCAGGGTAACAGAGCTGCTCTGTTCTCAGCAGACACCCAGCAGGGCCTGTCCTGTCCATGTGCATGGCATACTGAGAGCAAACGGGGTGCTTGGGGCCTGGGGCTGATGGCCCTTGGGTCCTCTTGTGCTCTGTCAGCTTGGGGCTTGTCGGCTGCCCACCGCCACTCATGGGCAAGGCTGGAGCCCGGGTTGTGGAGTGCTTCCCTCTGTCGCATGGAAACTTGCGGGTGTAAGGCAAGTTAAAATGCTAAGAAAGCAGCCCCGGAACACCTCTTTTTCTCAAACTCCCACTTATTTTTGCATTTTCTCCTAACTCATGCGATTTTTCGGCTCTACAGGGCAACTCGAGTTATTTCTCACATCAAGCCTAAAGTCACCTTTGCCCTCTACTGGCATCCTGTAGAAATACAGGAGCACGTCATGCTAATGTTCAAACTCACCAGGCAGAGAAACAGGGTACCCAGAGACGACATGCAGTCAGTGGTGGGACCGTGCTCTTGGGGTGGGAGCAGCAAACCTTGCGTGGAAGCTGAGCGCACAGCTGCCTACAGCTCCTCTAGCAATAACCTCCTGGAGAGATGAGGCATGGCAAGCCCTTCCTCCCACTGTCCAGATATTTACTGAGTCAAAATCTGTTACGTTTTCAAACGGTGTCTGATCTTAGGCTCTTTATGAACAAGCCAGTCTAGGAATTGGCTCTGCCAATTGTTCTTCATCATGTTTCTTTCTCTCATTTCTAGGTATAATTAATTCCCACTGGTTTGCAAGCTTGGGGAATGGAAGCAAGAGTGGTCTAAGAAAAGTGTTGAATGCTTATCATGAAAGCGAGAGTAGGATGAAAATAACCTCAAATTGCAAATTCAGTCCTGAAGGATCAAACAGTTCTTGAACAGAGCAGAGGCTTGAAGCATTGCAGTTAAACCTACTGAAGAGCCAGCGTCAGGGTGGGATGCAGTGACTGCTCATCAGTATGTAAACATTTCAGACTAAGTGCAAAGAGTTCTTCATTCACTTGAAAATATGTGGACACTACAGTTTGACAGTAGATTACTGGATAAATGGAGCCAGCACACCAACACTTCTGAAAATCTATATCACAGTTTCAAAATTTAGGCTGACCTATCCCTGTCTTGCAAGGTTTTGAGAGATCTTCCATATCATCCCTAGCTATAAAATCCAATAATGTCAGGTTCCTGATAAGATACACTATGAAAAGACTCACAGAAGCTCTTGTTAACATAAAATAGCTTGCAATACCTAGGCAGCAAATTCTAAACAAGCTAAAGTCAGTCACTGTAAGCTTTTAAATTTTTTTAATATTCCACATATCAGAATAAAATATGAAATTATATATGAGTAACAATTTTCAGAAAATGTATATAGTTGTTATTTCCCTTACTTAGCATGTCAGTAATAACGAGTGAGGGACGCCATGAGAAATGGCACAAATAGTTTGAATGGAGAACAGCAATTGTTTTCTCTGAGAAGAAATGTTCAAATGTTATCTGTAATTCACAACTTGTGATGCTGTTTGTGCTTCAGCTGTTTACGTTTAAAACAAAGTGATCAGAATAACTTAGTCTAATCATAGCTTAAAGCAGCAAATGGAAAACCTGTCTTATTTTTTGAGACACTGTCAATGTGCACATTACTGTGGATATGTGTGCATACTATGTGCCAAGCTCAGACTTTTCACCTTAAAGAACATGTATAGCAGCTCCTTAAGCCCTGAAGACAGGAAGGGTAGTCCAAACTCTCCATTCCTGTTTCTCTCAGGTACCTTCAAGTGTGCTTTTCTGCAACCCATTTTGATCAGTCTTCAGCCTCCACACTCAGGATGGACTTCCCCTCCACCTGTTTCTTCTACTTCTGCTTTTTACAGCCACAAGTTGACCTAAAAAAGCTCAAAAATGTGTCTCAGCACCTCAGAGGCAACAAAATCTTCTTGCCTTCAGCTTTGGCCTTTTACAGCCAGTTGGGGTGCTTTATGATCCTGAGCCAGAGAGAGAGGTTCAAAGGTGCCATTGGTTTCTTCTCCAGCACTAAAGCAACAAGTTTCTCTGCTCAGACTGGGAGGATGTCTTTTTTTTTTTTTTTTTTTTTCTGCTTACAATCACAATGACTTAACTGCTGCACAGGCATTTACCTTGACTCTGATTTATCTGACTCTGCAGTTACATTGGATTCTCTAGCCCTTATCATCTTGCCGGCCAGATTTGGGTTTGAGACAGCTGCGATCAGAACTTTATTGGGTCCTACAAGGAACTAGTGCAAACCTGTATTCCCCACCCTCCTTGGAAACTCTCTTCAGTCTACAGTGACAGATACTAGTCTTTGGAACATGTTTTGGCAAAGCCACACTGTTTAATTTTGCATCCCAGACATCATTCCCAAATGGAGCCCTTGGGCTCTCTAATGCTCTGGTGGTTCACAGGAAGACCATATACATCAAGAGCTCAGAACTTGGCATAAGCTTCAAAAGCTGCTTCTTTTCTGTCATTGATTTTCCATTTGCAGATCATAAAGAAATTTTGAATCTGAATTTCTACCAAAATCACTCCACTACAGTCCTTGTACCCTTTAGATATGATGGTATCTCTAAACTACAAACACAAGTATATGAAATACTCCAACCAGTTACCCAAAAGACCATGTCTTACTTATACAGACTTTCAGAAATACCAAGAAAGAGGCTAATGCTCCATACAGCTGAGACTGTATGGGTGTAGGTACTCAGCTACTTACGTTAATTATTTCACCTTGATACTTATCTCCAGTTTCAATTTTGAGACCTTTCACTCAAGATCCTACTGCACTGAGATGTTTCTTTTCTCCTGTCTTCTTTGCAGCATTGAAGTAGTGGAGAAGTTCTCCATTTAGGGATATGAATATTCACATTAGCATCAAGCTTCACCACAGGAAAGATCTAAATCTTTTGGTAAACTTGCATTAATTACCAGAACTTCCATGGGAGAGGCAGCCCACTGACCAACAAATGGTAGAGTGAGGTAGTCCAATAGACATACAAAAAACGAATCAAAATGATCTTATTTATCAAAGAAACATCTCCTGGATTGCTTCTCTGCTTGCCTATAATATGCTCCAAATGTACCCTGCTTCCATAGGATCTGAGAAATGATGTCTTAGGTGACTTAATTTAATTTTAATAGCAGCTGGGAAGCTGAAAGTTTTTATTTCTGTTTTTGTGCAGAGTAACAATTTCTTTCAAACTGACCCTTGAGTCACCAATTTCTTCAATTACAAAGGAAGAGAACTACTTTTTCCTCTGTAATTCACAGAACGAGTCTTTTATTCAACAGTAGTGAGAGGTCCTGAGATGAAAGCAAAAGAAGCATCTGGTCGGTCTACTGAAGTCATCAGCAGAACTCCCATTGCCTGCAGCATTGTCAGAATTTCATGTTAAGGATTAGGCATATCCTAATCCATCCTGATCTTTTATGCAAAAGACTGGTAAAACAGCATTTAAAGTTTTATCCGATTAGACTGACATGTATTTAACAAATCTAAGGCCTTTTAAAGGTAAATCGTGTGCCATTAAGAGTCCTGACTCATTATTTCTGAATGTCTGGGGGTTTGTACTTAATTCTGCTGAGATGGATACCTCTTTCAGGCTACTAATCTCACCAGAGCTGATGTCTGAGGAATCATATTGGCAGCAGAAAAATGGAAAAGACAGTTTACCTCAACGGTCTGGTGTAGCAAAGGTTTGGCAGGCCTGCTTTCCCAGGCTCTTCTGCCATTCAGATTCACCAGCTTCGGTTAAAATTAAATTTTGTTTCCCCTCTCTCCTTGGTGCCCAGACATACTAGGGAGGATTGTTTATGCTCCTATAAATGTGTATTAATAATTTAACCATTCCAATAGATAGGTGTAAAACAATACTATCTTGGAGGAACTCATCAAGGTCATTTTCAAAGCAATAAAGTTTTTCCTTTTTATCCTTCCTCCTGTGGGAGTGCATTCCTGATTTCTCTCCCTTGGAAACAAAATACAGCATGGAGAAAAACAAGTAACTCTTTTTCACATGTTGAAAACTTATTTTTTCTCAGTTTGGCTGATAACATTCAGAAGGGAGAGGCTGCTGATTCTACATCTGAACTAAAGCTCAGAACACTGAAAATATAGAAAAATGGCTTCAGCACTCTGAGCTTGAGTAAGGCCATGTTGAAACTGCCCCGTCAGATATGCAAGATGTGCTTACATGCTGTCCTATTACCATGTGGCAAAGACATCCCAGGGCATATATTTGACCTGTGCTCTTTCTGAGATATTTTCATGTTGTGTACTAAAAGAAGGGCTGAAAATAAAATGTGAGAGCAGAGGGTATCACCTATGTGATCAGGCATATTCCATGTGCATCACAGGTATCCTTTTTGCAAATATATCCAGCTTCTTTTATAACTAGTTAGGAGTTTGCCCCTAGGAGAAAGCTGCTCTAAATTCTCATTCCTCTAGGGTTGGGAAACCTGATGTCCAGTAGAGATTTATTCTTGGCTAGTTCTTACCTATTTTTATTGTGATAACATTGTCTGATATCTTAAGTGTTCTCTTCCTTTCCTCGTGCTATGTCCCAACATATTTACTCATAGTAATTGTATTTCTGCTGCACTAATTTGTCTTTATTTTGCTAGACTAAACAAGCTGATTTCCTTTATTTTCTTCTTAGCTAGCATATTTACCTTTTTTGTGTTCCTCTCCTGTGTGCATAGGAATACCCAGAATTAGAGATACTTTAAGAGATTAAATCTTGCCTAAGCCTCATCAACTTGAAAATACCCTTTTCACTCCAGGAAATTGAACAAGGGAAATTATACTGTGGCAACAAACCCTTGATACTATTGCTATTAATACTATTGCTATTATATGAATAGTAATAAACTATACAGTATCTCCTGTTCATGCTGTAATCAACTAATGCATTTAGTTCTTTCCTTGCAATGTACCCCGAAAATGCATCAAGGTTGTAGTATTATTGTGAGGCCTTAGTTTACTGGCTCCCATTTTTCCGTGTGTAGCATGATCCTGAAACCGGAGCCACTTGTTTCTTAATGCTAAACACTGTATTTAACACACTTCAATGTAAGAGAGATGGCATCATGTCTTAGGTCAACTTTAACTCAGAATCTAGCTGAACTTTCCCAAGCTTCTCTTGGGGGACAAAACCAAACTCAGTGTATGTCAGGGGACAGCCCCACAAGGTACAGAAGAAGAGAGATTGAAAGCAAGACTTGATCTACTCTGCCAAAATTTTGTTTCATGTCTAAATTAGAAATGCAGGAGGGAAAGCTGTGGTAACTGTGGCTGCAAAAATGTTGATGCAGACAGAGTTGTACTAGCAATGAAGTGTCTTTTTTTCCTGGTATAGCTTACATTGCATGGGGAATTGACTGGAGCTGTATCAGCAACAAACTGCAGTGCTGTACCTTCTCTCATGGATAGAGGTCACTAATAAAACCCTAAGTCTGGGGAAAAGCCCTAAAACGGAGTAACAATACTTGGGATTACAGTGGGAGCTGGGGACCAAAGGCAGGCCCAGAAGGGCTCAGCACATCTGAAATATCTTTCCCAAGAGGCTCTGAAGATACCTTATAAACAGGAATGCTGTCACTGGAGTGGTGATCATACACTACACTTCTCTGTGGTGTCTTGTGCCACCGATAGCAGAACTCCCTGCCAAGGTTTGCAGCTCTGGTGACCAGTCGCTCATCCCACACACTGTGCGTGCTTTTCCTGATCTCAAAAAAAGCCCAGAAACAAATCAGCCAGGCTTCTCATGCCAGACCTGTGCATGCCGCTCGATGTCCATGACCCCAAAATATGGCATTCATGTTTGGTATAAAATCTGTTCCAGAAATTAGCATTCATTTATTTAAAAATAAGTTTCCAATCCCTGTGATTGCAAGGAAACTTCAACACAAGCTGTTGCATTGGTATTTACTATCTGAAAAATGGCACTCTGAGCTACTCTGCTCACCTCAGCAGTATATGAGTGTTAGTGCCTTGTGATGACAATGAAATACCGGTGGATCTCAGGAAGAAGAACCAAGTAGCTTGTTTATCACCTCCATCCAGTGCTGCCTCCCATTCCTTCATAGCTGCTGTCCTTATTCCAGCCCTTTGCCCTCCTGATAATTCTGCAATATAGCTACAATTTTTTAACCCAGTTTTGCAGCCCACTGGAATTTTGGAAGTGTGGAGGACATGTAAAACAAATGTTATTTATGCAGCATTTTACTAGCTTTCTCCATTGTATGCTTATTTCAGTACATAAGTACACTTTTAATCAATCACCAGCTGAATATTCTCTTTCAATTTGATATGTTCCTGCATCTAAATACCATGCTTTCAAAAATGAGTCTTATTTGCTAAAGAATGGTTGATCTAAGTAAGTATCCAGCACGACTGCACTGTCAGGATCTCTGTAGCGAAGGCTTTTGGTTATGGAACATCATTTTCCTGCCATAAACAGTTGCATTTGGGTGTTGTACACATCTTGAAGAGAGACGAGGACTATGACTCTCTCATGCCTCACTGTGACAAGACAGGGTTTTGGTGGCAAATAGATTAAATATATTTTAGGAGAAATTCATAGGGCCCTAGAGTAAAATGTTTAAAAAACAACAGAAACTCCTCTCCACCAAAATGTTCACTACAACTAATCCCTGTAAACACAAAAAAGAGCATATAAAAATGTGTCTGGCTATGCTATTATTCAACATTCTCTTAGTTATTCTACTGTGTAGGCAAACTACAAACTTCTTGTATACGTTGCTAATTTTTGACTGCTTCTTATCCCTTTCTTCCCAGGGTGGCAGCCACAGAAAAGGCAATGCAGGTACCACAGATCTTGTCAGTGTCTTCGGATGAAGGCAGAAAGAAATAGAAGAGAGTGAGCCAGAGACACAGGGGGCAAAAACATTTCATCATTTTGCATCTCTACTTCAGATGAGATTAGCCTGCACTGGTTCCTGGCGTGTGTCTAATCTGGACGTTACCTGGAGATTAGTTTTACACTGATGAGAATAGTAGAGCCCATTTCACCATAGCTTAGGCTTCCTCACAGCTGCCAGTGTAACTGACAGAGACAGTAAATTTAAAGTCCCTTATTTAGCCTGAACTTGCTGGTTCTTGCCATCTGTAGGAATGTGTCCTGATCACTACATGATTTAGGACAATGCTCTGAATAATTAAAGGAATAGTGTGCACACCAAGGGTTCTATTATACTGATGAGTACGATAAATTAATTGACCCGTAACTTTCCACAGCATTAGCTAGAGCAAATATTTCCCTTCTTAGATTTTATTTATGTAAATGTAGCAGGTCAGAGTGACTTAATACACAGCTGAGGCAAGCAAAGACCTTTTTATAGTCAGACCAGCTGGGAAGAAGCTTTCCTCCCATCAGGCTCAAACATGATTCTGTCATTTGTCTCCTGCAGCCATGAGAAATCCAGGTAACTGGTGGCTGTCAGTCACACCACACTCATGCAAGGATTGTCACAAGTAAATTATCTGCAGTCCCCAAGAGGTGTCTATTCAGAAATGCCTCTGAGAGGATCACTTTGGGTCAGTGATGGTAAAACACTGGCACTGGTACTCAGTTTAGCACAGGCAGGGGTTTGGACCAGCTGTAAAATCCAATGATTTTTTTAAAGGAAATTGGATATGGCACATTAGAAGAATTTACTGCCATTGATCTAAGTAATGATTTTTTTTGACATAGATAGTACAGAAGTGTGTCAGTGAATAAGGAGATTCATGTTTTTATACAATTCAGAAACAGAAGTGAAAATTCATCTAAGAAAAAATAATATGCTAAAGGCAGCTATCAGCTAGCAGCTCCTGTCCCCAGGTAGCTAAAATCAATTAACCACATGCTCTTTCTGACTGCAGCTCTTTCTGAATGCAAGGCATTTTTTTGGCACTAAGTGCCACTTTTCCTGATTCATAAAAAAAAGTACTAAATATCCCCAGTGGCCTTAGCAAATACTGTCTCAAGCATTCAGGCACACTCCTCTGCACCTGTGCTCTACTAGCACCCAGACATGCTGTCAGGTACCTGTCCTGGACAGGTTCTAGGATGCACACAATGAGAATGATCCTTACCTGAGTAAACTTCAGTACAATTATCTTTACTTAAAAAGTTTACTCTAGTGGCAGTGTTTTTTCCCTTTGGTTTCCTATTTGTCTTGCAAGCAAGGGGTGGGAAAAACATTCCCCACCCTCAGACACAAGCCATTTTTTGAGTATGAGTTGTACATATTTCGAAACTTCGTATCATGACTAACTCTCCAGAGTCCAGGCACATTCCTGTCCAACTGACCTATTCCAGCAAATTTCTAATATGCCACCCTATGTCCCTTGTGCTTTCCTTCAGATTCTCTTCTCTTCCCTTCCCTGCCTTTCCAGTGTGCTGAGAGAGTTATGGTAGCTATGGGACAGAAACAGGGAGCTAGCAGGGTTTTTTCTGCCAAAACCTTGGCTCTGAACCCTGCCTTTCCTCCCCTTCCTTCCTCCCTCCTCCTTTTCATCTTGGGACATAAGGAAGTGGCATCTGGCTGCAAAGTCTTGCTTGACCTTCTCTACCACAGGATAAACCAGCCCTCCTCATGCTCAAGCCCTGTCTCCTAGTCCAGCAGAGGCAGCGTGGTCACCCTCCCCTCCCACCCTTCCCCTCAGCTACCAGCTCCACAGAAGGCACACAGCCACCATCAGGGAAGTTACCCTGATATCACCGTATTTTCCTAACGTTAAAAAAGTAAGAACCAGTGGTTGCACAGAAGAATGTCCCCATTAGAAAGCAAGGCAGTGCACAGGCAGCACATCTGCAAAAGACTGAGAGACGTTTCTATCCCTTTACTAAAGCCAGGGTCTGCCAGATGTTTTTGCAAAGTTCACGACACCACCTATACTGAAATCCCTTCCCTCTCCCTCCATTAAAAAAAAAAAAAAAAAAAAAAAAAAAAGACATGCTATCTGCTGCTGTCATCATAGTAGTGAAATGACAAAAGCTTACCAGCGTGTATGCAATAAGCCTCCTTTTCTCTGTCTCCTCAATATAAAATAGCCTGCTTCAGCTTACTAAATATTATCAAGAAATTTGGGATTGAGAGCACCACTCCCTAAGTAAGAAATATATTATCTCCACCCAAATGGAAAGAAAGGGCGATTGTTCCTTGGGGAGGGTGACTCAGAGTTTGGTGGCAATACAATGTGCCTTTTGATCACTACATTAAACAAACAGAGACTACAACTGAGAATGCCAATAGCTCTTACTGCATGAGGGGATGGTTAACACAATGTTGCCAAACACTTGCACAATATTTTCAACTGACAGATGCCCAAATGCTGTGTAAGAATGAGGATGAAAGAAATACTCATAACCATTAGCAAATCTTTGCAACATGCCTGTATTATTAGTCCCATTTCACTCCATGTTAGATAGAGGTATGGAAAATCAAGGAATTGCCCCTGCTGTGGACAGCAACTCAGTAACAGCACCACAAATAAACATCACATAAACACCCAGTCCACTGATGTACAACTTAGACACCTTAAACAGTGGAAACATTAATCTGTGATATCTCTCTGCTGATTTGTGTTGTGTTGAGCAAACGAAATTGATGTGAAATTTGGTGGAGTTAAGATCTTGCTGGGCAGAAACATTATTTCAGCCTTTCTGCACAGACAGCTATGTATCTTGTTAAGAAGAAAAGTAATTTCAACCTGAAATAATAAAAATAATTATATTATTAGAGACTCTATTGTGAGAGGGGCTTATAAAGAAACTCAAATCTGCAGTTAGATGAGAAATAATTTTCCTCATCTATAAACAGAGTCTCCCCAAATTACAGTCTCAAATTTTAACAGAATGAAGACATTGTAAAAATGCATCCATAGTGTCATATGCTTTCAAACATCTTCTGACAAAGGCACCACACTTAGTGAAGATAGATAAATTGGAATGATCAAGACAGATTATAAGATTTTCATAGAAAATGAAGAAAGTTTGAAGAAACAAATTTAGCCTATGTGAAAGAAATCAAGTTGTCTGGTAACAGAGTTTGAACACATAAAAAAGATCTTGCAAAGATAAGACTGATAAATTGTTCTCTATGTCCTTATGGGCAGGACATATATGTGTAGAGATCAAGATATATCTGCAGAATTGGAAAGAACTTCATAAGTTCTGGAATAAACTATGTAGCAGGTTTTGGAGACTTTCTTTCTATCTATCTATCTATCTATCTATCTATCTGTTAAAACAGCTGAGATATATACCAGGGAATGCCTAGGTACAGTTGTTCTCATCCAGATCAAACAAGATGTTGGCAACATCTTGTGGTCCTTGTTGGCTGACAAGAAGCTCAACACGAGCCAGCACCGTGCGCTTGCAGCCCAGAAAGCCGGCCGTGTCATGGGCTGCATCAAAAGCAGCATGGCCAGCAGGGAGAGGAAGGGGATTCTCCCCCTCTGCTCTGCTCTTGTGAGGCCCCTTCTGGAGCCCTGTGCTCAGCTCTGGGGCCCCCAGCACAAGAAGGACAGGAACCTGTTAGAGCGAGTCCAGAGGAGGGCTGTGAGGTAGATCAAGGGGCTGGAGCACCTCTCTTACGAAGATAGGCTGAGGGAGTAGGAGTTGTTCAGCCTGGAGAACAGAAGGCTTCAGAGATACATTATAGAGGCTTTCCCTTACCTAAAGGGGGCCTACAGGAAAGCTGGGGAGGGACCCTTTGTCAGGGGGTGTAGTGATAGGACAAGGGGGAATGGCTTTAATGTAAAAGAAGGGAGGTTTAGGTTAGATATTAGGAAGAAATTATTTACTTTGAGGGTAGTGAGGTGCTGGAACAGGTTGCCCAGAGAAGCTGTGGATGCCCCATCCCTGGAGGTGTTCAAGGCCAGGCTGGATGGGGCTTTGGGCAGCCTGGTCTGGTGGGAGGTGTCCCTGCCCATGGCAGGAGGGTTGGAATTAGGTGATCTTTACAGTTCCTTCAACCCCAAACCATTCTACGATTCTATGATTCTATGGTTCTATGACTTAAACCTCTGTGAATCCCAGATGCTCTTCTCAAGTTTCAGTTTCAATATTTGCCATTTTCTGACTTTTTTCACTAACAATCAAATATATATTTTTAAAAGCCATATAAAATGGTCTCCTATTGTCTTCGTGTTTTTTGGCATGAGGGAAGCATAGAAAATATTGCTGTGAGGTTTTTCCGTAAGCAGGAAGTGAGTCTAGTTTGGTTGTGGTTGCTGCTCCCCAGGCGGAAGGCTACAGAAGCCTCCAGCAAGTGCAGCTGGATGGCTGCTCAGCAGCAGTAGTCACTCCAGCTGCTCTTTTTTCCTGTGCTCCACTTGTAGCTCCTGTTAGTGTACAACCTAATATTTAGTCTAGCCATCGCAGATGGAGGAAACGTGTCCAAAATGTGCTCCAAGTAAATGACTTGAAACCAAGCAGGTTTTAAAACCTGTGAAGAGCATTGTTGCAAGAAATTCTTTTTTAGTCTCCATACCTGAGGCAGTTGTCTAAGCGACTTTAAAACCTGAAGGATTAGGGTATGTGTGATACCATTAAATTTACTGAAAATGAGGTAGCTGTCTAGCAATATGTGAAAGCTGAAGCAATCCAAAAGGAGGGAGCTATCTTTAATTGCCTTGTTTATTAAATTAGTTCCAATCATACCAAAAAGAACAGGCGTCTCTTCTCAAAATGCCCAGAAAGCTGTTGTCCATTTCTCCCTGTCGTCAGTGACACCTAGGATTGTACAGCTTCATAGCTATCTCAAGCACACACAGATCTTCTCAAAAATGCTAGTTTGTGGAGGAATCTCAGTGACCCAGCTGATGGCTCTGAAGAAATGGGATTACATGGTGCATTGGCCTGATTAAAGAAGCTCACCACTGGGGAAATCTTGTAATAAAAAATGCCCGAAGGCATGATTCAATCTTTCAGTAAAAATCAGGGAACCAGGGATGATTTATATCTACTGTTCTCAAACTCTGTGGCATCCAAGTCACCGTCTCCTGTAGGTGGCAAAGCCAGTGTCCATACTGAGCTGCGCGCACTCTGCACCATTTACTCCCAGCCCAGGCATGTGACAACCCACCGTGAAGCTGGTGGGCATGGAGGGAGGAGCAAAATTCACCAGTCAGCATGGTGGTCTGGGAAGGGGTTAATCACAAGGGACTCGACTCAGGAGAAGTAATACTTGGTCAGGGGTTGGTCAGGTAAGGATGTCCGAGTCAAAGCCTGTGTGAGGAAGGGTGCATCATATCCTGAGGTCTCGCTCATGGAGACACTACTGCTGGTGTCCATACAAAGGCTGGGAAAGACATGTCACTTCATTCCTGATAGCTCACAGAGCTGGTGACACAGCTCAAACATGCCACTAGATTTTGACATTAGGAGAAGATGGAGAGATTTTTCCGGGATACTCTGAGTTCTCCTCTAGCATCTGTCCCTGATAATGCCTCCAGTTTTCCACTTCTGGCAGACCTTAAAGAGAGACCAGTGCCAAGCAGTTAGCACCACAGTTCCCATCAGTGAGTGATGCTTGGTGCAAAAATGACCAAAGATTTGGCTTTCAGATCTGCGTATGGTGGCAGGGTCTGTGCTGTTTCATTGCTGTCTTTTCCCTATGTTGCTGTACATGCATCAATGAATGAGACCACAAAGAATCTGGAAAAGGAGCTAAGAATTACTTACTGCTGAGTCATGGTATTGAAACAGCAAGGACGTAAGCAAAAACCCAAGCATGCAATAATGTGGTTATATAATATGTTCATGATGAATGTAGTAGTTAAATAATATTCATTAATTACATTTATATAGCTATGATTGGCCACTATAATGTGGTAGTCTTTAAGGTATTTTACTTCAAGTTCAGGCAGTTTTACTGTGCACAAAAGATGCAGCCCAAGGAAAGAGCAACAAAGTTGTTTCTGGACTACCTAGGCCTGTAGCTCCCCGTGGACCCACTCACCCACTCACTCCTGTGTACTTTATAGGAACTCTGGGTGGGTTGTTTTAATTTCCATATGGCTTTAAGCTCAAAATGATGGTCATAAAAAAATGTTGTGCGTGCTCTGGGCCCTCCTCCATCAATGGGGTCAGGGAGCAAGTACTGAGTGGGAAGCACGACAGCTGCTCTGCTCCTGGGAGGAAGAAATTCTTTGTATTCACTGTAGCCTTTGTAGTCTGAATCACCAGAGGTGGACTTATTTGGAGAGAAAGGACCCTGAACTGGTGCCTTAATTGACCACTCACGCAATTGCAAATGTGGTAATATAACAAAAAAACAGGTCACTTCAATCACGCTCTTTCGTGTTTCGCAAGTGCAGAATTGTATGAACTGCCCAAAGGAGAAATACTTACTGCAGTTTGAAAACAGTAAAGAAAATGGTGTAGCACAAATATTTTTCATAGTTTCAAATGTCTTCTCCTGACTTTCATGTCAGAATTGTCTGAAATGTATTTTCTTGCTTCCCAAGGAAGTTTAGATGAGATTCGTCTTCTTCCTATGATGCTTCATTGTCTTCAATGTACACTGCATACAATCTGCAAACTTTTTATTTTTCCCCACAGAGACATTAACGCTCTTGGTCTCAGTGTTGTGTTTTCTTTTTCATTTATTTTTGTCCATTATATTATATTTTAGCATACCATGTTTCCATAATTTTCTAGTTCCCCCCTTAGTAGGAATATAAAGTGATTCTTCCAACACACCAAGGAGCTGTGACTTTCTGCACAGTAATAAAAAAGATAATTGTGATGTCCTTTCAGAAGACAGAGTGTGTGTCATTCATTGGCTTATAGCGCAGGTTATTTAGTCAAAACCCATGGTTAGTGACTTCTCCTCAAATCATAAGTAGTTAATATTTAAGAAAACTGCATGAAATCTTTCTTTGTTGCACATAACAACATTACTCAGTAAAGAGGAAAACAAAAACAAACAAGCCATTGAGACAGACTGAGGGGTTTTATGACTAAAACGAGGTCCTTGTGTTGACTTTGGTCTCAGCTCTTGACTAGACCAGACAAAAGGAACATTTCTTCCATTTGGTGTTTACCTATTTTTCTCATGCATGGTTCACTGCAATTTGCAGGACCTGAGCATTTAAAGCCCCCAGTTCAGTGAGTTTCATGCCTTGTTCTCTTCTTATTATAGACAGTGTTTGCACCAGCTGTTCTTGTTTGCAGAGAGGTTTATCTGATCTCATTAACCTCCCAAAACTAGTTGCATGACAGTCATACAAGTTTCTTCTTCATGTACAAGCTTTCGGTAAGAGCTGTGCCCCTCAGGATGAGATGGCCTAGAATCCAGCAGCAGGTCCACACCAGGCAATTCAACAACCTGAACATTATTTCCTGATACTGTGCACATCTCCATATTTCTGCAGGTGCTTCATCCTCTGTTGAAACACTGACAGCTTCATTTCAGAAACCAACCAACCAAAGGAACAAAAAAAGCAACAACAACAACAACAACAACAAAAAATCATTGTTCCTTTCTTTTGCTTTGCAGAAGAACAAGATGTGAAATACAGCATGTTTTGGAAACTGGGCACTAACTTTGCAAGTCCCACACACAGCAACCATAAAACTGCTGGTATGCCCAGTCCCCCTTGTTCATGGAACAACTCTAGCTTTACTAAGGTTTACTTTAAAACTTTTATCATAAAGTCTTTGAACAGAGGAAGCTAGCATTAGTTTACATTTCTTAAGTAGTCTGATGATATAAACCACTTAACATTAGTTCCTCTATCATCCAAGTTCCCTATAAATGGATCCAAGCTTCAGGGGTAAGAGAGGAGTAAGAGAGTTTTATGGTTTTCATAGCTGACTCTTAAGTGAGTCATGGGGTAACAAGAAATGGCATTCGGTGGCAACCCTGTGGCAGGGACACTGCGTGTCTCAGATTGCTCAAATAGTTGTCATCCACTATTAAGTTAACACTGATCTTGCTTTTTCCCTTAGAGGTTGCTTTCTGGGTCATTTGTCAGTGCTGAGTCAAGAAGAGGAATAATAATCTCTAAAGCTACAGCAGCATCAGTGCACCATTGTATTATAAAAAAAGAGTACTGTCACTTTCATAACACAAAACCTCAAATGGTTTTGCTAAGCAATTATGTGCTACAGATTTGACCTTTATCCTTTCCCAACTAAGTTCTTTGCTTCTTCTCCAAAGGGAATTTTTGTGCGTGTAGGTGGTTTATGGGGAATCTTTTCTCCCCAGTGCAGCAGCACTATTAGGAATGTTGGTTATGAGCCAAGTCAGCTTACAACTTTGGAAATGGCACTATCCAACCACAGGACAGTAAACAATAATTAAAAAAAAAAAGTCAAAACTGTGGTTTTTTGTAAATGTGTCGGTATGGTGGAAGTAAGAGGAGGGAGAGGCAGGGAGAAAGCCTCTTCTTGAATCCCTGTGGACCAATTCCTTTTTTTATACTGGGGCACAGGTAGTTGTCACCAAAGGACTGGGTACTAAAAAATGAAGTTAGCAGAATGTTTGAAACTGAATGGGTGAAAAGAAAATTAAAAAGATAAACTGAGAAAAATATCGCCATTTTTTAATGTAATTTAACATATGGTCGGAAGCAGCCAATTCTTACAAAACCTTAAAAAAAAAAAAAAAAAGCTTATTCATTCCTTTCTGCACTATCATTCCTACAAAACTGCTAGAAACATATTTCAATGCTCAATGCTTTTAGCTCCTAAGGAACCTCCACCAAAAAAGACAGCCCCATGCCTCCTAATTCTGCATGGGCTTTCTGTGTCCAAGGTGACCAATCCAGCATCTCTGAATAACATATTTTCTTAAAAGTTGATATAAATTAAAAAAAAAAAAAGTGTCTGTCAGGTTTTTCTTGATGAGTAGGTGTGGGATTTGGGGGAATGTTTTAGGGTAAGTCACAATCTGTTTTGTGGAATGGGCAGAGGAAATGGCTAGTCTGGAAGCTTAAGAGTCATTTATGGTGAGAGTTTAAGCACCCCCAGCATATACAGGTTTAGTGCCAGAGGGCAGAGACAGGAGTAGCTGTCAGAAGTAAAGACAGTGCAAAGAATATTGGACCCTAGAAAGTGTATCAGTAGGTATACTGGCATCCTTAACATTTTCATTGTCTTTATATTATATTCCTTTATACAAACTCAGAGTGTCTTCTTCTTGCCCCAATTTTTCCAGTAGCTTCACAATTTTGTCTTCTTTAGTTTTTACCCAATCCTTGCCCATCTGTCCATGTGTTTGCTTCAGCAGGAATCCTTTCCCAGCAGGCTAACTCTTCTCACCACCTCCTGCCTCAGACAGCAGCACAGGGGAAAGCTCCCTAAGCACAATGCTTGCACTGAAAATGTTTTCTGAAGTCTTTGGTGGTAATGGTGAATCACAGCACGCCAAGCTACACACACAATAAAATTATTTTTAAATCCAAGTGTTGGTAACAGAGAAATACTGCAAAAGATTTTTTTTGTCTCAGATAGGCCACTTAGCAAGGGATGGGATCTGAGGGCTTTGCCATGGGACCAAAGGCTTTGCCATGAGCCTCCTCTCCCTGCTGCACACAACTGTGCCCTTTTTGAAGAGAACATGAATACACAAAGGGACCTGCAATAAAAGACTGTAAGGAGCTTTTCCCTCTCAGGTTTTCTTTTTACCTGGTAAAGCTATACCATCTCAAGTGGCACATGGCTTATCCAATCTCTGCCACAGCTAACACATAGGAAGGAAGATTGCTAGCTGACAGGCACATGTATTCAGTAGATACAATTAAAGGAACTGATAGAGACATCTGGATTATTTTAAATTCATGTCTCGGACATATAAGCCTCAAATCTTGGCAGAGTCTGAGAAGCCTTTCAGGTGGCTTTTCTTTTTTTTTTTTTTTATTTGATGGACTCAGAAAATAAGAAAATAAGAGGAGTCAAAGAGAAAAACATGAATAGAGAGTAAAAAAAGTCACTTCATCTGTTTATTGGTGAGCTTTTTTTAATGTTTACTGATAAATTCAAGGAAAAACATGGTGCATTTCTCTAGAGCTGCTGAAAATACCTAACATTATCGGATATTTACTGTAGTTAGGGTAAAAGAAAGTCGTGTAGCACTTTGCTTTCTGATCAAAATGGATAATATTGGTGAGGTTTTCCTTCACCTGATGATTTACTTTACTGATGATGTCATGCACTGGAACTATGCGTAAAGCTGTCAAGTTTGAGAAGACAAGGAGGCTTGAAAGAAAAGTATGCAAATATGATGGAGGGAACAAATGATAAAAACGATCTCAGAGATATTACTGGCAATAGTTTAGTAAGATGATACAAACATATGACAGACCTCAGTCCCTAGGAGCAGACAGTTCATGAGTGAAATATTTGAACAGAGTTTCTCAGATAAGATGTGGACTAGCTCATGTGCACCCTGCGACTTTGCTAGACTTAGAATGGGATAAGCCATGCATCTGTCCAGGTGAGATAGGCTGGAAGTAGAGAGCATCTTTTGAGGCACATAAAAATGTAGAGTGGCTTTATTTTAGTTCATCAAAATCTGACTTTGGAAGGGAAATGGACAACTAGGTTTATGAATATATGAGAATGAAAACTGGTCAATGGGAAGGAAAACTTGCATATTAAATTTGTTTCATGGTGTTGGGACACTCACAAACGAGATTGCCTGGATGCATTGCAAAATCAGACCTTCCCATTCTTTTAGGGCAACCCAGATCAAACATGGAAGATAAAGTATTTTCCCAGCCCTAGAGCAGCTCCAGCTTCAGCTGGTTAAAATGCTTCATCCCAACTTCGGATCGTCTATAAAATTTTGCAGTTTAAATAAACAAGTTCTTCCTTGTCTGCCTCTCATATGGGAGATAAAGACCATTTGGCTGCTTGTTTAAAATGTAAGTAGAGTTGCCTTTCCCCTGATACAGTCAGAAGCATTTTTTTATATTCTTTAGTCCATGGCAGAACTCATTCACTTGTACCTTCTCAGCAATATTCACCCCAAGACGGGCACAGAGGTTCACCTCACCGCACAGCAGTCCTGAGGAGGACAAATTCATTTTTGCTGAGAGTTACACAATGTCTGTGCCCACACAAATAGCCTGACTGGGTGAAGATACAATTGCTGCTATTCTTCTCTACTGAGCAATGCTAACCTTTCCTGGCCTGTCCCTTGTAGCCATGCTGTCGTCACTGGTTTGGACATTCCCTGGAGGGATTGAACAAGGGATGCCGGGCTCGCAGGGACTTTTACTGCCTGGCTTAAGGCCAGGTATCAGGCTGGCTGAGCTTAACTGTGCTGTGTGCTTTGACTCCTGCGAGTTGGGCATCTACTTACCTACTCTTGCTTACAGCCGGGTTTCAAACTGGCATTTTGCCAGAGGACCATATAAATAACCTATTTCTTCTACAGGTCGTCATACTTTCTACTCAGTAGTGAGAAACCTGTTTCTTCCTCAGTCCGACCAAATTTTTAGTACTGGATGCACAGAGGTAGGTTTGCATTATTTGTTTGTTTGTTTATTTTTCTTTTTCAATACTTAATTTTGTTGATGGTGAGCTGCAGGAGCTGCAATGGTTTGTCAGAGAGACCAAGAGAGAGCAGGCAAGTTTCAGCTCCATCACATTGTATTGCTCTGACTTGAAAGACTCCTGAGACCAACAAGGCTGTGCTGTAAGTGGTTATTTGCTCTTGCCTTTTGCCCCAGCTGTTCTAGAGTGCAAGAAAAAGCTGGTGCTCTCCTTACAGAAATGTGAGATGTGGGAGTGCCTACAAACACGGCAGGAAATATTTCCTTGAAAGTATTGGTCATCTCTGTAATCCATACTTTTCTACAGGTGCTGTGCAGGCAGGGTCGAATTCTTCCTGGTCAAGTCTGTTTTGTAAAACTAGCTCTCCTCTCATATGAAAACAGAGCAGAGGAACAAGCTCTTCAGGACCTGTTTTTCTGGGCAGGTTGGGACAGGAAGGGTTACACAAAGGCAGCTTCAGCCCAGGCTGATCTCAGCCTGGAGCCCTTCTGCTAACAGGGGTGCTCCAAAGGCATGGCAGTGCTGGTGCCCTCGCTGCACCCATGATGACAGGGAGCAATGGGCTTGCTCCATCTGAGGACTGTGGAGAAAACAGGCCTTGCCATGGCTTTAGGGGTGCCTGGTGAAAATGCACTGGGGCTGACAGTTAAGCACCTACTGAGGGGCTTCTTATTTTTTCTTTTTTTTTTTTTTTTATTTATGTTTCTGGTTTGTTTCATTTCAGATTGTCGAACTGGTCACTGGGTTACCAGGTCCATCTGCTCCTGCTCTCAGACCCAGGCTTGTGTAACCAGAAAGTATGTGGGAGTCTGCACGGGAAGAAGCCACGCTGCAGCAATTTGAGGTGTGGGAGACTTAAGAGAGAAAAGCAGCTTGGGGCCAGGATTGTGCCGTATATGGCTGCTCGGTTTCTGTAGCGCGTCTCTTGGCATATGGCTTATGGTAAAAACCTTCAGGTGCCGTGTTCTTGCACAGCTGTATATCAAGTGCTGTTTGCTGAGGCTGCACTGAGCTGTGCTGAGCCTGGGCCAAAAGGAGGCAGGTAGCTGGGAGTCACAGCTGTTAAACAGCCAGCCCTCAGATGTGCAAAAGTCCTGCCAAAATCCCTCCTGCATCAGCAAGTGCCTGAGGTGGCTAGTGTTGGCCAAGGAAGCCTCCTCCCATGGCCAGCTGTAGGTCACCGTGCAGGTGGCCAGTCTCCGCTGTTCCCCTGCTGCTCGTGGGAGCAAACGGGACAAGGCACTCGCGGGATGTGGTCCCCAAAAGAGATTACACATCGCCAAGGCCATACCACGCTTTATATCAAGCCCCGATTTGTTTTTGTTGCTTTGGCTGAGAACATCTAACGGGAGTGCTCCTGTTTGCTGGGAGGAAACTTAATCTGTATCTGGACGACAGTGTAACACTGAGTGCCAGTCTTTCATGTTGCTCTTGCTGGTGCACAACTTGTTTTGAACAGCACCTATTTTTGTTTTCAGGGCTTGTTTTTAACCTTTCCAGAATATGTTGCTGCTGGCAGCCATCCACCAGCTCTGCTTCTTTGGGGGCTCAGCTAAAGTGAATCACGCTCAGAGAATGGCCATGTGCTTAGCTGCTGAAACATTGCTTTTTTGCAATATGGGATTTTTGAAATGCAAATATTTGCAGCTCTCCCAAAACCACAGAAATAATGTTTGTCAGTGCTCTAGAGATCAATGTTTAAACCAAACAATTTAGTGCAATCAGGAGGATGTTTTGACTTACTAGTAATATATTTAAAAAGAAAAAAAATGCTTTATAGATACGTATACATGTACATACACATTTATAGATATACATACATATGAGAGACAGATAGTGACGTAGATATGTTAGGCAACTCTGATACGCCAAAGTCTTGTCTTAAAATATACATTTACAGCTGTGATAGTATGAGGTTTTCATGGAAGATTACTATAAGCTGACATTTTTATAAATAATGTTTGAGGCCTCAAATAAAACTTATTTGTTTCCTGTCTCAAGCATCTGCCAAAATACTTCTGATTCTTGGGATACTAAAAAAGTGGAAGGCTTCCTCTCGCCCTTCAGTTATTCTGCTACCAGATTGTGCAGTTGGATTTGTTGCTTTATGTTTCTCACTCTTATCTGAAATGCTAGCTTCTCTTTCCCGTCTGTTCTTGAGCTTTGCCAATGCTATGAATACTGGGCAATCTTACAGCCTTGTTACCACTGTAAGTTTTACAACTTAAGTCAACCCTTGAAAGTATTAAAGCTGTCTCACCATTGGTTTTGAAACAATTGGTTTTTATTGCATGGTAGAGTCTGAATTGCTTTTATTTTATTTGGAGTCCCAGGATCTTATGATGCAGATAGAGCAATTTCTAGCCTTTCAATGCTTGTTAAAATTTAAGGATCTGTGTGTTACAGGAGCCTCTTAAGAAAGAAAAAGAGGTCATTGCATGATACATCCAGAAATGAATCCATCTAGGGATATGTAATGAGCATCTAGGCTCATGTAGCAATGACCAGCTGCTTGGACTTTGAACTTGTGGTAACAAAGCAATGAAAACATGTTCAAATTAGTTGTTAAATTGTTAAGCTAAAAGGAGATTAATTAAAACATCATAAAACACAGTTCTTGAAAATTAAATGGAGAAGGCACAGTCTTCTTTTTTTTACAGCAAATGTAGTATTGTGAGTTTGTGATGAAGAGTTCAGACCACAGCAAATTCCCAGAGGGAAGAGTCTTTAAACATAACAACAACAACAACAAGGGATTTTCTAGTCTGCTTTTTAAAGTGGCCTCCAGAAGTTAATGGTCACATTTAAATCAGATGTTAGTGAAAACAGCTAAATTTATTTATATGCATGAGTTTGGATGAATATATAGGCTTGTCTGGAAAATGTTCAAGTAAAACGGGTACCCTATGGTTAGGTTAATACAAGAGAATACTTCATTGTATCTACTCTTTTTTCACTTTGTACTTTTTTACTCTTACTGGAATAAAATGATGGGGTACATGTGCTCTTCTAAAACAACTTGATGATGTTCACTAGCTGTAGGTGGGCTGGGCTGCTGTGACAAGTAGGCAGCATCTACAATTAAGTTGTGATCTAAAATCTTTCTCTTGTATTAGTCTGGTTGCTATCTCCCATTCTGCAGAATGAAAACAATTTTATGTAATTTCTCAGTTTTGAAGTTCTTCTGGAGAAGGCTCAGACTCAGGTAAATCACAGTGTAGGACTTGCACTTTGTTAGCAGCAATTTTAAAAGTACTTTGCCCACTCTGATACATTATGCATCTCTGCAGAGACAGAGTAGAAACAGTTGTATAAAGCCATCCCAACAATCCTGACTTTCTTTTCTGTGTTATAACACTTGTGATGCTTGTGATAATGAAATATAGGTTGTGTATAAATTAATGTATAAAAGGATAAGTGAAATCTCCATTTACCACAAAACTAAGCACAGTTTAACCTGTAGCTGTAGTTGCACTGCAGGTGCAACTTACTAGGCTCTGTGCAGAACATTTTTTTCTTGGTCATGTGTGTTTTTTCTTTTGGGAGAAAGGTTTTAGGGGTAGGGGCAGGGGGTGGAGGGTTCCCCTTCCATAATAGATCTACCCCTTTAGTAAAATCACACTGTTATTCAATTACACAAGACCTGCATTTACTGAATGCACTGTGTTCTTGTCCATGACAGCTCTTGTTATTGTTTTAAATGACTTGGCACGATCCCAAACTGCATCAGACAAAATATAAATAAATGTAGGATAGGTAGCAGTCTTGCAATTTTCCCAGCGAGAAGAACTAGATAGAATTGAGGTATTCTGTGATGCCTGATAAAGAAGGTGTGTGTATATGTCTACTGCATCCCGTAAGGGGTACAAAGGAATAGAAAAGAGAGTGAAGGCAGCTGCTTCAGAAGGAGGCTGTGCATACATTTTTGAAAAGAAATAAATTGGACTTCATTCTGCCAGAAAAATCTGCTGCTGGAATTATTTTAATCTCTTGCACTGAACATTTTATCTATATTTTGAATCTCACCACTGTTGCCTTGAACATGGCATATATTTCACATTTCTTGTCCCTGTTTGCTCTTTATGCAGGTCCAACCAGCCTATACCTCAGGCTATGTCTCTAACAGCGGCTTTCGAAAGGGATGATGAGAAATGACCTGATGCAGGCTGGAGGTAGTAAAAACTATTTAATGCACTGATTAATTATAGAGTGTTCTGGGAGCTCTGGCTAATGGATGATATGGAAACACCTAGGATTTACAGACTAATATTCTTAGCAGATTTTTGGAATATGAATATTCTTTTTAAAATAAACTTTCAGCTAAGCACACGCACCTATTATAATGAAACAGAGCAAGATAACCTTACACTGAGTCTCCATGTCACCCTGCTCTTATGCTGTAAATTCTTTTGTTATGATCAGTTACTTCTTGCAGTCATCATGAGGATTGATTTGTTAATGACAGTCACTAGTAAGTATTATTTATGCTTGATTCCCTTAGAATAAGTAATCTCAACCTTTCTGAATCTCTCCACTTGCTTCTCATGTGAGATTAACAATTACAAATGACATTCAAAGTTTACAGAACAGTTCTTGGCTTTACAGGAACAAAATGTCATGGAAACACCACCTCGCAGCTCCCTCCCCAGCAGCAATAGTAAATATTTGATCAGTGTGTACTTTCCATTCAGCTCAGCATCCTCGGGCTGGCTTGGCACATCTGTTTTTTTGGAGAAGTCTTACATCTGTAATAACGTGTTCGCAAAATGGTAAAGTGGACCTTCCCAAAGAACTTTGGTAAGTTGTCTTAAGAAGTAAAACAAGGGGAAGAAATAGAAAGACTTTAATGAGATGCATGAAAACCGGAGGCCATTGGTCCTCTTGATTCCATAGATCTTTAAGATGGATAAGATAAGAAAGTGGGACAAGTCAGCACTGCTTTCTGTGATTTCTCCTCTGGATTTGTACTGGACTTATTAAAATTAGAGAAACCCCATGTCCTGATTCTTACTGTTCTTTATGCTTTAAAATCATTATGTCCTGGGACAGTAAAACCCATATCTCTTAAGCAATGTTGTTGTTCTCACACTGGCATCTGACCAGCCAAGGTATACCAGCGGGCAATTGTGAGCTTTGTAGGTCCTCAGCTGTAAGACACAGCACAGCAGGAACCACTGAGCTTGACATTGCTCATTTGCTTTTTAACACAGCTGCCTGCTGATCCCACAGGGAAATGTCTCTGAGCCACAAGAAGCCCCATCAGTGTCTGCCTGTGATCTACTCTGAGCTCCCCTCTGCCAGCTACTAGAGACATAGGGCATGAGGTACAGTGGTTTTCTACCAAAATCTGTTTGGCCTGTAACTTCTCACCGGGCAGCCTGGAGCACCTCAAGGGGCTGCTATATTGCATGCTTGTGCCCTAGGGCAGGGGGCACAGGAGAAGAGGAAAGGAACAAAATACCGAAGCACCTCAATGGCAGTTCGGTGCTGTTGGTAGGGGCCTTCTGTTGGTGTTCTGCAGGGTCTTCTTGCCAGAGAGCTGAAGGAAACCATAACGTAGTTGAGAATCAAGCCAGTTGCCTTTCACCCCAAATATGGGAAAAAAAACCATCCAGGAGCAGCTATATAATGTGCTATTGCCTCAAAGGAATAGAAAAAGACTTATTCTTTTTAAATCTGTGCAGAGAAACTAAATTCCAGGGAAAAAGCACTGATAACAATTTGCTATAAAACCAAGATTAGAGTCCAGACAAAGTAGATTTGTTCTTGTTCTCTAAGCAAATTTATTAGTCCACACAACCCATTCAAAAGAGCCTCTGAACAGGTAATTGGAGTCCAAAATTCGGCTTTCAAGGTTTTGTCATATATTTCTCCCTGTTTGTTTTTTATTGCGCAAGCTCAGACACTACAGTGATAAACTGTTTGCTCTGTGGCCTTGCTGTGGTACATGGAAAACTTTCCATGACTGTATTGCTGAAGAACAGAAATAGCTAGGCATGTCCCAAGTAGCTTTTGAAACCCAGTTTGGATCCTGATGAAAAGAGAGATTGTTTGGGGGCTCATCAATATCCCATACAACTTGTTTGTTTCTCTTTAAATGTCTTATGCAAAACAGTGTAAATTGCTGGGAAGAGATTTTATTTCATATCCTCTTGATAGCTTTTAGAGAGGTAAAATGCCGTGCAGTTCTTGAAGAAATTTTCTTTCAGAACTATGCAGAGAGGGCTTCATATTTTTTTCTCTTTTTTATTCTATTATTATTACTTTTATTATTGATTCAGGGTTGTACTGAATTGAAGGATAAAGTCATCTTCCTCATTTTTCAAGAAATAAAATTATCTTTTGATATTAATTTTACCCTAATGTATTGGGAAATGGAGTGTTTAACTATTTTTCCCGCTGGAGTTTTCTATAGGCAGAATTTTCTGCCAGTACATAGTGAGTCCTGGTGCCAGGATTTCAGATACATAATGCTGAGAGGAAAGAGATCACTGTTTTCTGTCTCAGTTTCTCTGTTGAGATCAGAGCTGACTTCATTCCTTCTTTCTGCCCAAAAGGTGGTTTCTAGTGACTCACTTGACTGCTTCATGTCCATTTTCCTTCTTTGAAGGCCACTTTCAATTCCCACCATCTCCCTCTTCTCTTTGTTTCCCTGGGACATAGCCTGTAGGTCTGAAAAATAACAAGTGGCTACAGTATATGGATATCTGACTGTATCAGATTTACTTGAGATTGTATTACGTTATTCCTTGTTCTCCTTGCAGCTACAGTTGGCACTAAAATAATTCTTCTTGTGGCTTTTAAGAAATAATTATTTTTATTTTATATGCAAGGGCAAGAATACTCATTGCTTAACTTTTCTTCCTCCAGATCACACTAAAATTTCACAGGTAGTTTTTGTGGTTTAACAGTGTTTAACAATCTCTCTGGTTAGGCTGATTAATCCTAGCTGGCCCATTAATCCATGTAAGAAATACTCTGCTGTGCATCTTTGTCATCTTTCCATAACTTCTTTTGTGTGAAACCCATGTTTACTTTTTTCCCCTCTACAGATGCATGTGTAGAGTTTCAAGATAATATTAATCGCAGAAGTGAACTGTAGTTAGTTGAAGGGATTGAGGGAAACCTGACCATTTTGTGATTGGCAAGAGACATGGGATTTTGTACCTTCAAGGCATGGGATTAAAACTGCTGCTGGATTTGGGCTTCCACATCAGCTAGATGATAGTTCTATTAACAGAATCATTGTCCCCATTAGCAGTCTCAGTACAGAAGAGAATATTTAGACAACTCATGCTAGACAGACTAAACTTCCTTCCCTGCAGATGACCTCATCCAGAAGCACTCACAGGAAATGGCATTTCTGAAGTGCATGCACCGTTGTCTGAGTTTACCTATTTTCTGGAAAACCTGAAGGCTTGAGTCCCTAGGTCTATCCAAATTACTTCAGCATCATTCTTCTACCACTTTTCTTGTTTGTAACCTCATAAACATGCAAGAATGTTGAAATCCATTGGTAAAACAGGAGAAAGCTGAACATGTTTCTGTATAAGAAACATAATGTATATGTGTCTCTATGTTTCTATATTCTTCCATGCACTTGTCTGCACGGCCTCGTTCTCTGCCTCAATGAACATCAAATCCTATTCACAATGAACCAGGGAAAGCAGAACCCTAAACTAAATACCGTTAGGAGGAAAAATTCTTTAGCACTCCAGAGCTTTTGAATTGGAAACTTGGAGATCTTGTTATGATGGATTCAAGGTTTCCAGCTGTGACACTGTGACCCACTGTTTCATTTCAGTGATGTCACTTCATAGGATATAAGCAACTTTAAAAGTTTCCCAGGACATCATAATGCTGTTTAATAAACAAATAAACTATGTCTTAAGATTGTGACTCTGAACTCAGAACAGTTAAATGTTTCTGAATGTGTAGATCTCCCGATAAGCTTAGGTTCTGTGAGCCCCTCAGTCAAATATGGCAAAACGTTGGGACGCAGGTCAGGTACCTTCCCTCCTAATCCATGCTAGGGGACTGGAGAGGGCCACATCTGGTTGTTCAAACACACTACTGAAGATTTGGGGAAGCTGGAAGTAAAAGGGTCAGAGGATACAAGGCCTTTGCAAGGATGAGGAAAAACTTCACTGAACCATCTCCAACAGGTCTTTCTGCCTCCCTTGTGAGTTTCTGGAGGTGCTTTGCAGGCACTGAGAATTAATGTGAACAGCCCAGGTAAAAGACAATGACAACCAAGGTCATTTAAGTACCTCGTACTGTTAGGACAGCATTCAGGTTGGGGATGTGACACTGTATTTGAGCTAATCTCTTCTATCTTCACCCACAATCAGGAAGATTGAGGCTGCTTGTAACGTTTCATGGTCAAGCAGAGGAGCTGCGCTGGATGAGAGAGGGAAACAGGACTGGAAAAAATAGTGGTGTCACGATGCGATGGAAAAGGAAAGGACAAGCTGAAATGACACTTTTAGGTTTACTTTCTTACGAGTAGGTTGCATTTCTGGAGGTTGCTGAAGGCTGTTTGGGGGAGAGAAGGGCAAGCACAGGGAGGTGAGAGCCTCTATTTAATGGCATTTTCCCTCTCCCTTCCCCCAAGAAAACAGTCTCAAATTTCTCATGTATTTACCGTTGCCTTTCTTACCGCACCGCAAAACTGAGCCACCTCTGTAGTCCTCACTTGTTTAAATATGTCCTGTAAAATATTTTCCTTTTGCCCCCTACATGTAATCAGAAGCAAAAAGCAGTGATTTTAAGAATTCAGATGAACACAGCAGATTATAAAGAAAAAAGCAATACTAGGGAGGAAGGGGGAGCTATTTTAATAACTTAATAACTTATTTTCTTGGGAAAAAAAATGAACAAATAAGTAGGATAATTTCAGAAGTGAGTACCTGCAACTTTCTCTGCAGACGCCAGAGTTTTAAGCATGGTGCTTCATGAAGAAATGTGTTTGTGCTGTTAGAAAATCCTGAGCCATGTAGCTAAGACACCTGAGAAACATCTGAGAGTATGTGTATTGCATAGAGAGTGGAAAATCACCAGCATGTTCCAGAGCAACACTGCACCTCCAGAGCAAGTCCAGGGTTTGGGGCGGGGGGGCTAGGGGCTGCAAGTTAACCTTGGCTGAAATTATAACTGGATGTTCTGGAGACTTTCTGCAACAGCAGCTGATTGTATCTTGTGCATAGATAAAAGTGGATGGACAGAAACATTTCTCTTCTGGTGAAGTTTTGCCTGGAGCTGTAATTTACTGCAAATCAGGGGAGTAACTTTTTTTCCTCCAAAGATTAGACCGCTACAAGAAATATAGAGACGCTTTTATAGCAGGATGACTTTTCAGGGCTGTAACCATGGAGTCGCACACTCATATGCCATTACGATTAACCTCTTCAGTGCTGTTAGAAAGCATGTGTACTCTGGCAAAAAATTTCTTGTGACAATATTCCCCCTTTTAGACATTACCACTTTGGTCATCTATCTCATTCATAGGCTGAAAGACCGCTGGAGCATCCTACAAGGAAATGTTCTGTACAAGGCGCTTTTTAAGGTCTGCTGTGGCCACTGGAATATTTGCATATTTTACTTCTTTACAGCCTACAATGGAAAGGAAAAAAGGTACCAGAGGAGGCATAAGAAATAATACAAACAGCAGTTTGGGGAGGGTAGTAGACATTATACCCCAGGACTTACCCCAGTTGGCAGCTAGAGATTGAATTAAGACGAAGTGTATGAGACAGGGAAAGTGACATTCTCTCACACTTCCCTACTGACAGTTTCATTAAATTTTTGTTAATTTATTTGTTAATCCAGTCAATGAAGTGCTAAAGTAGGAGGATTTTCTTTTCAAACACTTCAAAACACCTTTTGATTCTCTCTACTGGATTCAGACACCCAAACGATGCTTTTATTGATCCAGTTTAAAGATTAGCTGTGTTTTTAAACTCATTGAAATTATAGACGTGACCTGGATATGGACCTGTCTAAATGTGAACAAAACCTGTCCCATAGACTGCAATATCTGCTGCACTTGTTTTCAGATGCCTGTACTCTGAGGTACTGTGTATGCACGGTGGTAGGCCTACCAGCAAGCAAATGTGCCCTTTTCAGGTTGTCTCTCAATGAACGACACTGCATTCTTGCTTACCAAGCCCTCTTGCCAGCATTGCTGTGAAAGGGTCACTGAACTGAAAAAAAAAAGAATTACCCAGACACTTATTTACTGATTGTCAGCTGATACAATACAGTTCATTCAATCCCAGGCTATTAAAGCCCTGAAGAAACATTGCTATGAACAAGTTCTGACCTAAGTGTTTTCTCATTTTGTTTAAGCTTTTATAAAATCCTGTTCAAAGGACATTCTAATGGAAATAAAGCATTAAGACTTAATCCCTAGTGGAAGTTACCCAAACAAAACATTTAGTAGAAGCAGACATTTCAAACTGCTTTCACTGATGGGCCAAGATCAGAGGAACTCTTCAGGATTTCAGTTTCACTTCACCCTGGGAATGACATTTTCTGCTATTTAAAACAAACTGCACTCTAATAAAAAGACAAAAACAAGAAATACTCCAAGGAGAGGAGATCCTTTTTCCTCTCTAATACTACTTCCAAGCAAATCCACCTGTGTTTTCCTTCCTTCCTTTCATGCAGAGTAAGAGCGCTTCTTCCTATCACCATATTTTGCAGTGCCTAGTTGTGCAGCAGTATGTGTTATGCTGGCAGAGGCACATGAAGTGGAAGAGAATCCCTTTCAACACTCCTTGACCATTTTGTAAAACATGGTTCGTAAATCCGATTAAATGTGGCCCTAAAATTGCAGAAGCATCCTGTTACTGCAGTGTTTATAACATCTCCCGATTGATGATCAAGTTTTCTGCTTATAAGTGCACTCTACCATGGAGATACATTCAGGCAAACATCTGGGTTTACATTTCCATGTAACATTTTTGCATTTTTGAAGGCTATGGGACTTTTTTCTAGATTTGTGGGCCTAGAAGAGCATGGCTTCTTCTCCCGGGCTGCCAAACATTTACTCCAGAGCCTCATTGCTTACATCTCAGTTTGGGTGAAGAAGGGTTACATCTGAAGTTAACCTGAAAGCTTAGACTTCTGTGACACTGATGTGCATGTCCCTTCTGAAAAAAAAAAAAAAAAAAAAAAAAAAAAAAAAAAAAAGACAGGTTTGACTAGCAAAACCTCAAGTTATCTTTAGGTTTGCATTATGTTGGAGATTGCTCCTTTGCCATATCTTTCTGATCTAACTGGAGATTGTAAGAAGTTTTGAACTGGAACAACCTCAGCTTAAAGGAGGAAGATCTGGGAGCCCTCAGTTTGTGTATGCAGCTTGATCCACAACTGTCCTGATCTGCTGTCATTCAAATTGTGCTGATAAAGTTTTCTGTCTGATTTTGTTTGTTTGTGTTTGTGTTTTTGTTTATCCCTCTTCTTTTTATCCTGCCTGGTGTTTAGAGATAACACAGGCAAGAAATAGGAGACTCTGAGATAGCTTAAGGTTAATTTAGGGTTTTATCTGTAAATCTTTAGGGTTTCTTGAATAGATTTTTTTTTTTACAATACTACTCTAAAAACTGGAACCCACAGAACAGCCTGAAGAGACCTTTTTATTCAAACATGCACATAAAATTAGTTTATATATAAAAATAAATCTCCTTCTATTGCCAGAGGTTAATCCCAATGCTGTGTGCCCACCAGTCATTCCATTCCAAAAACAAATTGTGCCTTTCCTTTGAACTCAAGTTCTGGGTGACTGTGTTTTCCTGGCCCTTGAAGCTGACCTCAGAGCACTACATGCCATCATCTTGCAATGTATCATGCTGAAGAGAGCTTGGGATGGAGTTAAATGTTATGTTGGTCAGTGAATAAACCAAGCTTTTCCCAACAATTATTTTTTTTTTCCTCTGATAATCACCAGTGACTTTAAAAAAACAATCTGTGTTTGGATTCAAAAGACCAGCTCTCAGAGGACTTAATGTAATGGCCATGCTGCAGACAGCCAAGTGTTCTTTCCTAGTTTAGTCCTTGCTTAACTGCTTTCTTCAAAGCCAAATACATTTGGATGTATTCTTCAGTATTTGAATGTTAGGAAATGGAAAATTAAAAATAATAATGTAGGAAATTCCCATGTGGGAAATCTGTTGTGTATTCAAAGCACCTTAAGTTGCAACCTTGCACACTGTGGCCTTGAAACATATTGTACCTAAAGATCAAGCCTGGATTTGAGGTTTCCCAAGGTTTTTATTGACGGTGTGGAGGGCCTGGAAGGGGGATTAATTCAGACTTGCCTAACTCCATTGCTCTTAGCAGTTCTGGCATCTGGTCTCTGTGCAGATCATCCTTTTTCAAAGAAAAGGAACACAGAGCTTGCCTTGGCTCTAGATTCAAGCCCAAGATCGGGTTTGTCACTTTTGATTCCTGTGCAGAAAATAATCACAGCAGCAAGCAAAGGTGAAAAATGGACAGTCCTTCCTAGCCTTGTCTTTTAGCTGGCCATCAGAAATGGTCTGTAACTTGGGGGAAGGTATAAATAGAGTCTGTGGAAAAATCAGTGGTGAGAGATTTAGATGAAACTTTTACAGGAGGTGTCAGAAAGTTATTTAGCTTTCTTCTAGAATGTACTAAATGATGAGCATCACTGTCCAAAGTGTAGGTCTCAGATACAGCTCAATGATGATGTGAGCTGCGTGGACAGCTTATTAGAAGCTGAATAAAACCAAAGCCAATGCTGGCCTTCCTAGAGAAGGAGAGGTCTGGGATAGCAGCAGCCAAGGAAAGCCTGCAGAAGCATCACGCAGACTTATTTGAAGCATGAAGACAGGAGGAGAAAGAGTTCTCAGGGTTCATTTGCAAGCTGGAAGAAAGCTTGGCACTATGAGCAAAGAAAGTGCTTCCTCTAGTGCTTGGCAATGCTCCGCCTAAGTATTCTGTCAATAAATGCAAAGGTAGAAAGACAGGAAGCTAGCAGTAGTATAAGGTCTGCTCAGGGGCAGGGTAACATAAACCACTTCTTTTTAGCTAATTGACAGGGAAGTAATAGGGTGCATTTTTAGTGCATTCCTCCAATGAGCAAGGTGTTCAGGACCATTCTGCTTTCCCAGGCTCCTAGATGAGTAGTGCTACAGCCTGTACTGCAAGCAAACCAATCTCTGGCAAAAGTTACAGCAAATCACTTCTCATAGCCAATTGTCTGCAGGTCATCAAGAGCTAGGTGTCTAAACCCATTTGAAAGCAATGGTTTTATGTACCGTTTTTCCCCTGTGATGCCATACAATCTAGAAGCAGGAAGTATTTCAAATTTAAGAAGAACCTAAAACTTTACCTCTGTCTCTTCTCAACTTTTAGTTCATTTTCTTTAATAGTTTTTTGGTATGTCCTTGACCTCCCTGAAGGGTAAAAAGTTGTACTTTTCCCTGAGACCACTCTGAGCATATGAGTTGGAAGTAAATGAAACAGTTTTGCAGGAAATGTGTCACTTCAACTTCACATATTTGAATACTTAGCAAATATAAAAAAAAAAAAAATCTAAAAATAAATTGTGCAATTAATCTTGTTCTTACTACTGCACTGTTAGTCATGGCTGAGAGCTTTCTGGTGGCATTCAGCAGCCATGAAATATGTGGGCAGTGCAGCTGGCAGGCCGATTTTCAATAACAGTGAGTGTTTTTCTGCCCTTTTTTTTTTTCTTTTTCTTTTTTAACTTTCACTCGTTTTGTATTTGGAAGTTTTAAACTTCTTTTCCAGAGATGTCATTAGACATTGACCTTCACAGTCCTGTAGATTACTATGACTTTCAGTTTTTCTGCTTCTCCTGCTCTTCGTGTCTTCTCTGTTATCAGGCACTTGTTCCATCTGTTGCTTCACATCCCTGTGGGTTTCATTAAAGATTATAAGATCTCTGAGATCAGACGCTTTGCATTTCACCTCCCTCACCACTGTTGGTAATGGACTTCAGCTTTCTCCTTGAGCCTTTCAAGCCATGAACCATAATCCTGTATTAGAACGAACTGATACAACTTCACCAAAATAAATGCTTCATCTGACGTGAAGTGGTGCTAATCTAATTTTACCCATTCCTGAAATTATCTTGCAGAATTTCTCTTAGGGATCTTAGGCTTCCCAGAGGGGGCTTTTGGTTTTTGCTGTTTGTTGGTTTTTTTCCAGTTGCACAGTTCCAGTGACGCTATTCCCTCTGGCCCTGATCACACCACGGGCCTGCCAAACCTCAGGTGGAGATAGCCAATGCCAAATACCACTGCACAAAGCTGTTTTTTCTGTTTTGTTTTGTTTCTGGGTGGGGGGTTGTTTTTGGGGATGGAGCAAATATGTTCCCTCAATAGCAGCAAAAACATGCCCTTGTTCTTGAGGCCTGTCACTTTTCGGACACTTTGTAATAAACTCAGTGACCACTCGTGAGGCTGGCCTAGAAAAGGCATTGCTCTGTTTCTCTGGCTTGCAAAAGCCCCACTTCTGCTACCTGAGGTAGGGCTTTGGATGAGCTTTCTACCTGTGCCATGATTTCAAGGCTGCTGACTGTCAAAGCATTTAGCAGTATCTTGATAGTGTTCTGTTTGCTTTTTTTTATTTTATTTATTTGTTTACTTATTTAAATTATAAGCAAGTGTACACTTTCTCCTGTAGTTCAATAAATTACTTATGTGGAAGCAAAAGTTCTTTTTGGCAGTTCTTTGCTGCTTTCCCTCTCAATTTACATGCAACCACAAGTATCTGCTGTTGTAGAAACATTGAGAAATTTAAATCTCTTACTTCAGGGGAGTATTGTACTTCTGCAATACCTAAATCTTGTGAAATAAGCGATCCACCAAGTGCGCTAACCCCACCACTTGATTTAAGAAAGTGGCGCAGAATATAAAATGCACCTCAGGCCCTGTGGCCTGGCAGAAGCAGTGCAGCCACCATCTTCTGCAGTGAACTGCCTTGCTTATTCTTGCTGCTGGGTCTTTGAAACAAACAAGAATGTAGGAGAAAAGAAAGAGAACACGATGCTTAATCAAAATTTTAGATGACTATGAGTAATTCTGTTAATTCTGCCCAAAACTGCCAATTGAAGTAGCAGTGAAAAGCCTAATATGATTATAGGACACACTAAGCAGGGTATTTTTAGTTGAGATAGGGAATTATCCAAGCCATTGTTTGTGGCAACAATAAAGTTTTAAATGTACAGCTGAGATCACCTAGCTTGACAAAAGCTTAATGTGAATTCAGACCGGTGTAGATGAGGATTAGCAGGCTGCTTAGAAGAAAGGAGTGGACTAAACATTTTCCTGTTACTCCTTACAAGGAGATAAAAAGGCCTTGATTTGTTTAGCCTAGCAGGCAGAAACTTAAAAGAGGATAAGGCAAGTATTTGTAAATGGATTGGAGGGAAAAATCCTGTATGAGAGGATAATATGAGCCCTAGATCAAGTGTTCATTATCTGGTCATGAATACATTTAGGCTAGAAACTGGAAGGTTCCTAAAGACTTCCAGAGAGGTGTTCCAAGCAGGACCAGAGGAAGAAGGAGCTCAAATTGCTGGAAGATCGAGCACAATATGCCTATGGAAGGGATTGTGTAACTGATTTGGAGAATTCCTGGAGATAAGAATCCATGTGGCTCTGCTAGGTTCAAAAGGAAACCAGATCACTGCTTGCACTGTATTTATTTTTGGTAATCCCATGCTAAGACTGCTGCCCCTTTCTTGTAGGGATCAGCAGAGATTTGTTCCCCTCAAATGGTTTCACAAACTCTGTTTAAGGGATTTCTTGCATATTGCAGGGATCTAGCACATCAGTGGTGCCTTCAGTCTTTCTTTGGCTGTCTGCGGGCTACAGCTGAGCTGGTGCTCGAGGCTTTGGTTACAAATATCAGGCAGGTAGTGTGTGGAAGTCAGTAACTGGACGTCTGTTGAGTGCTGTCCTGGGATTGCAGCAAGTCTCACTGCAGGACATGTGGCCCAGTTCTCCACTCCTGCTAAGAGGGAGAAATGCTGGTTTCTTTTTCCCTCAAAAGGTGCTAGTCACCCAGTAGTGCTCCCCCACCCTCTGTTTATACAGACAGCTTGTGTCTTTAAAGGCTATTTATTTTGTTGTTTTGAACATTTCACAAGACACATCACTGTTTACTCATGCAAAGGCCTGGAGTACAACTTAGTCCTTGTCATGCTGTACTGATTGAATCCAAATATATTTTGCCTCAGTTATTCCTCCTTTCCGGTGGAAAAAAAATAAATAAATAAAAATGTACCATGGGAGAGGAGCACTGTCTGGATTCCTTACATGCTCATTGTGTCCCAGTTCTGGCAAAGCTGCCTGAAGACAGCAGGAGGGACCCCCGTCCTCAGGATACACAAGGAACAAAGCTGATTACTTTTCTTCTCTTGTGGCTTTTGTACTTCGACTTTTGCCCAGGTGAAATAGCTATGAAACTTCAAAGAGCACCAGCCATACCTTTATCTACCAGTTTACATTGCTCAATAGTGCATAGTTAATTCCTTTTTTTTTTCCTGTAGAGATTGTTGTTTAAAAGCACTTGTTATGCAGCCAGCTGCTTTGCATGCTTTAAGCTGAGGAACAAAAACCTGCTGCCAACTACTAGGTCTTGCTGCTGTACTTTTCCTTGTAACTTTTCATACAGTCAAACTGTTGTTATTGTGCAGAGAACGCAGCAAGGCTATAATCACCATTAGAGAGGGTGGTTTGTCTATGTTTAGTTTGGGTTTAACTATTTTAGGGCAGACAGGAAAATATTTGTCATTTTTTTTAGGACAGGAATCATCTTTTTTGTTTACGTTTGTGGAGCAAATACAGCCAGATCCCTGCCGTGCCTGGGGCTCCTGTATTGCAATACACAAGTGTTTGCCATTTCACTTTTTTCACTTTCACCAAGTGTAATACAGAGTCTGATATCTATTCCTAGCCAGATATATAACCTTAACTTTGAAGATGTGCTGCTTCATGCATTCTGCAAATAGATAGCTGGAGGGGGACAAGGAGGAAGGAGAGGGATGTTCGTGCCTGCCATCTCATGGCAGATAATAATGTCCTAGCATGCCTGGGTGCTGTTGACCTTGTTTCTCATGCAAATGTTAATGATATATATATATATATTTAAAAAGCTTGGAAACCTAGTATCCAAAGGGTTTCAAAACGTTATTGTACAAGCCAAATATTTCCAGCTGTTGTTGCCTTCCACTTATTTCCCACAGCATCTTGGCCTGGGTCTGCTAGTGATCTTTCCTTGTTGATGGCATGAGATATTAGCTGAGCCAATGTTTATGCTGCACAGAAGGATATTCTTCAAGCCTTACTTCATTAATGATTTTAAAGCTTGTTAACCTGTTTATCTTCAAAGGATGGAAGCTTTTAACGCTAAATACTTTGGACAGAATTTATATAGATTTTGATAATGAGTACATTGGATATCAGTCTCCAGCCTGTGTTGTAAACTGGGAGACACCATGCACAGTTCAGTTGCTTCTCACTGAGATGAGTGAGATTACATGCATATGCATGGGTGTTTTAAGCAGCATCACATCTGCTAACTCCAACCCATCGAGTGTTTCTAATGTACAGCATTTTCAAAAGAAAAAAAAAAAATAAGATATTTGATAGTGAGAAATTTGGCAGTTGTTTAATACAATTTCTGTGATCATCTGTGCATTGCCTTGTGGCACAGCATAACCTACTGAGTGATTTAATTTTAATTTTAACTATTTTAATTTTCTTGTGTATCAGCCTACAGTGCTTACTTCAAGAGGTGATGTCAAGTTACTCAAAACCACAGTCTGGCTGGTTGACTGTTTTTTGTTGTTGTTCTGGCTTTCAAATAAGTCTTTAGGGATCATTAGAAGGGAAGAGAGTTTTGCTTTAATTTTATTTTCGACCATTCACATTGGTGTTGTTAGCATTTTAAATTTCCTTTTGTTTTGGTGATGAAAACATCCTACTTGGTTCTTAATTGTTGTAAACATTTACTTAGCACTTTGCAGTTACTAATGAATTAATCTTCCTAATGCTCAGCGAGTGTTATGTGTATTTTAGAGCTCAGGAGTGTTGATGAGACATACCTAAGGCCATGAAGTGTGTCAGTAGTGTAGATGAGGATTTAATTTGAGAACCTTCTATGAGTCACTGTAGTTAATGTGCTAGTGTCAGTCTGCGGGCTTTGTGTATGAGCCAGGATTTGCAATATTATAGAGATTACATCTTTCTTATTGTTCTAAAACAGCTCTTTCAGGTTGTGTTCATTTTTCCTTTGAGAAGTGGATATTTATAAAAGGTTGCTTCTAGATCACTGAAATGGTAACTTTGCTTGAAAGGAAACCTGATTTACAGGTAAAGCAAAACATTAACTATTTCAGTGTCAGCCCTAGAAGTTATATTCCAAAAGGTGAAAGTCCCCTCTCCATCTCCCACTCAGAGCAGAGAGACAAACTGTTCTCATTCCCACCTGCCTGTCTGCAGGGAATACCTGAAGCAATTTGTGCTGCTGAATCCCAGGGATGCTCGCCAGCCCTGCAAGGCAGAGCTAAGGGCAGCACAGCCAGGAAGCATCTGACATCGGCGGCAGTGTGTGTTAATGCAGCCTCAGACCTAACGGAATCGTTATTTTAATGAGCTCTCATGTGAGCAGTCGGGGCTGAGCAGCCTTTTGGAGTGAGAACAGGCAGACTCTGCCCAAAGGGCCTGCTGGCACTCCAACCCCCAAATGTAGCACCCCATTCTTTGCAGGAAGATGAGAAACAAATCTCTCCTTTAATTCTAAAAATGACAGAAAAACCACCCCATCCCCAAAAAGTGTCACTTGCTGTGTCATCACCAGTTCATAGCTGGTAGTCAGAATATAAAGCGTTGCCTTAAAGTTTGTTTTAGAAGTAGCAGCTCACTGTGATATAACGTACTTTTATTTCATGTTTGCAGTTAACAGTTGTTTCTGCTATTTAAGCCTGACGACCTGAGAATACCACTGGCTTGACATTCACTGTGTGGATATATGCTTAAGTGCATGTGGCTATGGCTATGGTTTTTGTTGTTGTTGTTCATTTATTATTATTATTATTATTATTATTATTATTATTATTATTATTAATAATAATAATAATAATTTATTATTATTTTTATTATTTTTTTCAGAATTCTAGGCAGAACTAAAAAATTGATGAAAGAGAACTATGGGATGGAGAGAGGCAAATAATTTTCCAATCATTTATTACTTTTTCCTCAACGTTTCCATCTCCAGCTTTCCCAGATTTTACTGAATGAAACTTACAGCTCAAAAAAGCAGAGCTGTATTTTTGAAGCTGAACGTGTTCAAAGGCTATTTATTTGAGTGAAGTAACACTGCCAACTAGTGGTCAGATCCTTCATAGAGATGAGACTTGGTATTCTGACCAAAAAAAAATAAAATAATTTTAATAAAAATACATGTAGATCACAACAGCTATTACAATAATCTCAATAGTCAGCTTTCAGACAGGAAAAATATTATATTTTGATTGAATGAAATAAGGCATTGCAATTAGTGGTATGATAAGGATATCATTAGATTAATGACATGTTGTGGTTTGACCATGAATTAGTACGCTTTACTTTATGCACTTTTTACATTATGGTTTTCCTTTTTTCCGAGCTAATTCATCCCACTCATAATCTGATCATCTGTACTGATGGTTTCAAAATCAAAGAAAGGAGTACGTATTATCTCCATCTTGTTTCACAGTAGTGATTTTGGTTTTATTTCCTAAACCGTCAATGTGCAGTGGGGCTTGAATAGTCTTCTTTGGCTCCTGTTTAAAAATGAAGGGTTATTCTATACCAACAAGGTATATTCTTCTAACAGCACTGAAAGTGTTTTTTTTTTTTTCCTTCTTTCTCAGTCTTAGTTTTAAATGTATATCACCTATCAGAGTTGATGAGGTGCTGAGCCATGAGTTTCCTTTTTTTTTTTTTTCCTGGTGTTGCCTAAGGACCCTTCCTGTATACAACTTAGGTTTTGGGATGCATGTGCAAATATTAGTGCCTGCAATCTGAATATCAGAACCTAAACTTAAATATTATTTTATGTTGTTGTTGTTTGTGTTTTTTTTTTTAATTTATTATTATTATTTCTGTCAAAATAGTATCCTTCCTATAGAGAGTGTTCATCAAATAGTTATTTCATAAATGTCATGTGGTGATTAACAAGGGGATTTCACTAGGTGATATAGGAAAAAGCCTAGATCAGGAAGACAGCTCTCTCAGTTCTACAAGCTGGTTAAAATTAGGGTACCTTTTTTTTTAAACTCTGTGTCAGCTGGACATTTTCAGAGCCTGCAGTCTGTAGGTCCTCTTTCTTCAGTATCTACAGTTTTCTTGAAGCACTGTATTTCTAGCAGCAGTCTGATATTGGGGTACCTTATTCTTTTAGTGCTAAACTATGGGAGATATTCCCTGGAGTTCTCCTAGAGATTGGCCTGACTACCTGCCTGCCTAACTTTTGAAAAGCGAGCTCTCCATATGTTATCAGTGTTTATAATTATTAATTTTGCATTCCTAACCATTTTTAGCATATCTATAGTATCAACTATGTTTTATGGCTTCTGTAAATAATAGTGACCTTATATGATCTGCGACATCAGTTTGTGTATGCCTCTTATTCCTTATAAATACAGTACAGTCACCTGTTTTTTATAGTATCCAAAGATCAAGCCATTTCAATTCCCTGGTGCTCACTGAACTTTGATCAGCTCCTTGATCTCCAGTGTTTAGCTGTGATACCAAGATCAGGACATCTAATTCACTTTGGGCCATAGAAAAATGTGGATCAAGCTCAAGGGAAACATTTGGGGGCCTAGTTTTGATTTGCAGTAAAGCTCCAAATCTGCAAACTCCGTCCTCTTCTACCATGGACTAGCCCAGGCAGAAAGCTGTCCTCTCCTTCCTTCAGCATCAGGAATTGGACCCTGGTCTCTGTGGCTATGGAGCTGTACCGTGACTACTTATGGCACTGCCACACGTTGGCTTTGTGCTAGCATCGTTATCCAGCCTGCTTTCACCTCCCTGACAGACAAATACTCAGCTTTGGCTTTCAGAGTACCACATGCTCCGTGGCTACCCTTGTGTTTTGGAGGACAGCAGGGATACAACACTTCACCTGGCTCTTCTGTGCTTCCACAGGGTTTCTGGTTTCTCTGTCATCCTCCTTTTTCTTTCCTTGGGGGACTTGATTTTTGTCCTCCTGCCTTGCTTGCTCAGCGCTGGCATAGCTGGAATAGTAACCACAGCTCATTCTTTTTTTTTTTTTTTTTTTCCCCCCATCTGTGACTACTTTGAAGATTATTCACCAACAGCCTTCACAGAAACAACTTTCTAGCATGACTGCTGAATATGAAAGTCCTCTGCGTTGCATGTTTCTCACCTGTCTTCAGACCTGTTTTATTGCTTCCCTCCCCTGTCCTCCCCTTAAATCCAAGCTCTGCAGTTTACATATCGCTTTTATTATCCACTTCTCTTTATTTTTAATTTTTAATGTTTAGCTCAGGGACATCAAACACTGACTGCATTTCTGGCTGTATGTATTCCCTGCTTTCTTGCCCTTTGTAGCCTGAAGGCAGCTTAAGTTCATAATTAAGCTATGGGCAAGATAGGAAAAGAAAACTGTTTGCTCCATGAACTTAGCAGCACTTACCATTAACTATGACGCTGCTTGTTTATTTTTAATGAAAGAAGAAAAGGGGAAATAAATAACATCTGTTTCTCACCTGTGTTGATATATGGGTTTTATGGAGATGGAAAGCTAGAGGAGGGAAAGACGCAGCCATTGCTTTCTATGATCTTTTCCATCTCTAATCCTGGAGAGATGACTCCAGAATAGATTTCCTCCCACCTAAGTTTTTCATCCTTCTCTTTCTCCCCTCTCCCCTGGCCTTACATGACCAGCAAGTTTAAAGAGAAGGAAGGAGCAGAAGGAGAGTTCTCAATCTATCATTCTTCTCCCCATTGTAGCCTTTCTTCTTTGCTTCCTGGCAGAAGAATGTTGCTTTTGGGGTTTCTCAGTTGCTAGGAATTCAAAATATTTGTGGCTTTTTCAAAAATAATTTTGGAAATTGCATCAGTGCTGAGGCCCTGGGGCTGGAAATGCCAAGTGTTACCTAAGCGAAATACTTGGCAGCCAAGCATGGCATCGTGTGATGGGAGACAAACCTGGGGCAAGAGGAGCCAAGTGCCAAGAGTAGAAGGCCCCCCCAGCATATTCTGAGTCAGACTCACGCCTTCATGAGAAGCAGCCCACACACAGATTTCGGTGACACAAGGAAACCAGAGAATACATGGATAGGTGAGCAGATGAGGAGGAACATTTTCCTCAAAGGAAGAAGAAGGATTCTTAAAGGAGAATGAAAACTGTGGGAAAACTGTAGCCTCCCCCTGTCAGGCCTCCTCCTTTCAAGGCTGCTCTTTGCCACAAGAGTCCATGCAGAAGAGATTGCTTAGGTTTCTGTACAACACCACCCCACCTAGCAGATTTGAAAGGGAATGGTGAGCACAGCCATGAAGCAAGGAGACCTGTCATTGGAGTCTGTGGACAAATAGCTCCTGTCTGGGAAATAGTGGAAAAAAACAGAGTACTCGTCCCTCCCTCACACAGGCACAACATGCACTCTGGAGTGACACACAGACCAAGGGAATCCTGCCATCTCTAGGGAAGGCTTAAGATGTTAAAATTCCTGTTTCCTTTGGCATGGAAAGGAAATTTTTTTTGTTGTTTTAAAACCGATATTTCAGTAATACCAGCAGAGGAATTTGTAAATCACATGTGTAATAATGAGAGTAGTGTCTGTGCATGTGACATCTATGAGAAAGAATCTGAAGTGACTGAGCATGTCCGAGCTGCAAATATTGTAAATATGTAAGTTTTTGAGAGATTTTGGTTTCTGATACTTTTGCTCACAGTAGCTCTACCCGGTTCACAGCTCCATTTGGGCATGGTGTGTAGCAGGTTTGCAACGCAAGAAACACGTACATTATGCGAGATTGTTTCTACTTAGAAATGTTGTGCTTACAAAGGGCCCTGTTAAACATTTTGCATTTTCTTTATCTGAAGGAGTTATGTAACTGCACAAACCTGCCAGTCCCAGCTCTCTGATACCTTCCAAAATGGTAGCATGCATGGTACACGCTACATACACAGTAGTTTGTATGCACGCATTATGCGCACTGCAAACAGTATGTTTAAGAAAGATGAATTACAGTGCTGATAATGTTTATCTTTATTGCTGCTGTTTTCATTGCAAACTCTGATAAAGCTTTGTGAGAAGGGTTAGCAATCCCTGGATTTGAATAGGCACTTGAAATTTTCCAAAGGGCTACCGTATTCAGATATTGACATTTTGCTTTGCATCCTGCGTTTGCTTTCTTCAGCAGAACAGGGAAGCAAGGAACCAGGAGGAAGATTCAGATATTCAGGAATAATGGAGAAAAATGATCGGTTTACACAAAAAACAAAATTCAGCAGCACTCTGGTGCCCAAAGAAGCAATGTTTGCAACATCTAAGTTGACGTATGTGTTAAAGTAGTGCTCTTTACAATATTTTGATAAGGGAGTTGTTTTGTTCTTCCTCCACAAGTTGGATGGCTGTTGTCAGCAAAACCAACACTTCTTCAGCCATCCTGAATAGCTTCTGTATTCTCTAAGGGAAGACTTTTACATTGTCAAGAAATTCTGTTCAAGCAGCAAAGAGACTGGGTTTTGGCCTCTCATGCCAACTGTCCTTGGTAACAGCCACCCAGTAATTTGTGCAATGGTCCCTCTGCTTTGCTCTTCTGCACTGCCTGGTATTCTGAGAAATTTTGGCTAAAACTGCACAGGATTAGTCACTGTCAGTGGTGGAAAAATGTTCAAGGATATATTCGTGCTCAGTGCCATTTTGCAACAATATATGTGAAAGAATTTTCCTGTTACTATCTATCATAATATCCTAATGTCCTGCAAATAACACTGTGCTGCTGCAGTACAGTTGTTCATACATAGCTCTGGGGAAAATTTTATTGCCTGTTTTGCAATATTCTCAAAATCCAAACCAGGAATTTTTCCCTGTTGGTTCAGTTAGGTCTCTGATGGCTTGCTTCATTCTGTTCCCAAGAACTTGGGGGTCTAGGGCCCCATTTCTTTCTATCTAGAGATGGAGCTCAAATGTGCCACTTGTGGGACAGCTTGGGCTGTGCTTCTCTAGATGTGAAGGAGATCACAGGTGTAATGCAGTTCTGAGGAGAAAGGTAAGTTCTGCTCTGGTGCCCTTCAGTTGTTCCAGGGACTGTCTTAGGAGACCTCTGACCTCTGAAGTTTTCTGCCCTTCTTCCTCTAGGTGAATTCCCTTATCCACCCTCCACTCCTGTAATATATTAGGGCAGAGACCTGTACTGCAAATACCTTTCTTGATAAATATGACTACCCCTACATCCTCTTCCTCACCCTAGTGTTTTCTTTTGAATACTGTTTTATCTTCATTGACGTCTGATAAGTGCAGGCTCAGATTTTGAAATCATGGCTAAAGGAGGAGATCTGATCCCTTCCTTTTCTCCTGCAAGGTCAGCCAAGAAAGGGAGAGGCTTTGGCTGACCACCCAGCTACTGGGGAAGAGCATGGCAGAGATGGGGACATCACCGAAGCTGAGCAGGAAGAATGAAAAAGGTGCAGTGTGTTTTGTGTTCTGAGAGGCAGGGACATAGGTGGAAGAGGAGCTGCAGATAAGGGCAAGTGTGTGTATGGGGTGGGGTTAGCTGGAAGAGAATCTGGGAGCAGGACAGAGGACTCTGTATGTGGGGGAGAGCGAGAAGGTGGTGGTAAAAGGTTCTAGGGTGGGTTTTGAGGTCACAACTAAGAATTTGAAATGGAAGGATTTAATGGGGACCTTTGGCTTAGGACAGACTGTGATTACCAATGGGAAATACTTGTTCCTCCTCATCCACCCTTCGCACTTAGACACAAGCAGGACTCAGAGATGACTCAGGGACAAGAGACATCTAGACCCACCTCCTTGTACCTCCTCTCTGCCCCTTCCACTTGCTCAGACCACCAGGAGTCACCTGAAAAACCCTCTCACCATTCTCTCCTTCACTCGCGCTGGGGAGGTGGCACACCAAGCAACGCAGCAGAAACAAACTCACCGAGTCCAAAGTTCTCGGTGCTTCACGTTCCCTGTAAGGGAATGTTTGATCTTTGGTTGACTGCTTCTTTTAGGTAAACTTGGGCTTTGAACACATGTTCAAACATGCAGAGCACAGTTCAGAATTATAACAATGGCCCTGATCATGATTTTTGTGTGTGTGTGTTTCTAAATATAAACCATGGTAGCAGGAGATAAGAACAATTTCATCCAGGCTTCGGTACACTCCCATATCGTTTGTCACTACTGCAGGTGCAAAAAACACTACACTTCTACTAACAGACAAAATACTTCTTATTAGCAAAGTCTGAGTGTGCTTTAATGAGACTTTAAAATGAATTTTACAGAAATTACTAAACTCTGTATGAAATGCAATAATTGAAAATGTGGATCATGTGAGAGAGTATCATCGTGGCCTTGAAAAAACTATTAATATGTTTTTTAACTTTTTTTTTTTAAAAATGTGCATGATATAACAAGATACTGTGCATTGTTTAAAATTAATCTGTATTCTTTTGCAGTAGTGTGGTTTGTTGGAAACATTTACTAAAATCTGGATAGGAAGAAATGCCTGTGTAATGCATGCTCCAGCAAGTATAAACTCTTCCCGAAAACAATGTATTTCTCTTGTCAGGGCACTGGGCAGTTCCCACGTAGGCTGTACCTACAGACATTGCAGTGACTGTAGGAGGAGGCCTTCTTTATCATTAGCCTGTTTTTTATATCTCTGTTTGTTTCAGCTATGTTCCACGTTTCAATGCTGGCAATTTAAAACAGACCATTTGTAAAAGTAGAGCAAGAAAGTGAACAAAACAGGAAATCTTTTATCTGAGAAGGTTAGCCTGTGTATGTGCCCGGTAAGTAACCAGTTTGGGAGCTGTCGGTGTTGTATAAAGGAGTACAGACTCCTGGGCAGAATGTTGATGAAAAATTACTGAGATTCATGTATGTGACCTCAGCAAAGCACATCTGCAGGTAAAGTAATACAAAAAATATTGCAAACTTTTTATTTTTCCATGGCCCAGAGCACAAAAATAAAGGTTTGCCTTCAGATGGTATGTGATTACTGGATATGGAGTAAGAAACTCTCCAATGGGACCCAATTAATCCAGCAGCCTGAGGTCTATCTTGTTGATCTTACAACATTTTCTTAACCAACTGTTAAGGCTCTCATATCCTCTTGGCCTTAATTATTTGCCCTAACCGCTGTTCTGCTAAATAAAACGGCATCCAGTATTGAAAAAAGTTGCAGGTGGTATTGTATCTATGACGTATTTAATTTCCTAAGCAATTCAGGCAAGACACCTACTGTTTGTTTTGTTTTGTTTTGTTTTAGAGTAAAAAGCAAAACAATGGATGTTATGTTGCTTAGAATGGAAAATTTATCTACTTGATGCAGCGGTAATTAAAAATAAGAAAATCAAACAATTTCCCCTGAAGATGAATTTCAAGACTTGCTTGTCCCTCTTCAGTGAATATCCTCCTGTCTCCTGTGGACATCTTGTTCTATCCAGCAGGTTAATTTTTTAGGCACAGTTTAGGATGCCAATATATATGTTTGCATGGTGAGCAACCGTTTCATCCTGTACTTTTTTGTTTATGACTAGGCAGTAGAAGTTATTACTATTTTTATGTGCTCAAAGCTGATAACAGCTCTCTCATTTAAAGACTAACCTTTGCAGCAGCAGCTAAGGTTGCTTTAAGAGACGAAGTAGCTGACCTTGTTCAATGGGCAAATTTTCTAGAACAGAACACCAGCAGGCTTAAAATACTGTAGATACCACATTTTTTGTGAGTAGAGGAAGGAAAGTTTGGACTGAATGGCAGCTCCAAACATTTACTTGTCTAAAGCTACATTCAAGATCTTGGTTTCTACTATACCTGTTCCTTGCATTAAACCCAGTAGCAGTAGGATAACATAGTACTAATCAATCACCTGTTGTCTTTTTATAGGATCTTTCAATTCAAGATCTTACAGTCCTTCGTGTTAGAATAGCAATCATCTTCTACATTTCCAGTGTTTCAAGTGTCCCACAGTAAGCTGTTTCTGGAATACAGAACAAGGGACTGAAGCTCTCAATTCAACTCTGTTCTATAGTAAAATTGCTCTGTGTATATACAAGTATCTACCCAAATACATATTGTTCCCTTTAGCTTCCAAATATTTTCAAGGCAACCAAGCTCAGGGTTTCAGCTAACTGAATGCTCAGAAGTCAGGAAAATGCTCACTGACTTCATGCGTCCTGCTCCTGTGAGAAATACCTAGCTAGAGCTTTCAGGATAGTGAATACAAGAGAATATGCACATCCATACAGTAATAAACATCCCTGATATGGTTAGGAATGTGACTTGGGCAAAATCTTCACTTCTTTTTACATTTCTATTTTTAAGTTTCCGCAAAGTAAAACATGGGAAAACTGAAGCTTTTGTTGCCAAATTCTGTCCTGATATGCACAAACATGACTTTGATTGACCTTTTGAGGGAGGGCTATGCACTTCACTTAGCACAGCAAAGAATAGCATAGGCTTAGAGTGGGAAAGTTAAATAACTAATAGGGACTTCAAGATATTTATTGCCAAGTCAGAAGTATTTGATGAGCAAAAAATGGCCAGTTATCTAAATGTTGGGGTGAGGGATAGACAAAGATACAGTAAAGAATATAAATCAGCAGGATCAAGGCAACATCACAAAGCCAAAGAAATGGGAAAATGATGGAAAAACGGTCACAAAACCCACAAATGTCAGGAAGGCGACAAAGATGCGACAAACAAGTGTTGAAGTCTGTCTGTGAAGACAAAGCAGGTTTTTTTGTAAGTATGTCAGGAACAAAAGGTCTGTGAGGGACTGCGTAAGCCAAGGGGAAGTTGTTCATGGCAGTGCTAGATAGTGCTGGGAAACAGAGCAGTTTCTTTGCCTCACCATTCACCAGGAAGAAAAGGGAGAAACCTGCCAGTACCAAAATTACTTTTTTTTTTTTTTTTTTTTTTTTTTTGAGAGCAAAATATGGAAAATGACTGAAAACTAAGTCTGCATAAGAGCTGGCATCCTCTGTTATACCCCAAAATAGGTAGAGATTGCAAGCAGTAACAGGAGGACTGTCAAAAGCCAGCTGCATTGTCTGCATTGCCCCAGCACAGTACAGGTCACATGCAAAGAGCAGCTCTCTCTTACCAGCCTCCATTCATGGTGTATGGGTTTTCTTTTTGTTTTTAATTCTTTCTGTGTGCAAAACCTTTGGATTAAACTTTAATTGTCCTCCTTCTTTTCCTTATGGTCTCCCTTTTGTTTAGGATGTTTGTTTGCTCCTACTCAGGCAGCACAGTGTGCCCAAAAAATGTTGCATTTTACACTCAGGACCATCATGCCTGTTTGTCTAGACTCTGTGCTCACCCCAAATCCCTGGGAATCCAATAAACAAGCCTATATACATTTGTGAATAAAAATTTGTCCATCCAATGGGAAAAAATAAGAGGTCAGCTGGGGTTTCCAAGCTCACAGTCATAGATTGAGCAAGGTTAATGCAATTATACAGAGCAAGAGAGTTTATTGCTACTGCTGCTCCTGGACCATCATCCATGAAGAACAGGAATCTCTGTTTAGCAATGGGACAGTTGTGATACAGGCATGCAGAAAGGGAACCTTTTCTTCTGCTTGTATGCCAACCCTGATTTGGAGAGAACACTGATAGGTAGGCATCAGCATGGCAGCAAACAGTTTGGAAGTCAGAAGTGACAGTTTCAAGCCCCTTCTTGCTGGTTAGGGTGAAAAAGCAGGTATCAAAGCTTCTGCTAGCATAGTCGGTGCAGTGCATGCTTCTGGACTCAGGCCCCTTTCCCTGACCATATATCCCTTAGCTTTTTTTCCTAGAAGGATAGATGTTATTTTAACTCTCTTAAGTTTTAAAAGTTAGAAAAGGTTCTGCTAAATCTGTAAGCCCCTTCATTGCACGACTTACTGACTGTTCACTTTAGTTCATAACTTAACCAGTCTTCTTTTAGTTTCTGACTGTTAACTCTTTGGTTAGCAAGGTCAGTCTCCAACGAAAGGGGACAAATTCATTTCTTCCATGTTTTGCAAACATCTTTTCCCTGGAAAATAGATCAAGATCCTTCAGCTCTTGTAATCTAAATTGCTGCTCTTTGACACTTGTTTGGCAACTGAGAAGGGCAGGATTCAAAACAGCATCTTAGAGGTGAAAGGCTACATATCCTGTTAGTGGGAAAACTTTCATCTACAAAAAGCAACAGTATTTGTCAAGAGACTAGGGAAGATCTGACACCAGGAAAAGCCTTTGTGAAGTCCACTACAGTTACAGAAATGTGTTCACCTTGATTTAAAGCATCCTTTTATGGTGAAATCTAAAAATGGAACAAGACTGGGCTATAACTTAAATGCAGGAACTATGACAAATAACAATTTATATGAGGAAATGGAAGTGCCACAGGGATTGGGTCCTGAGGTACACTTGTCATATGAAAAGGATATGAAGCTAAGTAATGGGCAAATAAACCAGGGATTTTTTTTTTATTGTCTGTTAAAAAATAATAATAAAAATAAAAGGATAAATAGCAGAAGTCCAAGACTGCCCGACATTCAAGAAAGTTTGTCTGTGATTAATATATTGAAGAAATTGCTGAACAATTTATCCTTGTGAAAGTACGACCTCTAGGATGTTGCTAATATCAGGAAGAATGTGTACCTTGCCTGTGAATCAAACCTGCAGTTATGCCAGAATGAAGATCTAATATAGTTGGTCCTGTCTGACTTAAGACATTTTCCAAATTTTTGCTCTTGAAACAATTCACTTTAATAAAGAGTTATTTTTTTTTTTGTATGTGTGTGTGTGTATGTGTGTGTTTTTCTTTCCTTGCTCTGCTTTTTTTTTTGTGGAACAAGAACTCAACTAAATTGCAGTCTGGTGAGGATTAAACAAGGAGGGACTGGAAAAAAAACAACAGCAAATTGCATCCTTCCCAGTGCCTCTTGGTTGGTACCAAATGAGTGCGCAGTCATGCTGCCACCCTTTCAGCTGGACTCCAGCAGGAGCTGGGATGTTGTGTGTGCACAAGAGGAGGTCAGGCAGTTTGCTGAGCTTTGCCTTTTTTCCTCTGAAATCATGACCTTCCTGCTCCATTGAACAGAGGTGGTCAGGAGTTCCTGAAGCAATTTTCCAAATAAAAGACACTTTTTTGGAATCCAAATTTCTTGCAAGAATGTTTCAACAGAAGAAGTTTCCAGTAGCCTGGTAATTTAGATCAGTAAGCTGAGGGAGACCTGCAAATAAGCAGAGCCTGGGTAGAGAGACTGCTTTATTATGTGCCATGATGTGACCCAGTAGCACTGATGCAGAGGTCAGTGTCTCTGCTAAAGCTGCCCATTGAAATCAACACCTGCCCTGAATCAAGCAGGACTGTGATTGGAGTGGGAGATTTTTCTTGTTTTATTTTATTTTATTTTATTTTATTTTATTTTATTTTATTTTATTTTATTTTATTTTATTTTATTTTATTTTATTTTATTTTATTTTATTTTATTTTATTGTTCTATATTTTAGTTCCCATGCAAATGCCCTACTTAGTTTGAGGCAATTCTTTTTATCTGTTTGTTTGTTTCCCCCCCCCAAAAAAAACACACACCACAACACACACCTTCCATTTCAAAAATACTGAGTTTGTCCCCATGTGGAAAACTTCTAAGGAATGAGAAGTTTCAAAAGTTTTTTTTTTCTTTACTAAGCTCTAGTGCTAGCAGTAGTACATATGTGGAGCAGAAGGAGGTCATTATTTGGATCTTTAAGCTTTTGCCTGCACTTTTATCTTACCAGATAGTTCAGTTAATTTATTAATTATTCATTTTTAAGATGAAGTAATGATGCCATCAGAACGCCATGAATTGCTTTTATTTTACTTTCCTCTTCGGCCTTCTCTAGGGCTTTCCCTAGGTATGGCCTTACCATATGTAGAGGACCCTGGAGAAATGAGCTGACCATGGAAACCTCCACACATTTGACAACTGGTGTGTTGGACAGTACTGCTGGAGGAACACGGCACCAGAGAACAACTCTGCAAGTTCTGGTGATGCTTTCAATGAGAAAGTCCCTAAGCATGCCCTTCTCCCTGTTTTGTAATTCTGAAAAAGCAAAACCTTTGCTAAAACTCGCCTTCCTGAAGTTTGAGAGGCATTTAGTCTTAGCAAGTGCCTAGTCCAGGACCACAAGTGAAGCTCCTCGGGGCTGCTCCTCCACCTAGCCACCAGCAGCAGCAGCTTGACTGCACGTCTGCTTTGCGGATAGCCGGGTGTGCTGCTGGAGAAGGGACCGTTCACCTGGCACAGGAAACCCTCCCTCTCCCAATAACGCCTTTTTGCTACCATCTAGTGGTCATAGACAGGTGTGATAGCACAGAGACTTGTATAGAGGTGGATGTTAGCAACAGAGAACAGGGAGAGCTGTGTACAGAAATTTCCCCAGAATTTCTTTGATTTGCCTTTGTTGTTCCCGGGTCCTGATCCTGCTGCTCTTACTGTTGGTCCACAGTGCAGCACAGGGAGGCCAAGGCAGGGCTGTCGCGTGCCCTCACCTGGGAGCCAGCCTGCCATGATGCTGCAGAGCTGTAGAGACTTCCGTGCGCCAGCTGATGCCCACTGAGAACCTAGTTGGTTCTCTCCAGTTGACTCCCATCGGTTTTCCTGTTTTAACCACTGGTGTTGCATGTTAACAAATCTGAGCAACAACAACACAAAGCAAAAGCAACACTGGGATAATTCGTTCTGTCCTGTTAGAATCATGGAATCATTTAAGCTGGAAAAGGTGTCTAAGATCATCTAGTCCAACCTTTAATTTAGAACTGCCAAGTCCACCATTAAAGCATGTCACTATTCTGTTTCAAGTATATGATCAGTACTTAATACTTAAAATCACTTTTGTTGAAGGATTCATTCAGAGTACTGAATGAGAGTACTGATACCCAGTGTTTTAAAACCAAAACAAGCAGAGCAGTTTGTTTTAATGAATACAGGAGAATCTCCCCTCAAACTTCAATTTAAATGTTGATACTGAACATGAAAAAAAAAAAAAAGCAAAAGCAAAAAAAAAAAAAAGAGGTCAATACCAAATGTCCTCTAAAAAGGGAGAGCAATAGCTGAAAAACCTGAAATTGAACTCTGAAATCCATTTAATGAAAGAGACATTAAATATACAGGAAGACTCGATCCGTTTTTGGCTCAATGCACTGCACAAATTTCCTAAAGAAAAGGACTTTCTTGGTAAAGGTCCAGAGCTCACTTTACAGTATCCCACGGTCTGGAGACACAGATGCTTTGTGCAGATCTCAGTAATATAAACCCAATATATTTCCCTCTGTTCACACATGTGAATGAATTAAAGGAAAAACAAACTGAGACCTATCAGATGAGTTCTACAGCAAAAAAATACATCCCCATAAAAGCATAAAGGAAGAGTTTCCGTATATGTCATTTTATTTTCAATTTATTTACCCTAGAACCACAAATATATGTCCACCCCAGAAAGGAAAACAGAATGAGAGAGACAGACAGAATGAGTATTCATCCAATGTAAGTTGTATTTCAGTCCCTAATCCTGGAATTAAATCCCTTCAGGCTTTTATAGTCAACCCAAAAAACATGTCTTTGGAAAATCAGACTCAGAATTGGATTTGTCTGCAACAGGGAAAAGGGAGAGGTAATCTAAACTCGTATTGTGCAGCTTACCGATGTTAGCTATATGAATTAAAGAAGTGAGGATTAAAGTTGTCTAGCTCTTCAGGTTGTCAGTCAGAGATTGGGTTTTAAAAAATGCAGGTTGAAATTCAGTGTGTATGTGAGAAAAAACATACTTATTGAAAGAATTGGTATATTTTGAAAGGTGAATCTTATCTCACATAAGCAGATGGCATGGATTTAAAATTGCTGTTCTATTTAGATCCCAAATGATAGACTAATCTGGATAGTGAAATAGTGCACATTCACAAAACAATAAAAGAGAAATAAATCACAAGGCAGTCACAGTTTTTCTAACATGAATAAAAATATTGAACCAAATATTCTGTTTGCTTTTGAAAAGCCAACATAAAACTGCTGAGTTTAATACAGAAATCCTCAAAGTAATCACATAAAATGACAGCAGAGGGTGCTATAATTTCTTCTTTGTTTTACGGTGTCATCATCGAATCCATGGATCTCTTACCCCTTGTGTAGTTACTCTCAATAATCTTGAATAATGGAGTTAGAGACCACTGATGGAGAATGAAATTACACACTAGTATGTATTTAAGGCCAGAACAAACTTAAAAATGTGAAGGCTCTACAACAAGCACTTTGATTTTACAGAAATAAAATGTAGAGAATTTTGCATGTGTCTAGTTAAATTCCTCTGACTAATCAAAGTGTGGCCAATGCGGCCCCAGTTAAGCGAAGTACGGTCCAGTTTGATTGAAGTAAATAGGCAGACTGGGTGTGAGGTTATGTGCTGAACTTGATGCTCGGGGTGCAATGGTGAATGTCTTCCAGGATCAGCTCCAAAATACCAAAACACAGCCCAGGTTTTGTCTCTAAGCCCACTGGAGGCAGAATGAGTGCCCCACATTCTAATCAGCTAGAGCATTGCTATTGCTATGCATTACATACTGGATTCTGGAATATGGCATAGGTTTTTGTTGTTTTTTCCAATGCAGGAATACACAGGAATACAGGGTTGGCAACGTATTTAATTCAAACAGTTATTAATCTGTGTCAATAGGTAAAATCGCCTTTTACTAGCTTTCAGCAGTTAGTAAAGGCTCCCTTTCTTTGTCTTTTATGGAATTAAGACTTACTTAGTTGTTACTTTTCTTTTTCCAATTTGTCTGACATTGGTCTGTTTCTAAACTTTTATTCCATTTATTACAACAAATATTGGCATGAAAAATACTGTAAATAAGACTATTCTCTAGCTTATTTTGGAAGAAAATATATATCATGCATTTAAATAGCAATTTGGAAATGTGTATTCCTAGGTCTTGTTGTTCTCTTGGTGGGTTTGCTAGTTTATTCACGTTTTTGAAAAGAATAGGGAAGGCTTTACCCTTAACCTTTTGTCATCTACTAGCTGTCATCTGACAGAGGAGTTTCACTTCTGGTGGTAATCATCATAAATATTCCAAAATCCAGTGCAAGTGTTGGGGCTAAGACGAGTTGACAATAAGTAGAAATTGGCAAACAGAGTAAAGTGATAGTATTTCAGAACAATCTGATAGTTTGTCAGATATAATAGGTTGGATTTGTGTCCTGTACGTTATGTGGAGATGTACACATACAACTATTTTGGTTTAGGTAAGATCATTTCTTTCATTTAGAGCCAAGGAGGAATAGGCTTGCCATGATGTCGTCCTCCTTCATCTTGTGTTGTGCTGAATAATTTGTGGGAATTAAGAAACAGCATTAAGGCCTAATGCCTGGTATACCTATCTCAGGGTTGCAGGTGCAGCCTCACCCACATTTGGATTGCTTATAGGTAAATCTATCAGCAAGAGCCTGAGGCTCCAACCAGCTGGCTGGAATGTACGTTGCCAAATGTGATGACAGCACAGTGTTTTGGATGATGATGATCTGCCCGATTAGACTAGCAGTGATGGAAAGGCAGGAGAAAATGTTGCAAAGACTTTCTGAGCATTCTGATCCTCTAAAAATCAAATCTGTCAGTGCTCTGCTGCTCTTTGTGCTTTCATGGAAGTGGCTGTATGAAACAAGCAGCCAATGCGACCGTTAAAGTTTATGGTGTATTCTTAATGAAAGACTTCTGAAGACTGAGTGTGCACGTGTGTAGGGAGTTAATGTATTACATTTTTACCTTCCTCAGTCTTTATCCATCTTCTGCTGTGTAGCATTTTCTATGCTTTAAACTCCAATGGACTCGTAGGAAACAGGTGTTGAACCAGAACTTAGGGCTAGAACTGGTTTTAAGATGTTATCTGAGGTTCTCTTATTTTATGTTCCCTGTCTGTAACATGAGGATAATGCTGCTAGTTAACTGGACTGAGGCAGCATCCAGGAGTTCTCATTATGGACCATTGGGGTAACATAAAAAAAAAACAAAAAAAACAAAACAAAAAATCACCCTTCCCTCCAAAGTGAAAGTCTGACATACTTCTTTGATAGTTAATTTACAAAGTTTTGTGGTTGTTGTTGTTTAAAAAAGAAGCCTTGAGAAGAGTGCAGTGGTTAAACCCAACATACCGATGTTGACAGACAGAAGACGTAAATTTGGGTTCCTATCACTTAAGTGAGTAATAGGGAACTTCAGGCAGCAGCTGCATTTTTTCCCCAATCTATCTGTTATATGATAAAAATCAACAGGCAGCATTATGCTCTTTTGAAGCTTTATAACAATTTTCAAACTTTCCCTTTTGAATTAAATCAAAGTTGTGAATGTAACGAGGCAGTCCTCACTAGAATGCTCATTGGCTGTAATCTTCTAAATGTAATAAAATAGTTTATCTATCTCCCTTTTCTGTTACAACAACTTCACTAAATATCTCCAATCTACAGTTGACATTGTAATAGTAAGGGATATTTACTGTGTTCATTTCTTCAAATGGAAGCTTCCCATGAAATGATAAGGAACATTTCAGATAGTTGTGATGGAAACATTAATAATTCTGCTATGCCCATATTTTAATGTGTTTAAATATAGAGCATTTTGGCATACAAAGCAGTAATGCAAGTGCTAATAGCTCCTTTTAGTATGCACTGTTGAATACACAAGTGCACACATTTTGAAACCATGCAGATGTGGAAATTTGCAATTCAGAACCTAAACTGATTAAATAAAAAGACAGACAAAATATTTCCTTTAAGTCTAAATGCAAAGTACCCTCATACTGCTATTTTAGGAAGTAAAATTAGTGTCTATTTTTTTACAAAGGAATCATCTCTAATCAGCAGCTTAGAAATGATTAGTAAGTGGATATGCAGAAAGCTCTGTATGGAATTAGACAAGCATGAGTCTGTGCACTCCAATCTGCTTTATACATGTTCCCCAAGTCCTCAACAACTAAAGCTAATGCTCCCTCAGCTCCATTGAACTAATTAAGTTAGGTCATTATATTAATAATGGGTTGCCCTTCTGTCTGCATTTATGGCACTTAGCAAGTCAGTGTGTTGTGTGGATGCTTGTATCATGAAGGAGAAAGCTCCTGTCAATGAATTATATTAATCCATCAAGAGAATTAATGTCACTTGATTACTGTTGATATATCTGAAAAAGCTGGCGTGCATGAACTTGACTCAAAGAGATAACCGCAGCTGTAAGAAGTAAGAAGCAACACTCCAAAACATTAGGCAAAGGCCCTGAGCCTGTACTATTGAATAAACAGGTTGCCGATGCCAAGATGTGCTGGTGATAGTCTGTTGCTGTGCCAAAGGAAAAGGGTGCCATGGGATCCAAATGTTGCTATCAACACTTAGCTCTTATCAACTCCGTTGGGTTTATACTTTGCCACAAAGAGTTCTAATGCCTTCTGTCATGTAAAATATTTCCCCAAATTAGTTTTCAGTTTTCTTGCTTTCTGAAGGAGCTAGAAGGAGCGGAGAAGCTTGAAAATTAATTTAGAAAAATTCTGCAGTTGCCGCATGCAAAAATAAAAAAAAAAATAGTGCACTCTGGACATAGCTTTGGCAGTTTTCTAGTTTTGTCACTTCTTTCACCAGCCACTTTGTCTCCTGTTCTCTTGCTGACTTGCAGTCAGTCTTGCAATCTCCACAGTTGCTAATGGTTTGGCAGTTCCCATCTACTGAAAAGGTGATCCCGTAAGATCATGCCAATTGGCTGAGAGGAAGACGCTGAATGGGCAAAGATTCTTTTATACCATAAATATTAAAATATAATGAAAAGTTGGTAGCTGGGGTAAAGGAAAAGGCAGAATTGGTGTGTTAGAAATTTATAAAGAATAACATTTTTTTTCCTGACAGAGATGCACAAGGGCTTTGCATTATAGATATGGCAATTATGATTTAGCATAAAACCAGCCCAAAAGAATTGCAAGTTTTTGAGATGATCTTAATGCTGCCTCCTAGCAGTTGATGGGAAGATCTAGAATTTCAGTTATCAAGAACAAAGCATTAGAGATCTATCAATAGCACCTCAAATTTTTGATTAAACATTTACTTAGCTGCTGCACATGGGTGCAAGACTTGTCTCACAATATTAGTATCATAGAATCATTAAGTGTGGAAAAGACCTTCAAGATCATCTGGTCCAACCATCGCTCTACGACCAATGTCACCCACTAAACCATGTCCCTAAGCACCACGTCCAACCTCTCCTTAAACCTCCCAGGGACGGTGACTCCACCACCTCCCTGGGCAACCCATTCCAATGCCTGACTGCTCTTTCTGAGAATAACTGTCTCCTCATTTCCAACTTAAACCTCCCCCGGTACAACTTGAGGCCATTCCCTCTAGTCCTATCACTAGTTACCTGTGAGAAGAGGCTGACCGCCAGCTCCCCACACCTTCCTTTCAGGTAGTTGTAGAGAGGAACAAGGTCTCCCCTGAGCATCCTCTTCTCCAGACTAAACAACCCCAGTTCATTCAGCTGCTCCTCATGGCACTTGTGTTCCAGGCCCTTCACCAGCTCTGTAGCCCTTCTCTGGACATGTTCCAGAGCCTAAATGTCTTACTTGAAGTGAGGGGCCCAAAACTGAACACCGTACTCAAGGTGCAGCCTCACCAGAGCAGAGTACAGGGGGACGATCACCTCCCTGGTCCTGCTGGCTACACTCTTCCTGATACAAGCCAGGATGCCGTTGGCCTTCTTGGCTACCTACACACACTGCTGGCTCATGTTCAGGCAAGTGTTGACCAACACCCCCAGATCCCTTTCCTCTGCATAGCTTTCCAGCCACTCTACCCCAAGCCTGTAGCATTTCACGGGGTTGTTGTGGCCAAAGTGCAGGACTAGGCACTTAGCCATGTTGAACCTCATCCCATTGGCCTCTGCCCATCAATCCATCCTGTCCAGGTCACTCTGCAGGGCCTTCCTACCCTCCGGAAGATCAACACTTCCCCCCAACTTGGTGTCATCTGCAAACTTAGTGAGGGTGCCCTCAATTCCTTCATCCAAGTCATCAATAAAGACATTAAAGAGAATGGGCCCCAACACCGACCCCTGGGGAACACCACTGGTGACCTGTTGCCAGCTGGATTTCACTCCGTTTACCTCTACTGTCTGGGCTTGGCCGTACAGCCACTTTTTAACCCAGCAAAGAGTGTACCTGTTCAAGCCATGGGCCTCCAGCTTCTCCAGGAGAATACTATGGGATACCATGTCAAAGGCCTTGCTGAAGTCTAGGTAGACTACGTCAACAGCCTTTCCCTTATCCACCAGCAAGGTCACCTGGTCATAGAAGAAGATGAGGTTGGTCAGGCAGGACTTGCCTTTCATGAACCCATGCTGACTGGGCCTGATCCCCCAGTTGTCCTTCATATGCTGTGTGATTGCACTCAAGATGACCTGTTCCATCACCTTTCCTGCCACCAAAGTCAGGCTCACAGGCCTGTAGTTCCTCAGGTCCTCCTTATGACCCTTCTTATAGATGGGTGTCACATTAGCAAGTCTCCAGTCATCTGGGACCTCTCTAGATGACCATGACTGCTGATAGATGATGGAAAGCGGCCCAGCAATCACATCCGCCAACTCCCCCAGCACCCTCTGGTGCATCCCATCGGGGCCCATAGATTTGCGGGTGTCTAGCTTGCCTAAACACTACACACTACAAAAACCTATGGTTAATTTGTTTTTCTTATACATAGGGAGAAAGGCACTAAGCACTTCAAACGTCCCAAAGAATTGTTCCTCCAATTCTCAATCCACTCTCCTGCCCTTCCAGTCACTAGATGAGGATACAAAGATAGGGTTTGTTGAACTGTCTTGAACCCTTTTAAGCATTGGAGTCCAGAATAAATTGTCCAGATGGTTTGTTAAACAAACAAAAAACACTAAATATCTATGCAATTAAGCTATTCATTTACAAAAATGATCTGCTGAAGTCATTTAAGACGCTATGTATAAAATTTGTTTAGGTATTTGTCTGCTGTGTAACGCTCATTTACGGATGATGTTACTGTAGTGCACTTACATTTCAAAGGCATGATTCATGGCACTCTTTTATGTGTTTTCTAACAATACACGGTAATATAAGTGGCCCAACAAAGCTATAAAATAGCTATTTGCATGCTAGCAAAAACATGATAAAACAGTAAAATTTGAATAAAATTAAACTCAGCTTTAACTATTAGTTTGACTAATGACACATGCAGAGCATAAATTGTGGAACTACCCATCACTTCTTGGAGGCATTGTTTTCATGAGCAGTAGTGTAAGAGGAAGAAAAAAAAATCAAAATCAAATAATGTCATGTGTAGGATATCCTAAAACATTTTGGATTGTGATTTCAAAATCAAATTTCCACAAATAAAGAGAAAAATGTCATTCACTGTGGCACTTTTTTCAAAGTCTGAAGGTTGAAAGAAAAGTTATTTTGTAACCAAGCATAAAATAGGCATTTGAAAAATGATTTAGTTGGAAAAAGTAAAATAAAATAAAATTTTCCACATTAAGATAACTTAAGAACACCCAAATTGTTTTTTTATTAGACTTCTCATGTTTACTTCTAGGCTGACACATGCATGAGATATTCAGCCCTAAAGGTCACTTCTGAGAAAGCTATAAGTGACTGGAAACAGCACTGCAGGATGAAATGATGTCTCATTGGTAACTATTACTGCTGGAAAGTGATAAATGCTCTACTCTGGAGGCTAAGAGCAAGCTCCTGTAAATAAATTTCTATTTCTCAGCTGTAATGATAGCTGAAAGACAATGTGACAGAGCTGCTTCTCCTGAGTTTAATTTTTTGGTTAAACAGAGAGAAGGATGGGCCTGTCTGGATGTGCCACCGAGCAGAACCTACTTCTGTGGGGCCCTGCTGGCTCGGCCATCATGTCTTTCTCCATGGCCAGAAGCAGGGTGGTGCTGGGTCATCCCCGGTGCCTCTCAGCCTCCCTGAGAGCAGCAGCCACGTAGGACAGGCCAAATGAGCAAGGCTTCGTGCAGGGCCCAACACGTGTGTCCGCCATGTTGCTGTCCCTTCTGGTGCTGCCCAGTGTTTTCACAAAATGGCCGCTCAGGCGTCAATACAAACAGTGGAGTCACCACAGCGGCTAACATCTCATTCTCCCTGTGCGTCCTTTGGTCACCCCATGCTTTCTTCCCTCTGTTTCCTTTTCTTTTTGGTGTTGACGTTAGTCTTTAAGATTTAAAAATAAAAAAAGGAAAGAAAAAGGGGAGGCTTTCAGTCACGTCCAACTTTTCTTCAGAGCTACGTAGTGGGCTCCGCTACCTATTCTGCACGGAAAGGCGCGACTACCCATCTGGCCGTCTCCCCGTGTTTTCAGAGGCCTAAAACCTCCGAAATTTGGTTTTCACAGCGCTGGGGGACCCCGCAATCTGACTCCCCATTCCGGCCGGCCCGCAGGGCGGCGCGCGCGATCCCCCACCCGTGCCCCGCCCGCCCTCCGCTGAGGCGTCACAGGCGCGGCCGCTGCCCCGCCCTTGCGCAGCCGCGGGGCGGCCATGGCGGCTGCCGTGGAGCAGCGCCTCGCCCGCTTTCGGGCCGCCCGCGGCACCACCACCGGCTCCGCCGCCGCCCGCCTCCCGCCGCTCTCCGAGGAGCCGCCGGGAAAGGCCGCGGCTCCGGAGGCCTCGGAGGGCCCGGATCGCGGCGGCCAGGTGAGCGCAGTGGTGGGCGGGTAGGGGGCGTGCGGTGGTAGCGGCGGCGGGCCGGTGCCTGACGCCGCGCCTCGCTGCTGCCTCCACAGCCCCGTCCCGTCCCGGCGGCGACGGAGCCGGCGCGGCCGCTGCTGGTGCTGGCGCTGAAGGTGCTGCTGTGGGCCGTGCTGCTGGCGCTGTTCGCCGAGCTGGAGCTGGGGCTGCCCTTCTTCGTCGTCTCCCTCCTGTACTGGATGTACGCCGGCACCCGCGGCCCCGGCGAGCGGCGGCCGGGCGAGCTGAGCGCCTACTCCGTGTTCAACCCCGGCTGCGCCGCCATCGCCGGGACGCTGACGGCCGAGCAGCTGGAGCGGGAGCTGCACTACCGGCCGGCCGCCGGGAGGTAGCGCCTGGCCGCCGGGCACGGCCCCCTCGCCTCAGCACCGACCTGCTGCGGGACGAGGAGGGAAGGGGGCCGGCCCCGGGCGCGGCTCGGACCCGAATAAAGCCGTAGCAAAGCGTAGCTCTGGTCTCCTTTCCTGGGGGGTGGCCCCGGGCCCGGCTGGCAGGCACCGAAGCGGAAAGCAGCTGCTCTGAGCGGTGCTGGAAGGGCTCTGAGGGGCACGGCCCTCGCACAGCTGGCCGTCAGCTTGGCAGCTGGTCAGTTTCTGCACCTGGTAGCCTTAATAGTGGTGGCAGGAAGGCTGCTGCTTGACAACAGCTTTAATAAAGTGGTTAACTGCTCTTCTTTGCCAGCTCTGTCTGGAACCCACTTGCTGAAGACATGAGGCAGTATAAGTACAGCTGAGGCGGGTGCTTCTGTTAACACTCAAGCGTTTCGTCTAACACATCTGATTTTGATGCAAGTTCCCTGTTCACTTCAAGTGACAGCTTTTATCATCTGCAGTGTAAGACAAAAGGTTTGATTATTATTCCTGACAGGTAATGCTTTTTTTTTTTTGTAATTTTTTAAAATTTAGGGTCAACGTGCAGCAGATGTGGAAATGCAGGAAGCCCTCAGATAGAAAGGGATTTGCCCTGTTACTGGATTCAATTTTTTTTTTTTTAACCATAGCACAGCTGGTGATGCCTCTTCCAATCACTCCATACACTGTCAGGTATACACTTTCTGTGTGATCGCTGGTATTTCTAAAATACGGGAACAAAACATGATTGAAACAAATCATTGATAACTGCCATAGTGAAGAGCAGCTAATAGAGTTTATGCCTGTGAGTACTGAGTAAAGAACAAAAATCACAGCTTGGTCTTTCAAATCCTGTTTCATTATGCCTTTTGTATTTTAACAGTGATTTACAGTGTTAAGGATTGAGTTACTACAGGTTCTGTCATTTGTTAAGGAAATCAAAGGAAGCATTTATCAAGTTCAATTGGACCAGAGAGTAATAGATTAAAGTACAAATAATATGTTTAACGATGCCAAGCATCTTTCAATAGCTCTCCACAGTACTTTTTAGTTTCTAGTATTGGTCTGTTGCGTAAAGTCCAAATGCTGCTTCTTAAAGCCAAGCACAGAATTTTCTCACTTTCACATCTACCTCCATCCTCTAGCTGAGATGTAAAAATCCACAGAGTTCTCACTCTTTCTGCTGATTCCTTCTGATGCTTTACAGATAAAGTGCTCCATTTTGTCTTTAATTAATACAGCTTCTGCGGGTTAAGAGCAGTTGTTGTACTGGACAGGGTGGTACAAATAAAACCTTTGCTTCCATGAAGTGTAAGTCTTTACATTCTTAGAAAGTATTATGGTAATTAAGAAGTAAGAAATAGTCAGGTGACACTTAAAAAAACAATAATAAAATACACCAGCAAGTGATAGAATTTTGTGAGTTGAATCTTTATTCATGAGGATAAAAATAAACATGTTTATGGGGAGTTGATAATCTGACATCTTTCACAGATCGTGTGGGTGTTTTTTTAAACAAGGAAAGACATGCAAATAAATATTAAAAATAAGGTAATGTCTATGAAATTATGAAACTTTATAGCAGCAATGATGGAAATAAAGTTTTCATTTGCTATAAACTCTAGTTACATATTGTCCAGGTGAATTTATAGACTGTTCTATTTAATACTTTATGAAACAAGTTACAACAGTAAATGAGCATGAAGCTGAAAGGCACAAGAAATAAAAATACACACAGTTCATCTGTTCCAGTGCTTTGTGTTGCTTTGCTTATTTCATGCTACTCAAATAAATGCAAGTTATAAATTCTGAAATGGAGATGTCATGAATAACAACATAGGTTTGTAAAAGATTTTACTGAACTAGATAAAGTACGATGTAGAAATCATTGTTTAGGCCTTGCTGAAAATATTTCTCAAAATATATTATTGTTACTCTGCTTTGGTGGCAATTCCTTTCACTGAGTTGTTTCACCAGTATGTAAAGGGGATATTAAAAGGCTTGAAGAAACGAGCTTAATTGGAGAGGAAAAAAACCACACCAAAACTCTGCTTGTCTAACATACCTTTTTTTTTCTTTTTCCTGCTGGATTCTGACAAGTCATAATGTAAGAAGGTAAGTTTGACAGCTGGTGCTGGAGTTATTCCAACGGGCCCAAAGCCCTCAGTTTTTAAGTGACACTGGGAGGGGTAAAAGGAGCCTAGTAGCTCAAAAGCATGTCAAATTTTGTGACAGCAACTAAGTACAGATTTGATGCCACGCCTGTAAGGACTTTGCTGTCTATTCCTATGTCTATTAGCTTTCATTTGGTATGTATACTTTTTTTTTTTTCCCAGCAAAATAGTGTGTTACAACGCATCTATAACTTCCTATTGCTATAGCAAAATTAATTTTGCTAACAGCTACGCAAGTAGCAGGAACGTTTTTTCTGGGTTTGCACACAACCAAGCTGGGCCCTGGAAAACTAGCGCCCTATCTTGACTATTCGTGGGTGAAATCAGTCCCTCCAGTGTGCGTTATCACACAGGTATTTATTTAACCTGTTACCACCTTTTCACCTACCAATGACTCTAATTTTACCACTTTTCTTATCCAAAGCACTTAATGGTAGATGTTAAGTAGAAACATCAGGTATGCTCAACATACAAGAAGCTAATTAATTAAATTTCAGGACAGCAATTAGCATACATATGTAGTAGTCAGGCATTGTATTAATGGTGACAATGTAGAAACTAGGTATTAAATTTACAGACGAACCTGAGGTGCTTCATTCCAAGGTCAACTCTGCAGCTGAAGTTATGAAGGGACAGCCTGGGAATGGTCTGCATAGTAGCAAGCATGCTAAGCAGACATAAACCAGCCCGAGACCTGTGGTGGATTTCTACAAATGTGTCTGACTTTTTCCCTGGAGCTCAATTATAAGCATTATAGCAGAAGAAGGTAACCTATCCTGTGTAATTTGATTCTAACCTGCTGATTACAAAACTAATCCACCCTGTTGGCAATTTGAATTCTAATACAATGATTAAATAATTCCATGCAAAGCAATCTAGCTTCAGGCAGGGAAGATGCTGAATTACATCCCAGAATATCCAGTCCATTTTCTTGGCGTTGGGGGATGTGAACTCAAGTGCAAAGAGGGACTTGAAAATATGTTCTTTTTCTCTCTCTGCTGAGCAGTGTAACTGCTAGGCTATGGCAGCTACTCATTACAGGAAGGCTATGGGCAGGGATATTCTCTGACCTAGTATCTCGCACCTTGTCTCTGTTGTAAAGGGAGCCTGAATATCTAAGCTGAGTAAAAATACGTAATGTCTGTTATTAAGTGATGCACTAGACCGAGGTCTGCTTGTAAAGATACCCCATTTTTTTCTCCAGCAACTCATGTAAACAGCAGCAAGGGTAACTGCTAATTAGCAGCATAGGTGCATATTCTGTGAGAGCCCTCGCAGATTCTAGCAGGTGACACAAGCCCATTGAGCTCTGGGTGCTGCGCCGTGGGGGCTTCCCAAACCCCACTGAGGGCAAGCCGGGGAGGTGGTGGGCAGCTGGAGCTGTCCGCCGTGCTGAAAATGCAGCCCTTGACATGCCTGGTGAAACCTGCCCGCCTGCCTGCCACCCCGGGTAGGGCACCTGGCAGGTAGCTCGTGGGCCTGCAGAAATCGGACAAGGCTAGAGAAGAGACCAGAGAAGAGTGAGCCCGCACTGTGAAGTGCCAAATCTGTCCCAAGCAGGTGAAGTCTGGTAAGACCAATTGTGACTGCAGGTTGACTTCTGCACGCAACTGGAGAGGCAGAGTGTCATGTAGAAGCTGAAGGACTGTGCATACAGGGGATATTTCTATCAGTGTCAACAGAGACCTATTAATAAAAAAGAGCCCCCCTGCTAGATACTGGTTTTGGTTTAATTTTTTTAAGTGAAGCTTAAAAAGAGCACTCAGGAACATACACCACACTACCTGCTGCAGTTACAGATCTTCAGGATGCTGTTCTTCACCTACCTAGTAAAACAGGTAAGCATATTTTGAACTTTAGGTTTGGAAAGTGTATTACAAAACTGATTCTCCCCTAAAACACATGTTGTGTCCCACTAAGTTCTTTCTAAAACTGGTAATAGCACCATACGCTATCCCCATAAAAGTCTAAATTTTTTTTTGGCAATAATCATATTCTGTATCCTTGTAATTTAATCAGTTGATCACTCAGCTCGCCCACTCAACAGTAATAAGCCATTGACCCTGTGGTTTCAGACTGGATCAATGCTATGCTTAAGTTTTGGACACCTGGAGGCCTTGCGTGCAAATAGGAAGAAACTCTTTTAACTTACTTTAGACATGATCAATTTTTCCTCTGATGTGTTGATTATATTAGCAGATTGCTCTCCCTAGAAACCTTTGTCCAACAGCCTGCAGGCAATGAGCAGCATATACTTAAGTTTCTTGCTGGAGATGACACACTTAAGCCACTTGCTTGGGTATTTCAGGGTTTTCAGGTATATTATACAGTTCATTGTTCTCAGTCTGATTCACCTTCAGAAATCTTAGCTGAATGTGGCCTGGCAAGTGGCAGCATAGACACTACTGCCTACTGTGCCTCCGCTACTGATGCTGTTGGCTGGACACTTCAGAGGTTTCATACTGCTGTCTCTCTGGACATACAAATGTTCCAATCTCCACCGCTCCCAGCTTTTCCGAAACTCCATCTGAACCTAATAGGTCCAAAGAAGGAAATAAAAAGAATGAATGTAGAAATAATCAGACCTTTAAATGATTCAATTAGGAAAGGGCAAGTTAAAAATAAGCATACCACACTGTTCGGAAAAGCTGACAATGCTTTAAATCTGCAATATTACTGTTTTAAATTAGCTAATTATCTCATTAGTCCATCATAGGGTATTCCATATTTAAGATAATGATGGTATTCACTTGCATAAAGCTACATTGTCCCAGGAAATTTTATCTTCAGTATTTTATTCTAAATAGTATTCAGCTGCAATAGCGAATGTACTCTATGCCCTACAACTACTAACAATTAAGTTGATTTTGCATATCAGTCATGAAATGACTGACAAGATTGGCTTCCAGCTTAGTACTGCCACCACAGGTATTCCTAGAGTCTTGCTTTAATTTCTGTTTTCATTTGAACATTATCGTGTGTGGGATTATTTTTATTCTTTGAATATTTATTTATGTATTTATTTATTACAAAGACTATTTAGAATTGAAATATCAACAAACTGGCACATTAAAGTCCACATGTTATTTCCCTGTTTTTAAATAACAATTAGAATATCTTTGCAGATACTATTTTTTTTTTTTTTAAGTTACATACCTAGCTGGTCACAGGTTCTGGGTTAACCTGTGAAACTGCTGTACTCACTTGGAAGTTCACCAAGGCTTTTGCAACTGTCATGGTTTCAGCTTTTGTACTTCACAGACAAGAACAGAATTTAGATCTTCCTGTTCCATGGGCAAAGTTCTTGCCACTTGACTGAAGTAAGAACCTCCATTAGCTTTTAACACATAAGGCAGAGGACATAAAATTGAACATTTTTTACTCTATTTAGAAAAAGGCAGGAGTGTAACTACAGTAATCGACTCATTAGGGTGTGTACTTCAGCCTGGAAGTAAGTTCAATATGGGCAGGTTACTCAGTGAGCCTTCTCTGGAGAGTTCCTTTTTGTTTTATTCCTTTTAGGGTCTGGTGCTGACCACTAAGAGACTAAATAAATGATGGCAGTTCCAACACGGGCCTGTCATCCCATGCAGGCTGCTGAAACCTTCATACTCTGAGTGAAACTTCCTAGGGAACCAGTTACTGTAAAGCTTTCTTCTCTGCTTATTTTCAAATACTGAAACTGGGAAGCAGCCCTAAAAAAAAAGCAAAATAATACATAGGCAGTTGTCTTCCTTTGATGGTTACCTCCAGCAGTGCTTGTCAACTTTGAGCTACAGCCCTTGTAACAAGCACTATCCTGGCACAGGCATTTGTGAACCAACTGCATTTCTGTGTTACTGAGGGTGGAATCTGGCCCTCTGATATCACAACCAAATGGGACAGAAGGAAAGGTGCTGAGATAAAAAACGTGTATTTTACCATGATTACTGTGGATGGTGGTTGTGTCAAAAGCTACACAAAGACACGAGGAAAAAGACATTGTGTCTGAAATACCTTGCCGTATAAGAATAAGGAAGAACAGCTTGATAAAGACAGAACAGAAAACAGCGAAATGCAAGGACTATATTGTCTGTAGGATAAGAATTGATCATACTACCACCCCCGTTGTGGGCATGGAGAACATCTGATTTAATAGGTAGCATTGGGAATAAGCAGTTTTGGACATTGACAGGTAGGTCCTGAAAGAGTGCATGAATGTACTTACTGACAGATTAAGTCAATGAGCAATACAAATGGGTATTTAGAGTCAGAGAAAGGAAGGAAATGAGTCTTCAGTCCGGCTGGACATGACAGGTTTTATCCTAGAGCTATGATACAAATAGCCTGCAAGATTGAGATGAAGTGAATGGAAAGACCTGAATAAAAGACCATATCAGAGATGATGTCTTAGGAATGGATGTGGATGACAACATTAATTTTCTCTCCAGAGGTTAGGAAAAGGGTAAAGAGCAGCTCTGGTGTCAGCATTGAATTGAATTTTTGCCTCGATGGCTGTGAAGATGTGACCAGTGGCATAGGTTAAGATTTATTTTGTAGATTTTGAGCACAGAAGCTGATGTACAGATCTTCCAGCAGAATTATCATAGCCTAGTAGCTTCTGTGCATGGATGAGATTCCTCATAAATTAGCTATATAGGGATAAGGAAACCAAGAGCGAAATTCCCACAAGAAAGAGGAAGAAGAAAAATTTTTAAGAGAAAGGGAAGAGTTATGAGAACCTGGAAAAGAATGTCGTGGAGGTTAAAGACGGAAAAGGTATCTCACAGGGAGCAGCTGATTGAGACTAATGCAGCTGATGGGCAAGGATATTAGGTGTGGCAATGAGCCTGGAATGTGATTGCAGAGAAGTTAAACTTTGGCAAAAAACATGTCAATAAATCACAATGAAAGGAAAGTAGATCTGAAATGCCAGGGAATGGAGCTGGTGGAGGAGTTCAATAGATAGTCTGTGTAGAGAATACTCAATGAAAAGAAAGGGTTGGCAGTAAATAAAAGAAGTCAGGAGTCCTGGAGTTAGGACAGGTTATTTTAATGTGGAAGAGACTTGAATGTACTTCCACTGCAACAGGAAGGAGGCAAAAAAGAGAAGCAAGACTATAGAGAATGCAACCTGATTCAGCTTAAACTGACTCTGGTGGAAAGACACAGAGTCTCTCTGGTTAGAATATTTCTTATAGAAAGCAGCACTAACTGCAGAAAAACTAATCATATTAAACCCTGCTCATTTTCAAAATAACACTGGTGATAACAGACAATCTGATGAGATCCTGCAGTTTGTTTCAGAGCAATACTAGCATTCTTTCAGCTGAAATGTGACTGAAATATGAATATATTTTAATGTTTTTCTATAAGTAGATACTGTGAAAGGAAACTAATAAAACTTCTAGCTTTATTTCTACCCTTGATCTGGTACCAGCAATTGCAAAAACCTTAGGAAGTACGGTTAATGAAAAAGAAAAGCTGTCATTGAGTCACAGACAAAAATAAAAATACAGTCCATACTGCAAATGGGGATTGGCTTCAGGCACAAACAGTCTGTCAGAAGAATAATAGTTTGAAAACCAAGAATTTCGCATACATTGTTGTTCAGCTTTCTGTGAAGCTGAACACATTATGATTACATTTTCATTACTGTACAAATGCAAGAGAAGTAGAACAACATGAGATTTCGAGGATCCCTTAGAAACATCCTTTAGGAGGGCTACTTCACAGGAAGTTCCATCAAAAGAAGCAAGCGTACCTGGTATCGGGTAATTTGTTTGTATTCAATTGGGCTATGATGTAACTTTGCCCTTGTAGGAATGAAATTTCATGGAGGAAATTATTCAGTATTACTCACTAGAGACCTGGCTGCAGCTGTGCAGGGGATGTATGAGCAAAGGCTAAAGTGAATCAAAAGAAATGCATGATGCAGCAACAGACTGTGCTTCATTTCAAGATTTACACCTGTAAAGCTGTACAAGGAATTTTAAACGAATATTCTTCAACTCATACTTGAGCAAATCCTGCTGCTACCCACTTCTGATTTTCGTAAGTGGTACACATTCGCTTAAACCATTACCACATTCACTTAAACTAAATTAACCCACAGCTACAAAAGTGAACAGTCTCCTGCAGGCCTTCATTCAAGATGCCTGCTGCTTTTTTGTTGACTCCAGCCAGGCCATAATGACACAATTAGAACATTTTTTCTATTGATTCCAGTTCTTTGATGAGGCCTATCTCCCAATGGATGATCTTAGATTACAGTGTCATATTTAAAAGTAGATTTAGCGTGAATGCAAAACACACTGATGTGCGTTAGAATTAATAATGTGCTGCCAAATTACTGGTGTTTGCATCCCTTGCAAACCTGGCTGCTGAGTGAATGAATAATAATAATCACTTAGAAGGTAACATGAGAGGTTCTTGCAATACAGAAACTGAACAATATTCTACCCTAACAGGGCTGGGGTTCAGCAGATGCCCTAGAAGATAGTACTCATATTCAAATTAACTCAAAGCTCTGATTTTATTTCTTTTGAGCCTTTGGGAGAGCTCACTACTCCTTGAAGTTCAGTGCTCCATTTCAATGAGGGATTGATGGTATCTTCAGTAGCTGGGCCATACAGAAACCAAACTAAACCAAACCATACAGACATTCGCCATGAGGACTACAACTTAACCAGCTAGATGATCTGAGTTCTCATAATAAAAAGGGCTCTACTCCCGCGTTCATCAAAACAAGCAAATTAGAAGCACTTTGAGATGGATAAAGGAGAGCAGCTCTAATTCTCAATAAAAGGAAAGTTCCAGCAGTGAAAACTATACAAATGTGAGCAAGAAACTTGCAAGATTTCAGGTCTACAAATAGTGGCCCTAAATTATACTGCCTGAATTCCTTCCAACAACATTTGTCTGAAGAGTTATTCTGTGTAATTGTACAGAAGAGGATCTGCAGAAAAAGTAAAATAAAAAAAAAGGCCCTAAACACAACTTTTAGCAGTTTAAGACCATTTAGCAGTTCAAGACCATTTTCAATTTCCTTTTTCTACAGTGGATGCTGATAAGGCAAATTGGAACAACTCCTAGTGTCTCTCTTACCTCATTATTGATGAAACAGTAGAGAATTGCAACCATCAGCCCCTGAAATCAACAAAAAACAGAAGAGGAGTGAGCAGAGCAGAGCAGTTGTCCCACTTTGCCAAGCAAGCCTGCAGAGGGGTGAGCTTCACACCAGCATGTTCCATGGTGAGAGAAAAACAAGACTGAAAGATGGAGACAATCTGTGGTCTCTGGCAGCCCTGATGGCAGAGAAGTATGACCAAACTATGTCTTAAAGCACACGATCTTAGAAAAAGTAAGTTGCTGTTTTCTTCAGCCTCTGTCATTTTTTCCAAACAATTCTTTCCCCCTTCTTTTTCCTTATCTGGTTTCTAGCCATATACACTTCATATATGAACAATTCACAGTGAGCTCAAGTACAGCTCTGTGCTTGATAAACAGGGATTGAGTGGGTGAGCAGGGAAACTAGATGAATAATGATTCCTTTAGACAAGGAGATTCTTTTAAAATGGCTTTACCTAAGGCAACAGCTAAATAAAAATCACTGTAAATCTACATTCGCCTCGCATGCAGTTGCAGCTGTAGACAACTACCTCTCACAGCACAGATTTTCAAAGGAGTATCAAAAACACAAGAGAAGGCACAAAATTTGCTTTCAGCAATGCCATTATACAATTACAGGAAATCACAGATAATTTTGTTATTGCCTTGAGGTGTCCCATAGGAAGCAGAGATTAATACAAGGATAGCAATACCAGTTTATTGTGGGAAATGTAAGACTTATTGAAAATAAGTGACACTAACATCTAAACTAGCTATTAAAAATTACTTCTCATGCTTTCGCTTCCACTGTCATAAACCTGTAATATCCAGTGCTAAATTGAGAAATATAAAGAACAGGGAGCGTGCAATGAATGAGAGAGTAAGCAGGTCCCCAAACAGCAGTTACAAAATATCTTATCCACAGGTGCAGACTGTGAGTGCTACCTGGAAAGAAGCAAAGGAGAGTTCAGTAAAAAGCTTCACGAAGCGCAGCATCCCTCTGGCATGCTCATCAGTAATAAAGGCAAAGATGACCTCGTGAGTCCCCAGCAGTGGGATCAGCGTCAGCGTAGACTTGGCCAGCCTAAGATCACAAAGAAAAAAAAAAAAAGCCACTGAATAGATCATTGTTGATCCCAGCGATCACCACTGTTTCTGACACACTGTGAACTTTGCTCACTGTGCTACTTTGTGTTGCAGTCTCCTCCTCCAGAGGCTGCAGAAAAAAAAAAAAAATCCTCAAAACAAAACCATAGTAGGTTTCAGTATGTTTTAATTGCCACTCACCGCAGACCACTCGCTGCTCTCAGTAATGCTATCTGTTCAGCTCCTGGCTGTTTTTCACCTAGAAAGCCTGCCAAACTCAGGAGCAGGTCACATGCTTTCTTGTACCCCAAGATGCCTTCCCATATACCCTCTTCCCCGTCTATAGGTGGGAAATATGATCAAAACCTACCTTGTTGACAGCCTGAAAGAAACAGTCTATCAGTGTCTGGAATCTTTTAAAAATACCTTGGCAAAGGGAGGAGTATTCCTTCCCACCTCCGTGGTGCGTTAAATCTTCAAAACACTGTAACTAACTGTCACTGCACAACACTTCGTAAAAGCAGTTAAACTGCCTTAGAGTGACTGATGACTCCCTGATTTAAACGGCAAGTTCAAAGACACAGCTAGCAAACGAAAAAAGACACTAATCTGAAGTAAAATATTTTTCATCAGTGGGAGAGCAATGCTCAGGGTTACAACTACAGAAAAAACATTGACAAGAATGGTCCTTAACTCTCTTTTGATAGGCATACACGCTAAATCACCCAACAGGATAATGAAAAGGGCCTGAACCCCACGTGGGAGCTTATAGAACTATCCTGGGCCACAGAACCAGACAACACTGCCAGTGTCTCCCAACGACCTGCCATGAGACGCTTTGGTAGATGCAGAATCACTTGACCAGCAGGGTTGTCAGTAAATCTTGTGTGCCCTGGATTGTTTATTCTGAATCACATAAACGTTCAGGTTGGAAAAGATCTCTGGAAGCCACTAGTCCAATTCTAGTTCACAGCAGGTTGCTCAAGGCTGTGTCTAGCCAAGCTTTATATATCTCCAGTTCAGATACTCTGGGCCCAGTTTCCAGCATCAGATCACTCTCATTTCATTTTTTTTTCCCACCTCTGACATGCAAATGGAAACCCTGTTGCTATAACTTGAGACCACTGCCCCTTGTCCTTTCACTGTGCGCCTCTGTAAAAGGTCCAGCTCCAGCCTCTCTATAATCATCTTTAGGTAGCTGGAACTGCAAACAAATCCTTGCCTAGCCTGTTCTCTGTGCTGAATAAACCCAGTTCTCAGCACCTCCTTCTACGTTTTCCACACTCCTAGTCCTTACATAAAGAAATGGGATTTGCTGCCATACTGAACAGTGAACACTAGCTCTTCATCAGCTGAACGGGCATCACGTGAGAGCAGATGTAGAAATTTTCCTGAGAGCAGCAGACTTTTCTCCTTTCCATACACAACTGTATCTAAGCTAGTGACTTTCAAGGGCACCCAGACTGGTCTTGTTTAGGAAAATACATTCCACATTCTGTCTTCCCTCCACCCAAGTCTTTACCAGTCTCTCTGAGCAGAAAAGAACAGGAAAAATATTCTGATACAGGTATCTCTGTCTATTGGTCTTGTAATCATGACAGGCATACCAATGAACCAAAATCTTTTGGGTAAAGGCAGATTTCTCCAAAGCTTTTGTCTATAACTACCAACTGCCAGAAAGATCTCCAAGACTTTAGTCGTCATCAATGAAGAAGGTTCTGATGCTGGGTAAATTCTTTCTTGCTAAAGTCTCTCTGCATTATTAGCAGATTCTTGACCATGTAATAAGAAGAACAGAATTAACATGCACCTCTAAGAAATGGTTCAGCTGTATCAAACCTACCTGTTGCTTACAGAAGTTCTGAGAGCAAGGGCTTTCTCCCTTGATAAGATAATTTTACAGTCAGATTTTTAAATGGCCCCATGCCAACGGAACTGCCTTCCCCCCCACTCTACCCTGCAAATTTTACCCTGGCAAATGAAGGTCATGGATATTCAGTATGAATGGAAGCAAACCATGCAGCACATTAGAAGGAGTGCTTTTCTCTGCTTTTAGCTCCAAACACGCAAAAGGATTTCCAAAATTTCACATGAGGTAATGAAGGCCGGTAACATACAAGTCAACTCTATAGTCAGATGGGAACTCACAAAAATACATGGTGTGTCTAGCTTAGCAGGCTGTAACATAGAAATATCCAACTTCAAACTAGCAAAGTCAGCTAACTGTAGTAGAACAGCTATCACAGCATGTAGCTCCACATTCATTAATTCACCCTACTGCAGACTTGTTCTTATAGAATCATAGAATATCCCGAGTTGGAAGGGACCCATAAGGATCATCAAGTCCAACTCCTGGCACCGCACAGGTCTGCCCAAAAGTTTAGACCATGTGACTAAGTGCACAGTCCAATCTCTTCTTAAATTCAGACAGGCTTGGTGCAGTGACTACTTCACTGGGGAGCCTGTTCCAGTGTGCAACCACCCTCGTGGTGAAGAACCTTCTTTCTGCAGTATTTTTCAGACTGCAATACAGAAATATTCTCCAAGATGTAGACATGAAGGATGCGACTAAGAATCTTATCAAGGTAATAAAATAACAGGAGTAACACAGACATAGACAGGGCAAAGTCTGCAAAATAAGAAGCGAATACTTCAGTGATAACTTTTGACATCTTGAAACATCATATACGTTCTTAGTAAATCCAGGATTGAAAGTTTTTCCTAGTAACAATTGGCAAGGAGAACAAAGAGCAGTACTCAAAATGACCCACACCTTGATATTCACTGAAGTTAAAGGTTTTATTTCTCTCACTCATATATATATATTTTTAAATTATGTAAGTACCTGCATATATTGCAAGTATTTAGAAAATACCTGCTTGCTTAATATTCTTCCGGTTTTATGGAAGGTAAAGTCATGAACAAAGAGATCAAGCCTTCTGTTTCTCTATAATGAAGGTACAACACCTGCCCTGGCTTCACCAAGAGGCTTCTCTGGAGACTGGCTGTCCAGGAGTCATACCAATATGCACCACAACCTGTGCATTTACCCAGGGTCTGTGATCTTTAACTGCTACTGTCATTCCACTCCTTTTCATGTACTTCTTTGTCTACTTCCATTCTGAGAGGTAAAAAAAAGTGTCAGACCACCAAATGACATACCTGCATTTTATGTCAGTTTTGCACATCAAATTAGCTTGTAGTTTGGAGATGATGATGCATATAACTCTGATAAAGATCAGGAAATTTACCTGGAGAGATGAAAGAAGGATTTATATCATCATCAAAAAATACCTATGCATAAGTATTCAAAAAGTTGGTTTGTGTATACATTTGTAGATCCCTGTGCATCCTGCTATTCTGCAGCTGCAGCATTTGCCAATGATTTCAATTCTTTGCTAAGCTATCATGCTCTAAAATATACCTCAGTGAATGCACAAATCACCTTTGAAAATGCACGAAGTTCACTAAACAAAGTAGAGGCGCATACCTACATCTCTGGGGAGTGAGACACAGTCAAGGTATGGGGGCTGACCCACCTGCCTTAGCTGGAGGTCTGACATCGCCACAGTATTGCAGCTGCAGAACACAGCATTTCTCCACAATGCCACAAAATTTACTTCTCTTCTGGAGCCCATTATTTGGAATATTACCTTCTGTCTCTCTGTGCTACCTGCTGCAGGTTTCCCCACGCGGCACCTAACCAGATTACTGTGGCATGCTGTTTTATTATCATGCACTGCCACTACAACATGACAGCACGGCCAAAACAAGCGTTATGCTAGTCAGGAATTCCAGTGACAGAAAACAATTCAGTTTCATCAAATTGCATTTCTGAATCAAAATGTAAGTACCCCCAAAGGTTATTAGCCTTTGGACGTGCACAATAGCCATGTGCATTTCCGCTCTTTCTACTACATCATGCAGTACTGCATGTACTCCATACTCACCCCGATAGCAATTAGAATGGGCAGTCTGATGATCAGCCAGTAATTCATGTTATAGTTTCTGCTCCAGCAGCTAGGCAGATGGCAAAAAGAGGAAGACAAGAAAAAAAGTTTCAGTACATTACTAAAATCTCCCATTTCTCATTCTGTCACAGCAGTGCAGATGGAAAACAATACTGATGACTAGATACCAGGAAAGCACATCATGCTGACATAGAAACAGATGCAGTGGCTTGATTCTTAGAAACGCTGAATGCTTTGTACAATTGCAGCTATCATAATACAACTGGATACTACTTGTCTGCCTTTCTTGCCCACTAATGGGTAGCTCTCCTCCACAGTTTGCTATGAATTATCATTGGTTAATTGCAAAGACTTACTTCATTAAAACCAAGGTCCAAATATGTCACTTTGCTGGAGGGTTAGGGTGAATCTGTTCGAGTCAGACCTTTCCTGAGTAGTTCCTATCTTACTCTTTTTGTACTATTTTTATTACTCTGCAGTCTCCAATGTCAGGTCATATTACTTAGCTGCTCGTTAGTTCTTTATCACATTACCTACCATCACTTTTTTCCTATCAATATTTAGATCAATTATCTATTTTATTTGCTATTATTTTCAAAAATGACCTACTAATTTCAACCAGGAGAAAGCAATTAAGGCAATTAAGCAATTAAGGTTCCACCACTGTATATGTACAGGTTTCAGGCCCAAAGGAAGTTTTGAGTTGTAAGAAAGAAAGATCAAAGACTGGAGCAATAGTTCCTAACTTTTGTTGGACGACTGATCCCTCTGCCAAGAAGGTAACATGCTGCAGGCAATACAATACTTTATTCTCCCCATAAGCCTCATTTTAGCTTTTTAAATTCTTGTGTCCTTGAGCTATACTGGAGAGCAATCACAAGGAATGTGAAGCTTGAAACCCACAGTTTGAGATGACTGGTCTGAAGTGAACTTGACAATGGGGCTTCATACATCTAGTTCTTTTGGGTCCCCCAACAAAAACAGCTGTGTGCACAACAGCTCTGGTGTTCGGGCAGTCTTCACATACCACTTCACTTGCTGCCAGAACATATGTATACTCAATTTTCCTTAAGTTTTCTTAATAGGCCTGTGAAACTTCAGCTTGGGTGATGTTGGTGGAGAGTAAACCCACCCAACCTTGCTGTGGAATAGTCAACTTGAGAGAAACTTGCAAACCATACAGCACATATTGGGGGTCCATGCTACAACAGCACACTTACACACACTCTATGAATACTGCAGAGGAAAGCGAAGCAGCTTGGCTGTAGCAATTCCGTATTCCCTTGGTTGTACTGGAAGCCCAAGAAGGGCTAGGGATTTCAGTTTTGTTACCAATTTCAATTTGATGAATACAACCAGCTCCACTACCTGACTGAATTCAACTGTATTTTAGGTACTGCAGAAAAAAAGGTGTACGTACTGTGTGCAGCCAGTGTACTTGAGCTGGAATCTGAATAACAGAAGAACTTCTGAATTGCTATGTGTGACTAGAAACTGGCTTCATGTAGCCTTTAAAATTAATTTTATTTGAACCCCTCAAGACAGGCAGGGTAATAGACATGGCTGGGAGTGGAGTTCTAATTTTCTGACTAGCTGCGGTGAAAGCAGAGGCAATTTTAAAACTTCCTGATAACGACAGAGGTTGAGAAATGGTTCTTTACATTAACCCTGCTACATTTCTGTGTGTATTAATTTACTTCCTGTGGCACAGAGCAGATTTAGCTACTTTTAAATTTATACAAATATGTGCAATAAAAAGACCATTAGAGTCCAATTAAAGTGTCACAGCTATTAAAGAGTACAGAAAATGAAACTGATAGATATGTACATGATTTCTTGTAAATTAGTGCTTTCTGGGATTGTCGCAAAGGTAAGTACACCAACAGCTGTTGTGTTTGGGATCTATCCTTGCAGTTTGTTCAGCACAACTTAGAAGATGCTTGACAACTATATATTATCAGAACTGTGAATGGGGAATTGGTCCAGTGAAACAGATGCTACTGGTAAGTTTCTGGCTTTGTTTACCAACCTGGTAGTCTTTTTCTAAAAATGAAAACACTGAATTTTTACCTTAAAGAGGCACAGCTGAATAGCTCCATTAAAATAAATAAATAAATCTGTAGGCTGGCTGTCTTCCTCCCATAATTAATTGCAGGCAGAAATAAAGATGTGTAAGTATCAGCTCTTTAGGCACAGTCTAATAATTAAGCAAGCACAGCTTGCTTTTAATTTGATTTGTAATCTAGACAAAGTGTTTTTCAATAGCTCACTTTTTATAACAGCAACTGATTTATAAAGGAGTTCACAGAAGCACATATAAAGAAAGAAGGAGCCAGTCTGCAAATAGGTCTTGCAGGATTCAGTCCTTCATGCAAACGGCTACATTTGCAGGACTGCCTCAAACTCCCAGCCCTGGCCACATCTACTTCCAGTTATTCCTCATAACCAGGGAAGTAGTTGAGTCACAAATGAAATTTACAGCCTGCTTCACATCCGTGGTGACAGTGCTGTGGCAAACAGCATGAAAGATATCCCTAGCTGCTCCAACAAATGTCTGCCCAAGGCGCAGAAATCTTGCCTTTGAGAGAGACTACTGCATGTGTTTATTTATTGTTGTATTTTACAAATATTTATACAAGATTTAGAAAATTCAATAAGGTGCGAAATTGTCCCTTTTAAGGTCCGCTAAAGGCAGTGAATGACAGTTTTCCATAATAGAAAACATAAATCAGCTTTGAGCATCGCATAATGTAGGAGGCTCAGCATGAGTACTTTGAATACATTTTCTACATCAATGGCAAGATATGTCCATGGACTACTGCCTGTTCAGATGCTACATGCTCTCTGCACCTATTTTGATAATTTCAACAAAACTAGCAATACATCACTGTGACCACGATATTCTTACAGAATATTACCAAGTCAACCTTGAAAAGGAAAGTCAGAAAATCCCAGCATTACTTCAGCCAGAAGAGGCAACTTGACTGAATTATTTCAGTATTACAAAAGACACTGAAAAAAAAGACAGTTCTTAATACTCATGAGCACCAGAAAACACTCTGGGGATGGCTCTGACTACACTGAATTTTCACACTGCAGCATCTCTCCAGCAAGGATTGTGTTTGAAGAAAAAACCCACAATCTCTACAAAAATGCTGGCTGGGCTGTTTGGAAATTAAGTAAGAGGAAGACCTGATAAATAGTTCATTTAGAATAAAAAGAAAACAGCATAAAGTTTAAAAAGGAAGTCACTTTCCTTCCTCTAGTTTTTATTTTTTTTTAAACAAAAATAAATACTAAAGTACAATGCTATTTGGTACATAAACCGTATCAAAGGCAATTTTTTCAGAACAGCTACAATAGTAAAAGTGGACAAAATGTATTTTGTGTTTTGCAGCAGTTTTGTTTGTGCTATACTTGACTTCAGAAAGACTGTGTTTTTATTTTATGAAGACCTAAATAATGGAAGCTTAAACAAGAACAGGCAATCACATCTCTGCTGCGAGGCATAAGCTAACCACTACAAATCACAGGAAGAATCCTGTGGGAAGTTTTTGCCTTCCTCTGAAGCATATCTGTAAAGGCTACTGCCAAAGGCACAATGTCAGGAGAGGTCTTGGTTGGGTATGATGACTTCTACTGCTGATACTGTAACTACAGAAAAACAAAACGTACCTTTCCTTGACCTGCAAAAGAATAGATTCATTCAGACATGCAGAAAATTTTGATCAGAAAGAAATATAAGCTCTTTCCTCAAATGTCATGCAAGACCTTCAGACAAAACAGAAGCAATTTTATGAGGTTTCAGCACATTGCCAAAGCAAACCACACTGAACAGAAAGCAAACAATGACCTGTCAGTGCACACACGCAGCACAAATGAGATAGCTAGAAAATCAGAACTAAACCAACCCCTCATCTTCATAAAGGTACTTGACAGTTCCCCAGAGGACAACAAACAGCATTGGCACACCTGGGAAGAGAGGAGACAAGGTTGGCACTGAAATTAGGGGACAGGGAAAATAGAAGAGGACAAAACCCCACACATAATGATGAGCAACGTAATCCTCCGGTAGCAAGGTTGCAGGTCCTGTCCAGTGTAGGTGGCTTTGAATGGTGGGAGGAGGAATCTAACCTGCAAGTAATTAATACATGTAGCTTGTTTTGCCTGGGCCTCCACTTAGTGAGCACAAACAATAAACGACAACAGACCATCACCCTCATACTTGGCATATAACAGCTTTTCTGTAGGGACCAAGAGAACATTTTCATGGAGGGACCAAGAGAACTAAATTTCTGGAGTCTCTCTCAGCCTCTGTATTCAAGCTAGATAGCAGGAATGCAGAGCTCTCTGAACCAAACCTTTTGCATCCACATTTCTCTTTGCAGGTCTGCTATATGTTGCATTAAGGCAGCACCAAGCACAGGCTGTCTATTGGCATCAGGGTTGGAGCAGACTCAATTCCACATACCCTGATGACAAATGAAAGCATGGGCACACCACACATAGCAAGTGTGCTCAGGTCTCCCTCAGAGAGAAGTCCCAAGTTTAGGCTGTGGTGCTGGCAAGGACTTGAGGGGTTGCCACAAAGCAAATGCACCTGGTCTTGAGAAGGGCCTTGGTCCTATGCTTACCTGACAGAGTATGTGCTACAGATGCTCACGGTTTATCTGGGGTGTAAGGGGAAGAGAGAAAAGCCAAATAAGCAGGCGGTGATTATTTGCTTTACGTCAAAGACTCTCAAACAAATTTATTCCACTTATTAAATTCCTAGGTCTTGAAAAGTAATTTTAAGGTGCATCTACCAACCAACACTCAGTACAGGGAGTGCCAAAAAAATAATGCAAGGAATGAGAGCAGGTTGAGACTCAAGAAGAAGGATGAAGAATTTCTGCCTAAGGATGGATTGACGTGGTCTACAATTCCTCTGTGTACCTCATTGGACTGTATCAGATGCTGTATGTATATTATATGGGAAGAGCAATATTTAATGTACTTTCTTAATACATTCTTTAGAACCAATTGGTAATAGATCATAAGAACATCAGTGTGCAGCACTGAGCATTGAACAGAGCAGATACACAGTTCCTGACAAAAGTAGCTACAGAAAAATCAGTGATCTCTTGCAAACTGAAAATCTTCAAGCAGTATCTGTAGTGGGCATACATTATCAGTAAAAACCTACTCTTTTGTTGTACTGTATTACTTCTATACTAGTAGAACATCTAAAAACTATAGCTACAAAGGACCTGTTATTCTGCTCAATCCATAAAAAAAAGAGAAAGAATAAAGAGCAGCAATAAAAAATCACAGAACAACACCAAAAATTAGAATAATACCAAAGATAATAAATTGAGTAGAGATTATTGGGCAGGCGGTTGAATCACATTCCACAGACGTACCTGATACTGAGCATGCACAATATTTTGGGAGCAAAATTACTGAGAACTCAGTGCTGCTTTGATACTGGTGTAAGAGATTAAGAACAGGCTCATTGCAAATCGCTTCCAAACACAAATGAGCCTTTGATTCACAGAAACTAATTATAGTTTGAATTATTCCTTTCTCGACTTTGCTGAGAATTAAGACACTTTAATATGAAATTTGCAGGATAACGCACAAACACCAAGAGCACAAAGGCTGTGTGTCAGTGGAGGGAATAGATATACTGAGTGATAATGATAATTATTTGTGGATATCTCCATCTTCTTAATACAGAAGAAATATCTCCAGATTTAATTGCTTTACTTGACATTTGCATTAACTGAGAATCTGTTATTATTATGTTTTAAAAGAGTCTACCTAGAGGCTGGTATTACTGAACCACATCAGCATCCTGCTATACAAATATACAAAATAATAGGTAGTATGGTGACCTGTACAACATTGTCTGTCCCTCCCAGTTGTGACACAGACCTGTGGTCCCTTTCTGTTGCAACACTGCCAGTCACATTATAGTCCATTCCAGCAACATACTTTTCACGTGAGACACCAAGACTGAACAGTGCAACGCATAGTTGTGAGCTTTGAACATCAGTGCAAATACCACATGGATAATACCATCTGACATTTACCAAATTCACAAAGTCCCGTCCTAAGAAAAGGGTGGCTCTGAAAAATATCTGGGGGACAATCTCAGCAGATGGGATTGCATCCAGTTTTCCAAAGCCCTAATCAAGATCTAAACAGGAGAATGCCACAACAGACTTCCCTAATCCACCTCGAATCTATAGATATTTAAACAGCAAAAGAGCAAGTTTGCAGCATCTCTGCAGTAATTGTGGCTTGCAAGGATCACTTGCAAGATGAGGTTCTCCATAAATTGCTTTATAATCTTGACACCTAATTAACCTCAGTTAACAGGCACAAATGTAAATGTCATTATAGTTACTTCACTCAGGGGAAATTTGGCTGGCTTGAGCAGGCAGAACAAGCAAATTCTATACAGCTCCTTGAATAAAATCTACAGACAAATTATTTATTAACAGAATCAACACTGTATTCCAGTCCTAGACTCCCAATATGCAGCCCTTTTGGCACAATTCAATTTCAGTCTTATGCCTCTTTCTCCTGCTGCTATTCAAAGAATATCAGGTATCTGACAAGAAAGTGCACTCACTTATAGGATGTGCTTAATTAAGACACAAGCTGAACTCTTTCTGACTTTGCTTGTCCTCATACAAAAAACCCTAAGACTGGTCTTTTTCCAGATTAACTGGCTACAAAAAGGTCTCTGAATTCTGGAAATGTTAACACCTACTTCTGTCTGTACTGAAGCAGTGTTGAAGATGCCAGAGACTGCAAAAATCTTCTCAAAATAAACTCTGCCATATTAATGTTTACAGGATAACTGACCAAAAGTCTTTGAACACCACATTGTGATTATGAAACCTATCGAGTGTATTATGAAATATTATGAAATATGCATGCTGAGAGTTCAGCTAATAAAGTTCAACTTCATATGACAGGGATGGAGCTTCTGAATAATAGGCTGCAATAATTATATATATTATAGATGATGAGAAAGTAATGGATCTGCCAAGTCAACATCGTAACACCCTACTGCATAAATAAGCAGCAGGATCTATTTTCAATCTAGCTATCTAGCTTAGAATATTCTACACCTGCAGTGTCTGTACAACTGTAAAAAAAAAAAAAAAAAAAAAGGGAAAAATAGTCATTATCCATGCCAAAAATCTCAGCAGTTTTAGACGGAACAATATTAGGATGAGGTAGGTAAGAGAAGAAAGCTGTGAGAAATTCTGCTCAGGAATCCACCATTTGGTTCACATTTTCACAGTGTTCACTGTCCCTAATAAGCAGAGAGGAGAATCACTAGTGGGGCTGCAAATGGAAGCAACCACGTCCTGGTAAAAACATGTAGAAATCTGTCTCTTCTTTTAATGGGTCTGAGATATTTTGGTAATAGAACAGAAAAACTCAGGCAGTCATGAAGTCCATGAAGTAGCAGTTACCATGAAAGGTGTCACCAGGTATGTTCCATGCCACCTTTCCTTCTTCCCCCACCTCAATATGCAAGCAAGTTTTCATTCTTGCAGACATATACTATCGCTAGCTTTGCATTGTACCACATTTTATGCAAAAACAATTTCAGGGGAGAGAAATGTGTGAGGAGCAAGAGAGACTTCCCTCGTCTTCACACGCTGATTAGAGATTCTTCTTGATGGAAATTTGTCTCTGTAGGACCAGAGCACTTCCCTCCTGCTGAGACCATTAAATAAGGAAATATTCTGCATACGGCATTTTACAATTGATGAGTTTGTTTATAAGCCCAAATTTCAGTTGTTTCCTATTTCTTCTCCCAAGCAACAAGTGATAGGACAAGAGGAAATTGCCCCAAGTTGCACCAGGGCAGGTTTAGGTTGGATATTAGGAACAATTTCTTCATTGAAAGGGTTGTGATGCATTGGAACAGGCTGCCCAGGGAAGAGGTTGAGTCACCATCCCCGGAGGTATTCAAAAGATGTGTAGATGTGGTGCTTAGGGACATGGTTTAGTGGTAGACTTGGCAGTGCTAGGTCAACAGTTGGACACGATGATCTTGGAGTTCTTTTCCATTCTAAGTGATTCTATGATTCTGTTCTATGTAACCTGACATCACTGGCTTCCACTTGGTGAGAAGTTCAGCTTCTGAGACAACCAGGCACACAAACCAGAAGGGCGCTACTGCTGTCAGAACTCCATACCCCTTTCTTTCTCTCAGAACCCATCCAGGACAGTCTGACTTTACCAACTGTTTAATGTGTGAATGCAAGAAATACGTGATCAGTGACGTGAAGTTAGGGATAAATAAACACGACCAGATGTACAAACAGTCTCAATATGGAAGATGTGAGAAGAAACGATGAAATATTTTTCTTCCTAAAAAAAGGAAAATCATGAAAGAGTTTAATGCAGAAGACCAAGCGCAAAGAGAATTATGAGAAACTCCTGATTGATTCATTTCCTACCAAGCTCAGTTTGGACACAAAGCCCATTTTCACATCCTTGTCTGAAACATTTTTCATTGAAAATGGGTAAGAAATTGCTAGTATAATGCATGCATCCTGTCACTACATTGAGTTCATACTGGGCTTCAGAACAAGGATTTCTTACTGGCTCTGCTCTAGTCAGATCTTCCTTGCAATCGGGATATAGATTTTGACACCCTAGCCAGGCTTCCTGCCTTTAATAGCTTCATTCCTTCAGCATATTCTTCCTCAGAGCAAGTTTGGATCACCAAGAGTTGGAAGGAGGGGAGTTATTTATTTTTTATGGCAGTTTCCCTGCTGCAAGTGCAGCTGGGTGTAAAATTACCATAGAAGTTTGGAGGATGTTTAGCTTTTTATTAACATTTTCTTCTTAGTCTTTAGTGCTGAAAATTGTCTCCTCCTGTCATTCTTCCAGCTTGGATGTCGTGCACAGTCACTGTGGGAGGTTGACGTTGTTTCCCCATTCTTCCCTCCTCCCTGGCTCTAAATGTGAAGAGGTCCTGTTTTCAGTAGCTGCTGAAAGATGCACACAGTGGCATTATGGCATTACTGCTCTTCTCCAGAGACCACTTCACACAGCACTGACACAGCTGCTTGAAGTCAATGTCTAACTCAGTGACTCTTCACTTGGGCTCAGGCAAGAAGCACAATGAGTTGGTGTTCTGGACATCCTGATTAAAAGCAGTCTGAACATCCCAAGAAACAAACAAAACAGAAAAGAGTAATCATCTTGACCTCCTTAGTTTTGTTTTCTTTTCTCCTTTCTTCTACAATTTTGTTCTCTATAGAAGGTGAGATCCGTGGGGTTCTCTTGTGCTAGAGGAAGGAAGCACTGGGTACCAGCAATGCATAGCAACAGATTACTTTTCCCCGCAAGTGATAATGACTATCTGAATCAACATCCTGTTTAGCTACTGTTGTGCTGACCTCCAGACTCATCTACCTGCTCTGCCATTAGCTTATTAAGACACTTTACAGAATTTTGTTTGTTAATGCTGTTACTGCTTCTGTTTTCTTCCCTCTTCCCTCAGCTGTGAAAATGCCATAAGCCATTGTTTTTGCAGTAAGATGTGTGGGACTCAGGGTCAAAACAAACGTACGAAAGTCTTCTTTACAAGGGAAAAGAAGTCAAGCAAGTAATTTTCCACATTAAATGAATTAGGAAAAACACAACATGGCTACCTCAAAGCCTACTATCGCATGAAATCTTGACAATGAAGTGGCCATTACAGGAATACAGTTACCTCACAAGCAATCAGGAATGTTTATAGAATCCTACCAATATATATATGATGTCAAAGTAAACGACTCCCAGTTTGTAACACTGTGTTAGTTTCCTTTGGTCTATCAAGACCGTATAACGTTTCTAGCTTTTGCAAAGTACAATAACATGAGATAAACAGATATATTTTCCCCTCATAAAAAACTTCTAATAGCAAAGATAATTACTCACTTGAACTGGTAATAAATGGAGTACCATCTAATAACATTAAGAACTGACCTGGAATGTTAAAAACACGATCATATAGCAAAAATATATGTGGGAAATATTTATTAATTTTTGTAACACCCTTCACTGTCTGTTAACATTTCCTAGGAAAACACAGACTAAGCATAATATCTTTTACATATTTCTATTTGAAAAGCCTTCCCATATTTTGAATTGTTAGACACGAAATGGAGGAAGTACTTTTTTTAGTTACGCAGCTACGTGGACTTTATTCCAGTGTAAATGACAAAATATAACACTATCTAATATGACAACTGAAAAGCTTGAAGAAAAATATGTATTGGGACATTTTTGCATGCTTGAAAGCTGGTCCATGTATTGCAGTTTTGCTTGGGGTTGCACGGGGAATTAATTTGTTCTAGCTTCTTGTTTGTTCTGAGATCTGCTGTTCCTCAAAAGTAGTACGACAGGGCTAATATCGTGGCCAAGAGTATGTGCAAACACTCAGATCGACAAAAACCTTGGAGAGAATACACAGTTTATTCATATGTACTTTTGAGAGAAGTACAAGTGCAACCATATGTTATCACACGGGATTGCAGAAGTTACTCAGACAGCAGAAACAACACCATGTTGTCTGCGAGTGCTCATGTCTCTAAGTTCAATTAGAAGAAATAACATTATATGAGTAACACCCACTAAGTTAGTGAACAATACAGATATAAAAATTTAACACACAAACATTCATCAAAAGATGAGTAATGAACAAATTTTAAAAAAATCATCCTGAAGACACCTCATTAACAGAATAAAGGGTCAGGGTATCAAATCAGCTCTGACACAATCAAATAGATATGTTTTGATCCAGCTTTATTTTTACAGTTGATGAACTACTTCACAGAGCAGGATGCTCTCAACCCAAACAGGAACCTAGTGTCTTTTTGAAGCAAATCATTATGCTGAGGCTATCATACTGCTCAAAAAAATACCTAAGAATTCACAGCAGAAAGGGACCTGGTGAGGGACCTGAACAACCAAAAACTGGAAACACCAGTGAAGAAGTGAGAAAACAGTAAAAAAAAATCTTCATCTGTTCCCAGAAGTTGTTAAAGACTGAACTGTTACCTGTTATAACTGATCTGGGAGCACTGAGGGCTTCACAGGACTGCAATAGCAGATGTTTCTGCATTTGAAGACAGAGAATTAGTGGCAAGGTTTGCACATGTAGCCATTGCTGGAATAGCAAGAAACTACACAGAAGAGGATTGAGTGGCACTGGCAAAGCTTTTCTAGGAAGTCTGGATGAAGCCCATATAACCAGTGTCAATTTCTGACACTGCCACTAATTTCCACAGATTCATCCAGAAATTTTGCATACAGTAGCAAAACTTCCACTGTAAAGGAAGAACAAAACCAAAATAGCATCTTCTGTTTCTTCCTTCTGCTTTTGCAAGAGACAAACTGTAATTAGAAATGATTCAGATCAAAACCATCCTATCCTTTGCTTATAAAACAACACAGTACCCTCAGGATTTGGCTGGATAAAATTTTGCTCTGATTTTTTTTTCCATTTCTTTTTTTCTATTTCCTCTCATGACTTCAAAGCTTCAGGATATCTCCCCCCTCTTTAAAAATAATAATAAAAAATATCAAGGGTAGAGTGATTAAAACATAGCTAACTCAATAAAGTGAGCCAATAAGAAACCTGGAGAGGGACTCTTTATCAGGAAGTGTAGTGATAAGACAAGGGCGAATGGTTTTAAACTGAAAAAGGATACATTTAGATTAAAGAATAAATTCTTCACTATGAGGGTGGTGAGGCACTGGCACATGTTGCCCAGAGAAGCTGTGGATGCCCCATCCCTGGAACTGTTCAAGGCCAGGTAGGATGGGGCTTTGGGCAACCTGGTCTGGTGGGAAGTGTCCCTGCCCATAGCAGGGGGTGTGAAATTAGACAGTCTTTAAGGTCCCTTCCAACCCAAACCATTCTATGATTCTTTGATTATATAAAATGCTTTTGCTGTATGCCCTATATAAAACAACAATGAAAGAAAAGGAATTTTTTTAACTAACACTCTCCAGCAGGAAATTGCTATTACTTGAATTTAGTTATTCCCATCAGTATGTCAGAAAGCCCTTACTCTTCATATATCTCTGTTCAGTATAATTGGTCGAGCAATTCACAGTAAGCCTTTTATATGTATTTTACCAGTGGATTAATTTACTAATATTCACAGTTGGCAAACCCATACAAACAGGACAGTCAAAACAATTTAGATGCTTAAACTAGTATCTATGAAAGCACTTGCAGTATTTACCTGGATTTACTTTCAGCCAGAGTGGGGGGAGGCAGGAAAAGGGGAATAAAGTGAAAGTAATAAAAACTTTTGGAGATAATTTCAAAAATAAGATCAGTCTTGAACGCTAATACAATTACATACTAACCAGAGAGTGAAAGAACCAAAACTTTAAAATTTCTACAGAAGGCAACTCTGGCTCAAGGAACTGACTTTACACCATCACAGTCCTTAATCTCAGGCACACACGTGTCGCATGGTGCATGCACCCTGATGACTCTTTCACTTGGCATTTGTTATTTGGCCTGCTTTTCCCACAAAAGCAACCTGAATACTCCCTACTAGCAGCCTCTTGTTTGTCAGCCCTATTGCATCCCTCTGCTCATGGTGCCAGCACACCTCTACCTTTGCTCCTGACAAGATATACAATATCACCATAATTTTGCACCACAAGTAGCCAACATGTCATTGAATGTAATGAGAAACTGCCAGGAGATGAAGCAGGGCACTTCAGAACAGCCTTTGCTCACCTGACATCACTCACACACCTCGTGTATTGGGAAGCTGATATCTTGCTGGAAAAGTATCACGAGCCTGTCACTGGGTTGGGGAATTTCTGTGGTACAGCACATCCCCAGCATTATGAACCCACAGCCTCTGCACTGCAAGCATCCATGAGCTGTGCTGGCCCAGCCTAAGCAAGATCAAGGATCCGGAATAAAAAGGGAATGGAGTGTGGGACTTGAACTGGGCACTGCTACAGCAGACACACAGTATTTTTTCCTGTCATACCATCTGCTGATACACACAGCCACTGGTGGACATAAGCAAAGATCAACTTACCCCAGCCAATGCAGAGATAAAGACGAAAAATTCTTTGCTCAGAAAACACTGAAAGTACCAGCAGCGTGTACAGGTACATGCCTTCCACCAGCAACCAGTAGTAGTTTGCAGCCACACAATACTGCATCATCACAAAGACCAAGCGGCAGATGAGGGATTCCTGTGATGGAAGAAAGCACAGCCCAAATGAATGCAACAGGGGCTACAAGAAAAAGCAGACTAACCCAAAAGATGTTTAATCTGTCCTACTCTTACTTCTTCCTCAAAACAACAGTTGCTAAATTCATCACATTTGAGTACTGAAAGGACAGAGGCCAGCACTACATGGTATACAGAGCATATAGACAACACTGCTCCTTAAAAAACAAACAAACAAACAAAAAACCCCTGCATTTTCCCTCAATAAGCATTGGATTATAATTTGAAAAGCAGCACAGAAAGATGAAAAGAATCACAAATGAAAGGTAGTGTCCATATCAACTGCAATCAGTGAAACTTTTCACTTCCCCAAATATTCTTTCCTGCAGTTGAGAATTTCTCTATTTAAGAGCAAAGAGTGGATTCCATAATGTTGACTATCTTCCAAAGTAAAAAAATATTTGATAGAAGCACAATATTGTCCAGTGCATCACATTTAAGTGCAAAATCTCTCCTGGTTGGTAAATTACAGAGAAGTGGGCAGCCAGGCTTTAGATAAGGATGAAACTTGATTACCTAATTAATATATCCATCAGATCTGATGAAACCACTATTGGATAAACCATGTATGAAAGCACATAGCTTTTTTTTTTTTTTTTTGAAAGGAGGAAATGACTGCCAAACCCTGCATTTAATATGTGTATTACAGTGTTATTTTCTGCCAGTCTATACGTTGTAGATGCAAAGAAATCAACCAACATAAGAGATTCACTCATGGTATTGGCACTTAAGCCTTAGGCAGAGCGTCAGAAAAGGATGGGTGGATTGGTACTAAGCATGTATTAGAACACATACTTTTTATGACCCCAATCCTGTATTTCAGCAGCAACCACTGTATCCATGTTCTAGAATCACAAGAGCTACACATATAATGGAAATCCGTTTCTTTAAAGATTCAATTACATTTTGTATTCTAGATCTGAAGAGGGAAAGGCATGCTTTCATCATATTCACAAAAGAGTTGCATATCCTCTTCATTTGATTAGAAGTATTTAATTAGTCTGTTCCTCCAAAGGTTTTCTAAAATTAAATTTGCATTTAAATCAGATGCTTCCCTTTTTCCATCATTAAAAGATTATAAAGATCTCCAAGAATGACCAACTAATTATACCAGAGGGACAGTCTTATCACAAAAGGTGTTGGCTTAGGAAAATGAGTATCTTGTCACTATTGAAGAACAGAACCTGCATCTTGGGAAGAAGAAATGGTCATTTGTATATATGCCAAAAATCCATCTTTTCATGTTTGTTCCATCTAGAAGGGGAAAACCTATCACAGGCAAACATGTCAAGGCATCAACTACTCTGTAACTAGCCCCAGCTCACACAACCACATACGTTGTGATACAAGATTCAGAGAAACTCTGTGGACTGAAGAAAACAGCATTTTGGACAAGCCTCAGTGTACAAATTGAAATTACCTGCTGTGATGCAGACACACCACCGTGATGACTCCAATATCCTCAGAACCACCACAGTGTCTGCCCCTACCTGGAAGGAGATAAGTCCTTCCCACTGGTGCTCTTGTGTGGCTGTGCTGTACATCCACTTCACCACTGAGTCTTTAATGAAGACGGATATAGCACGGAGGATAAAGGAGGTGAAGAGGTTCAGGTGAATGTAATTCCTTGTGCAATGCAGATGTCTGTAAAAAAGGAAGAATCGGTCATGATCTACAAGTGGTGTAAAAACTGCAGTATGATGGGTAGGACTGAGGAAGGGAACAATGGGCCCTGTTGAAAATCATGAGGTACCTGAGGAAATCCCATAACTTGAGAATGGCCATGGGCGTTTCAAACTGTCTTTGGGAAGAAACCACTATCAAGGAAAAGACATTCAAAACTTCAAGCCCTAAGGGTGAGTGTCTGAGGGAAGGGTAAAGATCACCACATTAGGAAAAACTATTTAAAAGGTTTAAAAAGTGTAAAAATAAAGTCATTTTTAGAAGAAATATCTGAAAGGACTAAAAAAAATATATCAAACTTCACATAATGCTGTATCTAACCTCTTTGAATTGCCCCTGATGCCACTGCATGGGTTTACCTTGGCAAAGCTCAGGAAATGTCCAGTAGAGCTTCTGGCTGTGTTTAAGCATCCCTTCCCAAAATGAAACAAAACAAAACAAAACAAAATACCATCCACCTGTAAATTACCAATGTGACAAGAGAAAAACTTGTATTCAAATTGCCTCCCAGGGGAATTGGAAGTATCTTCTGTAGAACTAAAAGGAACACAATTTTCACCTCTGCATTCAGAATTGAAAACAAAACAGGAAAAAATCCTCTTGAATTTCATTAGCCAGCTGCAAAGACAACAAAATTGCTACTCGTTGAAAAGAGCACATCAAGGGATAGCAAAGGAAACCGCAGTCATGTAAATGGCAACCAGCTGCAGAGTGCTGCCAGTGTTTTACCAACCTCACCCACAAACTTTTTTCTTCCAGCATTGCAAGGGTACACACTTTGTTTCAAAGGAAGCTACACTGGATATAATTCTTTTTTTGATGCTAAAAAAATTCAGATAACAAACCAACCAACCAAAAAAAAATTGTTCTAGAAGAAGTTTCAGTGAACTTCTGCTTTAAATGTTTGATTTTATTGCTCTATAAATTTGGGTAAGACAGTCTATGTCTATTTACTTGGTCTCAAAGCTATCAGTTTTAAACTGAAAACAAAGAAGAACTTATATATATATGTATAGTTTAAATACAATTTCTTGCATCACTTTTAGGTCACAGCCTATTTCAAAACCTACCTATGATAAATATTTAATTTCCTTTAATTCAAAACTTATTTGCTGCTGCCCCTCAGAATTGCCACGCATTTAAATCCGATTGACAAATTTATGTAAATTAGCCAATTGAAGAAAATAGTTTGCAAGTAGTTACTGACTATTTCTGCTGCAGGCAATGCAGGTTATTCAAATTGTTTCAGTCATTAAGTTATGGGCCTAATTTAGCTTCACTGAAATTACAGATTTTTCTTTCATTTCTTTCAGAAGATGCAAAATTGGACACAAGATATATTGCTTCCTCTCTTGAATCATTATTAAAAGCAAATATAAAGGTTATTTTGCAGTCTAAGAACTCATTAACTCCTTCTATTGCAGAAGTGGATAATATCAGTATTTTGGTGCCACTGAATTAAATTTTTATCCTTATTTGGTGAGGCTGCACAACTACTGGGGCCACAAGCAGAAGTTCCAATGAGAATCTAGTAACTGTGGTCCATGTAGGGGTAAATTCTTAAGTATTTTATGAGATCCAGGAAGAAGTTGTTTCCAGGTTGATGATTTAGACAGGAAAATACAAAATGGTTTGATTGCATAGTTGTAATAAAGCTCTCAGCCCCCTTAACATCTCTGAAAACTAATTTTCAAAATCAGAAATGCACACTTGTGCACATTTCTTCCAGTCCTTATTTCACAGTTAAAGGAAAAAATGCTAAAGGATCTCTCCACAAAAAATCAGAGCATCTAAATTCCCTTTCTCCTACCAGTCATCTGCAACTGAGTTGCTCTTTGTTTCCTGCCAAAAACATGCACAACCTTCCTTCAGTACATACATGGTTGCGCTCTGTGACCTTTACATTTGGGCTACTAAGATTATTCAAAAAGTGTCATTGATGGGTGAAAAAGGGAGAAAGCTCTTATCCTGGGAGACATTTGGAGAATTCAAGACCATATGCTGTTCAGTCTGATGAGTCCCAAAGTTGCACAGCTACTACATGTACAAATCATAATTATCATCACAGAGCACTCAGAGGGTGAGCATGTCTCTACATTCCTGCAGTCATTTTAAATCTTTGGAGATAGCCTTACGCTTCTCCACTGGAAGAAGGAGGGATAATACAATGCTAGAAGGTGTTGCACAGTAGCATAAAACTTGGGTTATTTTAGTTTCGGAAATTAGATGCTGAAGGTACGACTGATGTTTTCAAATACATGAATGGTACATACACTTAGGAGGGAGGAAAGGAGAGGGACTGCCTTGCTAACAGAGTGCTGCCTCCAGGGAAAATGATCATTAACTGGCAATGAGAATTATTTAGTCAGGGAAGAAAGTTTCTTAAGGATCAGGGCACAGAAGTTCCAGACCTGATTTCAAGAAAGAGTAACTGAAAGATGGGGAAATATATTTTTTCAGAGGCAGCTTCATCCAGCCTGTAAGAGGGATGATGGGACCTGGATGCACACAGCAGCAAGGAGCAGGACTGCATGACGAATAGGTTTCCCTTCCACACCAGATTAAGTTCACATCTTTGTGTTTTCTAAATATCAGTCTCCTGTGCTCAGCATCCCCACACCATAGGAACGTCTGGCTGAAATCAACGAGATACCTATTGCATTAAGAGAAGGAAAAAGAGAGATTGCTCTGCTGGAGCCCAGAGTTTTTTTCCTTTGTTTTTTAACCAAATCTACACAATGTAGCATCAGTACGTATCCAAGTTGGGAAGGCTGTGCAACCAGCAACCTCTTAATTTTGAGGTACCTTGTGCAATTCGTTGTTGTATACCAGGATGAATCCAGCATGCCAAACTGACCAGGTGACAGCAATATATTTCACAGAAACTTTTCAAATTTCATGATTAGTTTCCCTTCTGTACTGCAAAAGAAATAATTTCTGAAAGTTCTCCAAAAAGAGAGATTGTGTAAAAAATTCATTTCTGTACTGAAATACACCCTACACGTGGGTGTTGCGAAATGGACGAGACTGAGATTTATGTTCTGGGTATTTCCATGTAAAGCAAGATGAAAACCTCTGTCCTGAATGACCTCTCACATCCCATACTAGTGCCCCATGTCCAAGGTGACAACATGAGGGAATGCTGGAATCTCTCTTTTTCCATCTCTTCCAGTGGCAATTTAATTGGAATCAAAAATATATATATTAAAAAAAATCCAACTGGAAAAAGCATATTCACAGACATACTAGTAATGCTACAAAAGCTTAGGAATTTTTCTTTCATTTTGAGAAGAAATGATGGTAGGAAAGCACACAGAGGCAACATAAGATAGAGAAATGAGGTGATGGAAGAAGGGAAAACTCAAATATTTCTGTCAGTCTGACACTATCATATAGGAAAACATAACACCCTTCTCCACTCTCTTCAGAGCTTCGCCAGTTACCTGAATCCAAGAAGAATGGCAGTTGCAATTACAAGGGCAGAGAAGGAAAGAGCATATCCAATGGTGTATATGATGGACAAATTCAGGAGCTGTTCTTCTGGTGCATCCTGAGAGCATATAAAGGAGAAAAGTAAAGGAGAAAAGTATACAAAAAAAAAAAAAAAAGGGTGAGAGGGATTAGGCGGGAGACAGAACTCATGGGCTTCAGTTCTTTCCTCCTAGTTGCTTTCTAACTTTTCTTAATGACACTCAGAAGTCATTCTCCTACTTTCAAGTCTAAATGCATTCATCAAATGAGTCTTCCATTTTTCCTATGTTCTAAAGAAATAAAAATTTAATCTGAATTCCCCAGCTGCTCCCAGGTGTTCAGTCAAACAGTTGGACTTCGCAGCCAGGCTAGAAAATAGATCATGTGGTATTATTTGATAATAAAGTTGGAGAAGCATGAATTAACAGACAAGCAGATGTTAAACAGATGGCAGGAAGAACAGACACAACTCAATTCTGCAGTAAAAATGGCAAAGCTTATGTTTTCAGACTTGCACACTTTGAGCCAGTCACCTTACTGCTGTAATGGAGGTGTTCTTTTGGCTATATTTAGAAATAAAACAAGCCAGGTCCCATTTGCTGGCACTGAGGCAAAGTGTGCCTTGCATTCATATAACTAAACTCCTCTCTGCCCCTAGATTATCCCTCTTCTGCCTCAACTATACCACCTCCTGGGGATGGACTCATGAACTATATGTTACAGCACTGCCTGGGAGTAAATGAGCTGATGCAGGGATGCTTGCACCCTCCCAACAGTCCCAGTCTCACGCTGCATCTCTCTTTGGATTTCCTGTTGAAGATTCATCCATTTTAACCCTTGCTTGAAAGCACTGGCCAAAATCTTTAGGGAGAGAACTGTCCAAAAAGATACAGGCACATCTGAAATATAACACGGATTTGTTGCTTTGGCTCTGAGGTACACTAATGTTCTCTTATTCTGGCCCATTTCTAAGCACATATCTTTGTCTGAAGAGATTCAAGCATTTTACTTCCCTACTTGAAGCTACTGAATAGGCAGCTGACTCCCAAGATTTGTGCTGTACAAAGGAATATTTTCCTTGTACTTCAGGAATAAGTACAGATATTCAGATGCATTTTGCACAGCTAGGAGGATTTAACGTGAACATACAAGCTGTTCTTCAGGGATTTGCTAGGTTAATGTTTTAAAAGGAATGATATGAGAACTGTCTTAAGAAGAGAAAAGAAATATCTCTACAGTGTCAAAGCTCAACAAAAAGAAGCTCAGGCAAATTACTGAGACCTGACAATTTACAACATCTCATACACAGATCAAAACCACATCTCATACCTAAAGAAAATCACGTTATTTTATAAGGATTCACTCATAAACCCTTGGGACTGTTTTAGCTACTGTTATTATATGCAGTAAACTTATAAAAACAACCTCTTGTCTTTGTGCACAAGAGGCATAGTAAAGTAGGTAACTGGGGGCTCTATATATGTTAGCTTGAAAAGCAAACACAGCTATTCACATTTTGGGAACTGAAACCATGCATGCAGGTTTTCAAAATCCAGATCATCTCATAGAAATTTGGAGGTAGGTGCCAAATGACCAAGTGTTATCCTTAGGTATCTCTCTCCTCGGTATGACCCAAAACAGCTCTGGAAGAAAGCATAATGGCAAACAAGGAAAAGTTAAATGATCAGGCTTATACTAGCTAGTATGATAATGTTCTCTGCTTGGGTACCCCAGAATGTGCTATGGACAAGGAATAAGACTGTGAATTAAAGGAAAAGTTAAATCTTACGTATTTGGATAACTAGAAATTATCTCTTCCCATTTCCTCCTAGCTTGCAGCCATCTATTCCTCCTGAAGGATGAGACATTGAGTTCCAGGTACTCCAGAGGACACGCACCCTCTTGGGACATGGCACTTGGGAATTTCACATACTTGAACAGTTTTGGCTAGGTATGTAATAGTCTCCAGCATGCTGGGATGGAGGGTGTACACCCAATTTATACAAGGAAAAGGATCACCCTTGGAGGCTTATAGTTGTGATGGTATCACGTCATGGGAACACATGCAGGGCACTAGCTGACGCCAATGGCAGACCAAAATCCCTTGGAAATCCCTTTGCTCTCATTTATTTGATGCCAGGTGTCTCAGCTCCCTGCAGAGTATAAAGCACTAGAGCAAGAAAATAAACCGACAAGCCTAATTCCATAGCCCATGTCAAATTAAGGTTAAAAAAAAAAGCCACAAAACAAAACACTCTCCCCTAACCCACCCACCCACACAAAAGCAGGAACTGTCTCCTATCCAAAGCTGAAAAACAAATATCCTTCAGTTCAGTTCATCTTAATAGCTGCTTACAGGACTGAGAAGACAAACAGTAATTTTATCCTAGCAACATTCCACCGACAGAAAGAAAGGCAATGGAACAACACTGGATGACTTCTCCAATTTGAGTTTACCCTGCTGTGGATAAGACCTCTGTCTTCCTCAGGAGCACTGCGGGGAGCGAGCCTCACTTGGCTGAGCACAGCATTTGGCCAGGCTTCCCTGCACCATGACAAGGACCATCCAGTTTGCATCTCCTGGTTGTTACACCTACATTTGAACCTGGGCTCATCTACCTCACACATTGTCTTTGCTGAAGGGGAGATGCCTGGTGTCCTGTATTATCAGGGCCATTGAAATGAGGCACTCATAATGAGTCAAAAGAGATTTTGTTGACAGGGCAAAAATGTGTGGGCATCAATGAATACTTTTGTCCTCTTCTGTTTGGTCCGAATCAACAGCAGCAGCCAGCGGCAGAAACTCTTACCTGGTCTGAGGCCTCGCACTCTGACAGGTTCCTCCAGGGCAGGGTCGAGTTCTCCTTCAGCAGCCACGTCCCCTCAGGGGTGCAAAACCGGTACACCTGCCCGTGCAGCACTGCCAGAAAAAAGAGGGGCCACAGGGTTGGCTGGAGGGGAGCCTGAACGCAGGAAGGCAAGCTGGTGCAACTTTCCTTCCTCCCAGGAACAGGAGCAGCCTGCAATGATGTGGCTGCAAGGGCAGCGAGCGGCACATGTGCCTGGACAAACACTAACCAACAATGGTCTTAAACAGTTGCTGATCTCTTTGTGTGTGTTTCACAACAGGTGTACGTTCCAGTTCTCTGAAATATCAGAGTTTAAGACTCACAAATTTTGGAAATGTTGAGCCTCGGCTACAAAATTCACAGGGAAAAGAAAGCACTGAAAGAGTAAAAGTGCTCTTTCTTTTCTGAAATCATGCAGAACAATGAATAGAGGAACCTCAGAGAAAGTATACTAACACTAGCTCCCCAAAATGTAAATGCGTACGCAAACACCTGTGCTATAAAACAAAGCCATAAATCTCTGCCTAAACTACCCATGCAGTCTTTTTATTCCTTCTGTCTACATGTTTGGATAACAAAATCAGCAATAAATAAAATGCCTTTCAAAAGCAGTTAGCAGCTTGATCTTGTAAAAGCAGGAATGACAAAATGGCTCATAATAAAATTACACCAGACTGAGGCACCAAAATAGGAGTACAAGAGGTGAGGAGAACTCAACCATAGCATATAAAAGGAAAACCTCTCTCTGGTGCTAGAAGTACTGGGGAAGCCTAACAACTCTTACTGATGTACACAAGCAACCTGGATCTGCCCCAATATCAATGCATAGTTAATGGTAACAGTGCTGGAGGCCTTGCAAATGAAGTTCCTTGCTAATTACAGTTCTTACCCATCGAACTGACTTATTCTGGGTTATGAAGCTACACCTCAATAAGCAGTACTGGGTCAATCCCTTCACCAGGGTTGGTCTCAACCAGGACAATGTTGTGAAACAGACACTACAACATTTTATGGTATGAGGAGCTGAGCTAAAATGATTCAACTCAACATGGGTAACAAAACACCTCTGGATTCTGGCTTTTGCTCAATCCTATCTTTGCCTGTTGAAACAGCCTCCCGTTGTCAGCCCCATCATTACTTCCAGACAGAACTCTCTAGAGCTTGACTGTTCTCTTCAATTGGAAGTTCTGGCATTTAACAAAAGTTCAAATATTAAAACTTATTTGAAATTGTAACAACCCAGTAAGTTATTTTCATATTAGCTGACAGCTTGTAATTTGTTCAATAATTCGTTGTCAGTGGTATATTAGTAGTAGGCACTGTAAATAAAGAATGATGTGTTAAAAACAATCTAGACTTTGATATTCTACTGGGCTGTTTCTAATGAGTATGCTAAATGGCAACCGACAACAGTTTTGATAAACATAGTCTATTTGCTTTTGTAGTTAGTGTATTGAATGCATTTTGAGATAATGTAAAAATAAAGTTATGCCTGGTGGAGGAATTTCCTTACTCTTCAGCATTTCTGTTTGCATATGTTTACACACAAACAGAAGGAGGGACTAGGCCAGTGCATGTAATATACACGCTGACAGCTATTAACAATGTTAAGGATATCTCATGTGATCGAGGATAGCAAATTGGAAACCAACATTTTTTTTTCCATTTAAGATTTACTGGACATCAAATTGAAGCAATCTATCTAAAAATTCTATGCAAAGACAGCTCTAGAAATCAGGAATCAGCAAATATTCTATTACAGAAGCCAATGAAGTTGAAAACCAGTGAGTTAAAAGTCTGGACAGTGATAGGACTCAGAAACTCAGTCTGACTGCCAATGAAATATAACCAAGAAGTGTTACAAGACAAAATTACTATGAGAACAATCTCACACAAAAACAAATTTCACTATATTCCTGAAGAGAGAAAACTTGCTAGATGAGAATTGATTTTTTTTTCCCTAAACATTATCTCACATTCTCTGAAGCTGTGAAACTTTTTCTTTTTAATTATTTCTAACTGTCAAGGTCTAATTAAAATGAAAGCTTCGGCCTTGGTGTATTTATTTTTTCTCCAAATAAATCTGTGACACATTTTAATTCTATTTTTCTTTTTATTGATAACAATTCACTTGAAATAATAAAGAGGAAAATGTATTGTATGCTGAAGCCTGGCACCTATTGGAGAACGGAAAGGTTTAGTGAATGGAAAAGCAAATGGAACATGAAATTTGCCATCAGACAGAAAGACAAGGCAATTCCTTCAGCTATGAAGAAAAACAAATGTCAGTTATCACCATCTTATATAGATTAGATCATCTTGTAACTTAAGTATATGAATTGATTTTTTTCTAATTATGTCACGTAGCTTAAAATTAAAGACTGAAAAGCAGTCAGTTAAGGAAAAAGAATAATGACTTCCCTGAATATATATATAAAAAAAAAGCATTTTGATTATGTTGAAGTGATTATTTTTGACTATGCTAATGGATCTTTTTGTACAAGATTTCTTTCACCAAAGAAAACCGAACACATTCTTTCATTTGATGAAAGGAGACTAGCCCTGTTATATCGGCAAGGAGAACTCTTGCCACATTTAGAAGTCAAGAACAAATGGGACTGAGGGCTGCTATGATCTTCTGGGTAGCAGCAAGCCAGCTGCACCAGGCTGTTCTAGCCTCACTGCTTGCTGAAACAGCGATGGTCAGTGCAGGACCCAAGGCAACTAAAGATCTGTCTATATTCAGGAAGAGTCTTAAGAAGCAAAAAGATTCAATCAAATCAAAAATCCCAAATAGATGAGACCACACGTGTGAATGGGAGAGTGTATGTATGTTTTGTCTCAGGAATCATTTATGCGAAAGAAAGTGAAGGAAAGGAAAGGAAGGGGAAGGGAACTGAGTCTTTAAGACAGCATTAGGATTCTGGTTGATATGTGGAGAGATGCTCACGAAAGAGCTGAGAGACTATGCAAGCCATGACATAAAGAGGGTGCAGGGGTGATGTATTGGAGGCAAAAAGCTACCCTCAGGAATGGGAAATCAAGTCTCTCCACTGTGGACACAATATTTTCAGTTGTTGCAAAACACCAATTACGTCGCATGACTTTAGCGCAGGTTGACTGTAAGGGCCCGGAAGGGTTTGGTGCTGGATACACACTGCACACAAGACCCTTCATCCTCTGCAGTTGGGCACATCCAGCACCAGCACTGTGCAGGACCTGGGAGACAAACCCAGTCAACGGGACACTGGTGTCTTCGCATGCCACATGATCAGCTGCAGGGGTCCCCCAAAAAGGAGGGGCCACAGCCTCATGAGCCCCAGCTTCCATGCATCATGGCTGCTGCAGGGCACACCTTCAGAGCAGACCCTTCCTGGTCCCACCCAGGTTTCTCTCAGTTTCCTAAAAACACAGGGCAACCAGTCGGTGTCAACTGATCCACCTGCCAACAGGCTCCATCATGAGCTGCCACCTTCACTGCTCAGAAACATGAAAAAAGCTTTGTACATGTAACTGAGAGCTCAGAAGAGATGCTACCTTAATTTGATGCCCTTTCCTGGTCGTGCCTCATTGAATAGAGGGGCAGAGAATGGTCTCAGTGCCAGAAACGGCTTTGCTGTATCTGCAAAGTAACCGATAAAAACCTTAAGTGGAGATTTGACATCTTGTTATTAAACGAAATTTTCATTAAAACTGATAACATACAAGCTAAATTCTCAACTTTGCTTAGTGAAAGCAGTTCCAACTAATTTCAAAGGGATCAGGTACATTTTGATCCAAGTACGACAAGTATCTTAAGGAAAGCAAATGGTTTGTATTAAAGGTACTTATGTTTATTGTTGTAAGTATATACAAATACAGTATTCTTACAACAATTTTTCATGTGGGTTTATTATGATTGCCCCTCTGCACAGCTGGTCGTGGCTTTGGATGGTGGAGATTTTAGAATCATAGAATGGTTTGGGTTGGAAGAGACCTTAAAGACCATTTGGTTCCAACCCCCTGCCCTGGGCAAGGACACCTCCCATCAAACCAGGTTGCCCAAAGCCCCATCCAGCCTGGTCTTGAACACCTCCAGGGATGGGGCATCCACAGCTTCTCTGGGCAACATGTTCCAGTGCTTCACCACTCTCATAGTAAAGAATTTCCTCCTAATATCTAATCTAAATCTACCTTTTCAAAGTTTAAAACCATTACTCCTTGTCCTATCTTCAACCTCCTACACCGATAAAAGGACACTATGTGTATGTATCTTCTTTTTGTGTGGGCCTGATCCAAAGCTCTGAAGTCAGCAAGAGTCTCTTGTCCTTTAGCCTTCATATGAAGCCTTTGCTGCAAAAGATCAGTTAATAATACATTCAGAAGCAAACCAACAACGACTTGCTAGAAGATGCCTGTGTGCCATGACAGAAGAGAGGCATGCACACAGCTTTCAGGTCAGCCATTGAGCAGTTTTAGTTTCTTGCTTGCAGGTGGTTTAGTCAGAGATGATTCACGCTTGCCCATGCCTGAATTCTGCAGTGACTCAAGCCCTCTCACCTTTCATGAAGTGCAAATACCAAATGTACAACAATCGGCTTCAGTTTGAACAGATTAGCATAATGAACAACATTTTTAGAAGGTTTGGGTGGTTACTGCCTCCTTGCTACCCTACAATAACCCTTTCCTATATCATAATGCTTTTCATTATCATACAGTCAATGTTTCAACTCACACCAATTATCACATTCTAGAATTGGCTATCATCTTCCACAACAAAAATAAATAAAAGCTACAGTTACCGTATGGGGAATATGATTTTATTTAACTTGTAAATTAATGCATTCACTGACAAAATTACTCAAACTTTGGAACAGGAGCTTAATGAAGCCAGTTTATTTGAACAGTGTCAATCACACCTCATTAAAATTACATGTTAAAATATGGATTGATGCCTAAAACTCAAACAGGCTTTGTAGACTGATAAAAGACAGAAAGGAGAGGCCAAGAGTTAGCACTGAAGTTAATATCATCATCTACCTTGCTCTCTGATGAGTTTGCAAATCAAAGCAAACATAATGTCTAGCTAAACACTTTTACGCATGGGGGAAATACATTATCACATGGCAGAAGGTTCACAAACATTTCCTTACTAGAAATAAAAACAAATTAAATGATTTCTCTGCTTAAAACAACCAACCTGGTCTGCCTTTTATAACATCAGTGTGTCAAGGTCGGTGTGAGATTACTCACCTAACTGTCCCTGAGGATAAACTGGAACATTATTCATTTTAAAAACAAATTACAGCATGTCCTATCCAATCACATTTATTCAGGCAGAGAGAAAAGAGATTGGAAAAAGGACAAGAGACGAAGAGTTTCACCTAGCTGCTGTGTATCAAGTGTTATAGAATCCTCCTCTGTTAATAGCTCTTCTCTATTTCAAGCAGGAGTAAATGTTTAGAAGATAACAATTTTCTCCATAAAACGGAGACTCTGCAGTATATGAGCACCACAAGTCTTCCAGCAGACTGGTTTGTTCTTGAAGTGAGAGAAATGCCCTTTGATGGGGACAGCAGTTTACCTGAACGTAGGAGTCTGTACCTCCCAACAGCCCTGTTCAGTTCTCAAAGGCTGTGACCTGTGCATTACTCACCTTGAAGGAGTCACTGTTGTCTAAAAAAGTTGTCGTGTGTCATGTAGGCACACATGTACAAGACATACCTTGGCATCTTGTACAGCAAACACATCCTAAAACCAAGATTCATGCACTTCCCTGTGAGCATACAGCTTGAAATACGACACGAAGGAGCAGCCTGAACACAAAGCCTCTAGGGAGCAGGAGGAGCTCCAGCCTACACTACTGTCCAAGAACCACATTCATCTAAATGCCCATTTATGCTGGGCTTGCTGCCACAACGTCTGAAATTATATTACCTCAACAAGCAGTTTAACTACAAGTACTTTATTTAGTACCCCTTCCCACTCCTCCTCCTCCCTCATAGAGTATTAGTCATCCCAACTTCTTCGTTTCAGTGATGATAAAGCAATGACAAACAGATATGTCTTGCATTTTGTCTTGGAGGCAGAAAGCTGGTGGTCACTTCAAGTTCTTGCAGCAGGAAGAAACTCATTTTCAATTATATTCTACAGTTTGGGTAAGTGGGGAAACAGACCTGAATATAACATCACTAGCTCCTAACCCAAGAGACCCAAGAACCCCTCCAGCCTCTTTCAGTGTAAATGTAATATAATAAATAAAATAAAATAAAAATACTGCAATGAAAAGAGAGAGTCATGTACCCACCATGCTTCCAAGAGATGGATGCAAGCTTACACAGACCTAACAGATACCTCTAAATGCTGCAAGGGGACATCCAATTAAGCAAGTGCAGGCTATGCCACAGGCTGCACAAGCCCACCCTGCATGCCCAGTAAGTCCTCAGTGCCTGAATCTTGTGCTGTGCTACCAAAAGTGAAGAATCAGAGACTCTGCTCATGGATGTGATGTTTTGCATCACCCAAGGGATACTGCCTGCACATAAATTCTCATTTAAAAATATTAAATTTGGAATTATATTAATGTTACAAAATTAATCATTCAAGAATTAGGAAATGCTAAGCTAAACCTACTTATACATTTTTAAATTCCAGACAATAAAACTGTTTCTACGTATGCAGTCATACTTTTTTTTTCAGAATCCACTGATACCTTCTCCCCCTCCCCCCTTTTTTTCTTCAGGGTGAAGAATAGAGGGGGGTCATTTAACAGATTAGTCCTCTTTACCACTGTGAGACATCAAGTTGTATTTAAATGTACTGCCAACAAATTCAATGTTTTCTTAGACCAGCAATTCAGCTTCCCAATGAACACACAGTGCTAGTTTCTCATATTTGTTCCCAGAGTTCCAAAAATGAAATGCATATTCTAGTCATATATAAAAGCCAGATTTATACAACAAAGAAAATTATGCAGCCACAAAATCTGTTCTGCTTGGACATTCAGTTCTCTTAGTGAAGAGATCATCCTTGCCAGCTCTGCAATATCTTGCCTCACTCAACATAAACTCTCACAGTTAATGAGGCAATGATCTTTCAGAAAAGAGTTCTCTTTACTGCATATCTCACAAACAGATCCATTCTGTATAGTGAAGGAATAAGAAATCTGTGAAGAAGTGATGGAATATAGCTTCATAATTAAAAACTATTTCCATACTGGTTGCCAATAAATGTTGTGTGAGCAAAGTAGACTGCACTAAATCATAAAGTATTCATTAAGTTGTAACCCTATATATCATTAGGTAGGAGTTAATATCTTAAAAACCAAACAAACAAACCATACCATCCTGAAAAACAATACAGACTATTACCCTAAAAGCAATTATACTCTCTAAGCATTTCAGCTGAGTAACTTGTATTGAGAAAGAGCTGTATTGACTATGGAAGACCACACTGAAACCTAACATATCCTTTTGAAATATAGTTTAAAAACCAAGTCATAAAAACGCACGCATGTATGCGTGCATTAGGTTTAATAATGGAGAGTGTTTATGAACTATAAAAGATATATGAATTAACGTAATAAAGGAAAGCTGTTTATGAAAAACAAATCTTTATGATAATGGTACAGCTTTGTGAAGGTTTGGTAAGATACCAAAAAGCACTATTAAAAGTTTTTCTCAGAATAAATAAAAGTGGGTTGAAATAAATTTATTGCACCAACAAACGTGATTGGAAGTTTAATGCATAATAAACTTGTAAAAACACTGCTAAGAGGTTCTGCGTTTTAAAGTTATTGGATCAGTAAGTTAATGTAATTAATAGAAGACATCTCATTAAAGTATGTTAAAGCAAAAAAAAAAAGATGCAATAAAAAGTTTTCTTAAAAGGCTGTTAGACAAAACTGAAGGTTTTGCAGAGCAGAGGAAGAGATTCATTTTACTATGGCCATGCTCCAAGAATTTATAAAAGTAAGAAAAACTAGCAAACAAAACTTGCATACAGTGAAAGAAAAACAGGCTAGAAGAAAAGAAAACAACTAGGCAAGTCATTAGCATGATGTGTGGTGAGCAAGAAGAAGCAATTTTGAGAAAAACCAACAGATAACTAGTATGTTAAATATGCATAGCTAGGAGGGAGAGGTGAGTAGGCGTGCAAGTAAACAGTTGTTTGATGAAGCTGCTGAGCAAAACAAGAAGCTCCAGAAGACACAGGCTAAAACCAGTGCCAGGCACTGCAAACAAGCTGCTGACTCGTGTCAATAGGACAATCACTGGTATTTAATTATCCTCAAAAACAACAGCATAAGCTAGGATTATTGAATCACTGGCTTTCACCCCTCAATGGACATTGATAAAGATAAACAAACAAAAAAAAAGGAATCCAAACCATCAAACTTCATTTAGAGACAACTATAATTCCACAGGTATTACCCACTACCTACAGGAAGCAAAGAAACTGGATACTTCAAAGCAGAACAAATAAAATGAAGCATCTTGTGCATTTCAGACATTTTTAGAGACATTTTTATTTAACAAGCCGTCCACTCACACATTGGTTAAAGGTTTATTACCTCTGTATAACTGAGCCTGAAGCTGTAAAGAAAAACTGTATCAACTGGTAAAAGCTTGCTTTCCTATGGAAATAGCTCTTACACTTTCTGCAGACCTGGAGTTATATAGATGCAGGCTGTGTGACCATTATAGGAGGTAGTACAATGCAAAACAAACAAACAAAACAAAACACAATCAACTAGTTCAGGTGTATGAATAAACACAGCCCTTGATTTTACAGCTTAGGACACTGCCCCATGTCATCAAAATATTCACACATTTTGCCATTGGGTTTCTCTGTTACACAACATGGGGATACTGATGTTGATTTCCAGACTCTGTAGCAGACATACCCTAACACTAACACTTGTCTGCCTTCCTTCCCAGCCCTCTTCCTCTTCTCTCTGCCTCCTTTGTCCATCTCCTTTTAGCTGCTGTCACACCATTCCTCTTTCTCCCCCACTTGCATTCCCCTATTCCTCTCCTTGATTCTCCTCTTCAGCTTTATTCCTCCAACCCTCCCTACTGCTGCAATTGCTTACTCTTGCAGTACTGATCAGAACACCTGTTGCTGGCCCTCTCCCTTCATTCTGCATTTTCCTGTTCCTCTCAGCTCTTACTTTGACTTCTTGTTCTCCGGAAACACTGGAGATAAATAAAATGGCACACTGACACCAGCCTCTCTCCTCTTACCTTTTCCCACATCTCCTTTCTCATCAACCTGTTCCTCAACCCTCCTCATCATACCCAAACAGCTCCTCCTACCCCAGCTAAGCAGTGAAGAGGAATGCAATCAAGAAACTCCTTTGCTTTCCATTCTAGAGCCTACTGTGGCCAACAAGGACATAAGAAGTCTATTCTATTGTGTTGAATCTCATTCAAGCAAAGTTTTGCAAAAACTTTTTTACTAAAACCAAGCTTTTAAGGGAAAAAGCAAATAAGCAAAACAAAACAAAAAGAAGTACCAAGTGATTTCATTATAGAAACCACCATCGCTCCTGTCAAAATTTACTGGAGGTCACTAAAGCTATAGCATTATGTCTGGATTTACCTTTCCTTTACAACTATTCTATATATCGATCTCTCTATTCCTCTATTCCAAAGTTGAGATCTACCCTGATCTAAAAATTGGGAATTCTTACACCATTCCATTAGTAATCTTCCTTAAGTTTCGTATTCCATTTTTATTTCCACTATATTTTCATTGCTTGAAAAGTATTTGGATGGACATACAATCTTTTTGACTTAAATTTTTATTTTCCTGCCAAGGTGCAATCCTTTCTTGGAGTATCCACTGCTAATGCTACCTCACATTTTTAAAAGCTTAGAGAGGCTCACTGTCATTCATCATCCACATAACACCAATATTTTCCACATTTTTGCCCGTGCTTCGGTTCTGTTTAAAGGAAATTGTTGATACCCTGCTTCATTAAGCTCCAGGTTTTGCATGTGGAAGCCAGTTTTTTGCTTTCAGAGGAAATATGCTGATGAGCGCTTGATCCTTCTCTTGCCTACTTCACTTCTGCTTTTTCCAATTGTCAGAAAGTAAATTAGTTCCAGAAAGGTCAGATGAATCTGGCCAGACACCAGACACCACTATCATTATTATTGTCATTGAACTATTCAAGTACCCAGGTTCTCTCATAAACATGCCGTCCAGAAAAACTTCATTCTTATTCACGGAAAATTTAAAGTGATGTATGGGAATACTAACAGTTAACATTTGGAGCATGCTTGAGGAGGATTTGGCGTCCTTTCAAAATTCATAGCAGGGACCAGGGTCTCTGCGGGAAAATCTAGTCTACCACAGAAAACTCTCAAGGGGAAAGTTACTAGCAAGACATTCAAATGGAAAAGGGTAATACAGCAAATAAATAAAACTGTGTACATAATTAACAAGTGCAACCATTGTATAGCTTAGAACATTTTCAAGTTAAAAGCTGTGTTTGTGAATTTGGCGTGAAAGGAAGGATGTTCTATAATTAAACTACTCACATGCAGACACCTTTTAAGTCAGTCCACATTTTTGCTTGACTACTTTGCCAAACAAAAATATGAAAAAATACAGAGTTAATAACTTCAGGAGGCAGACAGCATGATTCTCCTCTACATAAGATATTTACATTTGTAGATATTTAAGCAGATTGAACTACATAAGCATCTTCACCTGAATTCAGCTAAGGTTCTTGGGACAAACAAGTAGCCCTTCAAGTTCACTACCAGAAATATATTTGTTATGTGAGAGAACATGTACAGATTGGATGTAAGATGAGCATTTCCCACCACACAAAGGTGAAGTGCCAGGAATCACAGAAAAAGGAGGCTGTAGGTCACATAGCTCATCTAGCAAGATGTTCTCAACCTATCCAGGTAAGATCAGGCATTCACGGTTTATCCCATTTTTGTGACTTGAAAAAAAAAATAAATCAATACTTTGACTAATTAGCAATGTTTAAGTAAACCAGAAAGATAATAACCTGTTCTCAGCAAGGCATGTAATTACTTAGCATACATAAGTACCATGTTTATTCAGACCCTTAACTACTTAAGTTAACTCTTTGACCACTATAATTAAAAACTGCAAGTTCTTAAGTGTAAGATAATCACAGTTTTAAAACAAAAGTAATGGGAAGAAGGGTTTGAGGTCTCTTCCTTTAGAGGGTACTAGTACTGTGAACAAATGAAAGTGTGGAGATACTACATACTTTAGTTACACAAGACCTGTAATGACGGCATAGATGAAGTTAAAGAAATTGATGAGCTTAAACCTGTCTGCTGAAGTTAAGCAATCTGCTAGACTAGCATGGGCAAAGCACAGAGGTAGTCCAGTACCTTCCTTGCAGCTGGGTGTGACATTTATTTCTCACTGAAAGGACCTGTTTGCAGTTAGATCAGCTAGGGGCAACTTCTCAAGCAAATACAGAATAAAGCTCAGCTATGCAGAGGTATGCCTTGATATCCTTGACATTTGACACATCTCAAGCAATTACTTTAACAAAACAAAAATATTATACAGTTATAAGCAATAAATAAATAAATAAATAAATAATAATAAAATGCTGGAAAACATGCAGTTTCCTGCCAGCTACTTTATGTCCCACAGATGCAATCACACCTACAGCAAGGGTGTCCAGCCTTTATGTTCAGTTCAGCAGTGCAGAAAAGCACATTCTTCTTAGAGAACCTCAGCTGACCAGGCCTGTACCTGCCATACAAACAACATGCAGCTGTCCCTGTTTTCTGATAGGTGCACTTCAACATTCAGCCATATCAAAAGTCTCCTTCTGTCCCCATCACACGTTTGAAGAGGGACACACATGTTTTGGATGTGGCAGAAGAGGAATCAGAGTGTATACCTTTTCACAGTCCCTAAACGAAGTCTCATAACTCATCCCAGCTGAAAGTTCATGCTCTATTGCATGTACCTCAATCTGAAGTTAAACAGCAATTTATTTAAAAATAAACTTCGTATTTTTAAACAAATAAAATGTAGAATGGCATTGCCACACAGTACACAACAGATGCATGTTAATAATATCTATCTGTTAATGATTTTTAAAATTATTTTTCCCAACAGTCCCTATATCTACCCTTGAGATGAGCAGCATATGTCCTAGAGTTTTCTGGTTTACTACCAGATGGAGACTAGCAAACAGAAACAGAGGTGAACTTGAAAGACTTTTTCTTTTTTTTTTTTTAATTTAGCAAACTGAGATTGCCAATTAGCTTGAGACAGTTTTTACTGCAAGAAAGGAAGTATAAATTTTGAATTGCTTAAGGGTTAGCAAATTCAGAGCAGCATCTTTTTCACTGAAAAAAGGTCACACCCCTTTCCAGCATTATGGAGAGCTTTCTGGAAACTTGGTTTTATTGGAGCAAAGAAGAGAAGAAATGTAATAAATGTCTAATCATCTTTACTGTACCCAATATTTGAAGCGAAATTTATTTCCTTCTACATTAAAAGACAAACAGGCAGTTTAGCTATATGCTCACGTAGCTATCTGCTAACTATCTTGATTTTAAAAATATCTCAAACTAGGAAACAGCATGATTAAACAAAAAGTAAGGGAGATTAAACCAGACAAGGTTTAATCTGGTCCCTTGAACCAAATGTTCAAGCCATGAACATATACTGCAAAAACTGTCTAAAGGAAATCTCTCACACAAACTCCTCCTTCCTCAGTTGTACAGCTTTCTGCAGACCCCTCTAGAAAGCAATATATATGGTTTCCTTTGGTCTGCCTTGCACAGACGACAGCAGTGTGTCACTCCCCCAGCATCACTACCAGTGTAAGATCTCACAGACAAAAGCAAGCATAATTTTTCATTCTGCTTCTTGTTTAGGGCACTGTGGCACTTCGATCCCAAGCTCCCCCTGAGTTTGAACAGCACCCAAACACAGGCACCCCAGGGAAAAGGACCAGGGTAGTGGTTCCACTCGTGCAGCACAACAGCAACAAGGCTCCTCTTTCCTTTTTCAGCCCTTCTCCTATGTGGCCCCAAGATCCACAGGTGAATCCCTCAGTTTCCAAACAAAATACTTTTCAAGTCTTATTTTTCTAATGCTCATGAAGCAGGGAATGGGATCTGCAGTATTGCTGTGCATGATGCTATTATAACTGTGTAAGAGGATAAGACATCACAAAGGAGGGAAGTATTAGGGCTTGCTGCATTCGTTATTTAAAAGTAGTAGCCAGGACTAAGCTAGACACTAGTGCAGGTTTGGGATTGTGCAGGCAATACCCGTCATCATTGCTGTACCAGAAGAAGTGTTGCCTATACCTCCCAGCCCTTCCTGTAAAAGTGTAACAGGCCTCATGGTTGGACTGGTAACTTAAGGCACATGGCAGTTCTGAGGCAATGCCCCATTTCCACCCAAAGCCTCACGCACAGCCTGCACTTACCTAAAGACACACCAAGAAAAGCAGTTCCGTCACCAGAGAGGGAATGGTGAGTGCTGGAGAAACAGCCTCAGACATAAGTTATGGGAGGGAGGGAAACAGGGAAGAGCTGACCTGCATGTGTCCTAGCACCTAAAGGTACTTGGAGCAGCAAACCAATCTCTGGTCCCCTATACACAGTGATTCTGAGGCCCAGAGCCTGGGCACCCAAACAAACTCACCAACAACATATTTGTTGTCAACACCTCTAAGCGAAGCTCGGTTCATGAAATCTTTGTGACTGGGTAAAGCTATTGTGCAAAGTATAGCTGTCCTCTGGCTGTGGCCCTACTAGCCAGAGGCAGACACAAGGTTACTACCAGAGATCTTCCAGTGTTCCTGCTAGGTTATTCTTCTGCCAGAGAGACTTTTAGCTCTTTCATGGCACAGACTGAAAAGCTATGCTGTTTACAAGGCTCCCTAAGGTGTACTTTGCCTGATCTTCTGGGAGAACAGAGGAGTAAGTAACACCATTGCAACACATAATGTAGTAAAGGGAAGATAATATAGAAATAAAAGTGAATTATGGGAGAGAAGTGATTCAAACAGAGGTTAATGACAACAGAAGATATTAGTTAAAAGGAAAGGATTACAAACTAAGAGAAAGGTGGATCTACAGAGCACATGGGAATTAGAAAGCATTGAGGCCACACGGTCAATGCCAGTTAAAAGTATACGAGCCATTTGGTCCTTTCTCTGGCACAAGAAAAGTTCAGAATTTAATGAAAGGTTGGTGACTCAGTAGTGTTCCAATAGCTCCTGTGTGGTCATGCTGGTGAACTTCATAGTACTACAGAAAAATCATTAGCTCTTATGTCTCCATCAAAGGTTGAAGAACATCCAATGGATACCTGGGGCACTGATTCTGGTTTAATTTTCTCCAAAGAAACACACCCCACACAACTGCTCAAACTGAACTTGGTCACAACAGGACAAAAGTAGGACCATTGTTGATTCAAAATCCACTTGTGCCAGACCAAAATACCAATACAGATACCGCCCAGCGGTTAAGACAATTCAGGTTTCAGATGTCTCATAACTAGAGACATTTTCTAAACAAAAACACCCAAAAAGATGAGAAGATTTTGAGCAGAGATCTGAATAACATTTGTTAATGCATTTTTTTTAATGGGCACTAGTCACCTGAATGTATACTGATTCATATCTACAGCATCTTTAATCTTGCATTTCAATATAGGTTACCTGAGGTTTAAGTTTCCATACAGTCAATACCCACACATACATTCACCACCTCACCTATCCAACTAAAGGTAAATTAGTAATATTTGCTACTGCTATGGTACTAAGCTACACCTGTGTTACACAAGTTTATGGGCAGCCTTTGTGCAGCCCAGGGCATATAGGAGCAACTGATATGTCTACTGTTCACAAAACTCTTGTCTGAAACTAGTACCCCTGGAAGGTTTTTTAATTAAGAAGGATTTAGTCCTATTAAACAATAATATATCAGAACCCCAAAGGAGGCATAATTGTAAAATGAATTGTGCAGCTCCGAGGTTTCCAAATCCACACAGTGTTATTGGCAGCTAGCCTTCAATTACAGAAAGGTAACAAGAAAAAGCACACAGCCACTGACAGCAAGTTGAGGTGCCCTCCATCCCTTAAAGGAATACTGCTCCCCTGGGAGCTTTGGACTTTGAGACAGCCACAGCCCAAGCATAACTTGGCAATCTTGATGACTACAATGTGGATAGTAAGATGTGCAAATTTTACCCAATTAAACTTCAGTGGTAGCAGCAACTGAATAGACTTTTCAGGTTTTCACTAAAGGCAAGATTTGGCCCAAGACAAATGCACATATGGGAAAAAAGAGTTTTGACCACAGCAGCCAGAAGTGCGTGAAATTTAGTTTCAACAAGCTTTGGATATGGTCCAAAATCTGTGCTGGAAACTTCACAGAACAAATCCTTTTAGCTACTGCTACTTTTACCCTCCTGCTACTTCAGCATCTCCCCATGATGACCTGCCCAACAGCAGGAGTTGCGTAAGCACAAATAGAAGCAAAACAAAGATCTGGAGTGAAATAGCCCACACAGGTATGAAATTGCTCTAAAGTCTACTGTTTCAAAGACCCATAAACAGGTTATTAGAAGTGCAAATATAATCTTGTCTTACCAAAAGCTTTTCTGGTGGAGGAGGGGAACATTACGCATAGATAAAGATAAAGCTTTAGAATTTCACCTCCGGAGGCCTGAACAGAATACTGTTTGACTGCAGGTAGCTTCCCCTCCACCTTCTGTTATCCCCAATGTCCCTGCTCCTCAGTGTTCCAAAGGGCTTCTCCACAACACACACAGACTATTTCGTATGGCTCTAGAGGAACATGGGACTTATGAACTCCTACTCTGTAGTCACAGCCCAGCAGTAACTGGGCTCCTCTTCTACTATACCACCAAACTGTGCCGTAAGAAACATTAGCCACCTACTTTTCATTCCAGTGACAATAGTTTAACCTGCATTGAAACAGAAGCTAGTCTAAACCTCAGTTCTTTTGGCTTCAGTACAATATTGAGTATCTGGATACCTTTAATATCCTTATTTCACAATTCCTTGGTGAGTTAGAGCAACGCTATAACAACCTATTTACGTGAAGTAGATAAATGCTAATACAATTGCAATCACATCAGTCAGGAAACTGACCTGCATGGGAAAACATGACTCAAAGACTGAGGGAAAAAAGCCCACAACATTTCATTTGGGTAGAATTCCCAATCCAGTTTGCTGCACAGCCACACAAATAGATGAGTTTGTTTAGCAACTAGATGTACAAAATAAAGTAGTGAAGCACCACTGGAGAAACATGTAGCATATACAGGTCACATCCTAAAAGCTCATTAACAACTCAATGCCCAGTATTTCACTGGGAGCTACAAAATGAATTCCTATAAGGATTCAGATTTAATTTACTTGCCTGTCACAAAGCAAGCCGATAGCGGTACAGCGATACATGGGTTCAAGCATAAAATCTTGGTCTAATGTTGTGATCTTTCTTCTATCCTATCATCACCAACATATTCTGAGCCTTCCAAGTCCATCCTTGCAGACACTGTGCCAGTACTGAATTTGTCAGGGATGCTGACACACACACTGGGTAACACAACAGGAAAAAGTCAGGCTCAGCACTTCTACAGAGATCTGACACACAAGTGGGACAGTATTGATTTTCTCTGCTGTGTTTTATAGGCTGCCTTTACAAGCAGCACTTTCAAAAAGGGGCAGAAGACAAAAGCTGTAATCACAAAGTGAGTGATGCTGTGAGACAAAACCTTGCAACTGCAGGCATTGCTTAGCACAACAGAAATGCAGGCCCATCGTCCATGGGTTTGTCTTTAGAAAGACTGGTCTTGAGTCTGTGTATGCAAACAAGTCTGAATGGATACAGAGGTCTGAAAATAACTTTTTTTTTCCCCTCTAGTCTTTCATTCATTAAGCAGATTCCCCCCCTACCTATGATTGCTTTTCTATCTTGAGATTAACAAGCAATCTGAAGACCATGTCTGAACAAAGCATTACTGCTGAACCCACCCCCACAAAGCAGGCAGTGATTCAGAAGCTGCCACACTTAGTAAGCAAGAAGAAAGTTGAACCTTGGAGAGCAGCTCTGTGGCAGCAGGTAGAGACGAGAACCTGCTAATATCATGAAGGGCTGGACTAGTGACACAGCACATATTTGCTAGAGTAGGTAAAAAAATATTCTCCAAATCATTTGCAGCTTGCAACCCTGTTGGGCAACCTGCTGAGCTGCATCTGTTGTTGAGGTTTGCAGAAGGGTAATCTCAAGACTGACAACCACTAGGACAAGATAAAGAGTAGGACAGGAACAAGAAAAAAAGCTGTTAAAGGACAAGGTTTGCAAAATTTGTAATTGATCAAGGAGAGCTCCAGCGTTACAAACTTCCCATGTGAATTATTCTCCCCACCTCCTACTCTGGCTCATACCAATGGAAATTTGTAACACTTGACAGTAAATAAGTACAGAATCTCATCATAAAAAATTCAACAGAAAGAATCACAGAATAACCAACATTGGAAGGGGCCTCTGGAGATCTCATAGCATGACCCCTTGCTCACAGCAGGATGAATTAGAGCAGACTGCTCAGGGCCACATCCAGTCAGGCTTGGACTGTCTCCAAGGTTACAATCCAATATCTCTCTGTCTCAGTGTTTGACTGAGTGGTCAGTAAAATAATTACGTTTAAAGGAAATTTCCTGTATTTCAATTTGTGCTCATACAAACTGATAAGATTTCCGCACACACACCCCGGAGCCTTCTCCAGGATGAAGAATCCGAGCTCTCTCAACCTCTACTCATACGAGAGACATTTCTACCCATAATCACCTTCATGTCCAACTGCTGGACTCACCTCAGTATGTCCATGTCTCCTCCATAATGTGGAACCCAGAACTTCACAAAGCATTCCAGCTGTGTCTCATCCCCTAGAGCTGAGGGGATAGAACACCCCCTCAAACAGTCAGTGGTGGTCTTCCTAACAGAGCCCAGGAAGCTGTCGGTCCTCTTTGCCTCAAGGGCATATTGATGGCTTATGTCCAGTTTGGTGTCCACCAAGACCTCCAGGGCCATTTCTGCAGATCTGCTTTCCAGACAGTGCATGCAGTTATTCCTTGTGCCTGAAGAAGGACTTTGCACTTCCTTTAGTGGAACTTCACGGGATTCCTGTCAGCACATTTTTCCAGCCTCTCCAGGTCCTTATGAATAGCAGAACAATCATGTGGTGCATCGGACACTCCCTCACAGTTTTGTCATCTGCAAACTTGCTGAAGGTGCATTCAGTTCCATCATCCAGATCATCAATATAGATGTTAAACAGTATTGGCCCTACTCTCAGTCCCTAGAGCGTAGTAGTCCCCTAGACACTTATCTTCAACAGGACTTTATGCATCTGATCCCAACCCTTTGAGCCTAGTAAAACAGTTTTCATTCCCATCTCATTGTTCACTTGTCTAGTTCACACTTCATCAGTTTGTCAATGACGATGTTATGGGAGATGGTGCCAAAAGCCTTGCTAAAGTCAAGATAAACAACATCCACTGCTCTCCCCTCATCTACTGAGCTAGTCATCTCATCATAGAAAGCTATAAGGTTCATCAAGCACGATTTCACTTTCATAAATCCATACTATTTCCAATCACCTTCTTGTCCTTTATGTATTTGGGAACAATTTCCAGGATTATCTGCTCTGTCACCTTCCAGGGGTGACCACCTATATGTCCCCAGATTATTACACTTGAAAATAGCAGTAAAAATTGCTTTCTACCAGTCTGCCGGAACTTCCCCTAATTGCCGCAACTTTTCAAAGATAATCAAGAGTAGCCTCACAATGACATCAGTCTGCTTGCTTAGCATGCACGGGTTCATCTCATCATGTCCCATAGACTTGCATATATCCGTTTTAAGTGTTATCTAATCTGATCTTCCTCTGCTAAGGATAAGTCCTCATTGCTCCAGACTTTACTGCTGATCTTGAAGGGGGTCTAGGATTGCTGCAGGCAAGTCTTAACAGTAAAGGCCATGGTGAAGAAGGCAGCAAGTAGCTCAGCCACTTCCATGTCCTTTGCCACAAGCTACGCAGTGGATTCACATTTCCTCTCATTGTCCCCTTGCTGTTGCCATTGCTTTAGAAGACCTTTTTTGTTGCTCTTCAACAGATGCTGGATAGGCTTCAGCTTTCGTAAACTTCACTCATGAACGGTCACTGTCTTGCTGACCTCCTAGGTCACCTGTCTCTGTTTTCAACTCTCCTACCCATTTTATGGAAACTGCCAAGTCATAAGAGAGAAGCATTCAACGCTTCCTCCATCTCAGTACCGTATCATAAACAATATTCAACGTTGTTTCAGTTTAGTCCCCAGGGGAACTTCCAGGGGGTATGGCATAAAGTTCCAAAGTAGACTTTTTATGCATTTGAAAAACTGACTATGAATCAACGGAAGAATAATCTTAAAGAAGCAAGCTTAACTGAAAGCTCTTCATGCTTGATGATGATGTTCACTGAACATGTTTTGAAGGTACTTTCAAAACAAGGTCTCATCTATACATTTTGTCCATTTTCATCATGTGAAGAGAAAGAACCCCTGCAGTCGGTTTTAATTTCTAGGTGGAGGGCTAAGCAAGAACAAGTAATAAGCATGCTTCAGTGATTAGTGGAAGTCACAGGGTGTCAAATTTTCTATTGCTCCACATCTTCCATTATAAAGATGTTACCCCTCCATTATGGCTGTCCATTAGCATTCACTCTGAACATGACTCCACAAGATGTCATGAAAAAAAAGTATCAGGTCATAGTAATCAGGCTCCTAAATTGCCTATCTGGCACTGATACCAACCTTCTTGTTTTGTATTAGACAAAAGACCTCTGTTTCATTCTTATTTCTCCCTGATAAAAGAGATTGAGGCACACATACAGTATGCATAAAAGGGAAATACAGCCAAAGGTACTTTCTGAAGTACTTTTACAATGCTCCCTAGCAAGCTGTATGTTTTTTTCCGAATGATGCTAGTCTTTGACTGAAACAAAACACTATTTTCATGATAATGAATATGTTTTAAACTTATTTTCAAAATATGAGAAATATTGCACTTCCCAATAATTTATTAATCTGCAGTGTTTTGTTAATCCTCCAGCATTGATATTTCAAAAGCAGTTGCAAGTCAAATAACTGTGTCCAGAGTCTTAAAGATTGCAGGTAAACAGGTTTAGAGGAGAGGAGTTTAATCCTGTAAAGAGTTTTAGATATCCAGAAAGATTAGATTTATTGGAAAGAGTTCTGCAGCATCACATACTTTTATGTCAATTAATTGTGAGGTAAATATTGATTCCATACATTTATAAAACACATTTACCCATTCTAAACATGCAGTATCTTTACTAAGAATTTGAAGAGGGTAAGCAAACAGCATTTTTACATCAGAGGTTATCAAATTAGCAGTTACTACCACTACAGTTGAGATACAATAAAAAAGATACTCAGAAGTTTGAAATACAGACAATAATATTCACCTAGGAAAATACAGATTGATGCATCTAGAAAAAAAAAAAAAAACATCACCCCACCACAGATGGGACACAGCAGGAACAAGACAGGAGCAAAACTGTCAAAAAGGTCATGTCGGAAAGCAGGCAGGAAAAAAGTGGCAACTACATGCCAGTAAGACCCCTGGTGTGCAGGGAAGAGATGATCTCCACTCTTTGTCCCACACCACAGGGATCCCCAACCACTAAACACACAATGGTGGTTCCCATGTCTTCCCTTGAAGCCCTAATAGAAAAGATACAGCAGTTCAAAATGAAAATAGGAATCCAGACTCAGCAATTTTGTTTTAGAGATTACCTCTGAGACAAGCTTGAAGCTAGCCAGGAAATTAAGGGGTCACAACAGTTGACCTGACACTTCACACCCTCCCCCCTACCCCTGGATTTAAACATCTCTCCTAATCCACAAGAAGTGTTACAGCAGATCATCGAGCATAGAGGGCATCCATGGCAAGTGTCAGCAGAGAGGAGACTGCAGAGGTCTCAGTGAGGAGAGGCCAGGGCCACCGGCCACCCCGTGCTGGACACAGCTGTTTCCAACAGCTCTGCCAAGCCACCAAGCTGGTGGCACCTCTGTGAACACATGTCTAAGAAAGGGCAAAACACTGCACTGGCAACGTAGACTGAGGGAAAGAGCGAGAGAACCAACCCTGTGGACATCAAGGTCTGAGGAGATGGAGGGGGAAGAGGTGTTTCGGGCACTGGAGCAGAGATTCCCCTGGAGCCTGTGGATCCACCACAGTGGATGTGGTTGAGTTGGCCTTGGCTGGCTGTCAGACACACATCCAGTTGCTTTCTCACTCCTCCTCCTCAGCAGGACAGGGGGAGAAAATAAGATGGAAAAGCTCATGGCTAAAGATCAAGACAGTAACTGGGAGAGGTAACAGCCAAAACTGGGACTGGACATTAATAGAGTAGAAACACTGAAAAAAAATTTGTTGTGGTAAAGTGGTAATGGGACAAGGGGTGGAGATCTTCCGTGCATGCAAGTTGTCCACCTTTCTGGTATCATGATATTTTGATTTTGATGTGAGGATTTTTCCTTCCCTTTCAGGCTAACAGCTTAATGAGAAAAACAAAAGCTGTGCATGTAAGCAATGCAAAGTGAGGAATTTATTCAATTCTTCACATTGGCAGGCAGATGTCCAGTCACTTCCTGGAAAGCAGGGCCTCAGCACACAAAACAGTTACTTAGAAAGACTAATGCCATAACCACGAGTGCTCCCCGTCCTCCCTCCTCCCTTTTTCCCCAAGCTTTTTTGGCTGAGCACACTGCCATATGACACAAGGTATCCCTTTGGTCACATCAGGTCAGCTGGACTGGCTTTTTCACCTCTTTCTCTCCCGCTCACCAATGCCAGCAGAGCAGGTGCAGGGTAGGAGAGAAAGCCTCAATACTGTGCAAATCCTGTTCTGCAATAGCTAAAACACTGGTGCATTATCTATGCTGTTTCAGCTACAGATGCAAATAAAAGCACCATGCAGGCTGCTATGAAGAAAGTTTCCTCCAACCCAGTCAGACACAGTGCAGTCTCCATGCCTTATTCCTTAGTATTTGACATTGTCTTTTAGAGAAAGTCTCTGCCATCATCTATACTTTCACCTTACAGTATTCTGACAAAAAACTGTCTCTGGAAGCAACATGAAACACCTTTCACTTTAAACCTTTTTGTCTATACCTACTAGAGGAGGACCTAACTTCTAGCTTTGCTGTTATCTCAGTTTTCAAACTGTACCATTATTACTGTTAGCTACTCTTCACCAACAGGCATCCTGGTACTATTTTATTAATAGTCACTACCCCTCAAACAACAAAAGCAGATGATAGCACAGAAATCCAAGCTAAATTCAGCCCTTAAAAACTGTCTCTTCTCTCATTTCCTCCTGTTAGATGGACATAAATAATGTATTTTACTGAGCCCCATTCCTATCTTTGTATTACAGAGAACTGACTGCACTTGTGGCTGCTAAAGCTAGTTTTATCCTTTCAAATACTGTATAAGTAAAGCAGGGTTGATTTAAAGCTGTGCTTATAAGGGAGGGCTCTTACCTGTGTTAGCCCAGGGTAAATATGAGGGGCAGCTGACATTCACATAAGTGCCAGGTAATCCATCAGGCCAGCAAGCATAGTTGTCAAATGTTCTGTTGCAGAACTTGCCTTCTGCAGAGAGATGGAAGAGAGGATTATGTCACTGCCCTGCATTAATAGTGCAATGAGGAAAAGGCTGAAGAGCAAGAGATCAGATGAGCATGTGCATTTAAGCCATAATAGCATTACACAATTAAACTTTGGAGTTAAAAACTTTTGGACAAATGTGTCTCACTTAGCCCTACACAACAGGAAAGTTGAAAAAATTAGTTGACTAAGTTGAAGGACAAGAAAGGCAGATCAATATTGGTCCATTCCTATCTTTTCACTTTTACACCCTCCTATGTCTCAGCTGGATTTAAAATCATCTTTACTGTGAATATTGTAGATAACCATTCCTGAGAACTGGCTCAGAGTCATGCAGTTGGAAAGTCTAGCCTAATACATAGATCCATCAACAAAATTGCCACACACAACCATAACTTTGCATTACAGCTTAATCAACATGAGAATACTTCAACTTCAGATTTATTAAACTGTCATTCTTAGAGGGCAGCATTCAACCGCTCAGCAGGGTAATAGAGCAGAGGGAGATAAATGTTTCCTGGCTATTGTTGTCATCAGCTACTGCTCTCACTCTGCCATAATATAGTTAAGAGAAGGAAAATTAACAGTTTTGAAATAATTCTTCACAGACATAACTTTAGACCCATTCATCTCTTCCAGTGTGTCACAAAAGCACTGAAGCATAGAAGTGCCCATACTGTGCCCAGTTGTGAGCATCACTGACAAGTCACCGGTGTCCTCTAAACATTACAGTGCTGGCACACCACAGCTGCTCTCAGTGCATTACAGGAGTTCAACTGCTAAGACATGCTGCATTCTCATTTGCTCTATTCTCTCATTTGCTTTTGTTGTTATAAAATCCATTTCAGCATTTTACAATGCTCAACATAATTTATACTGCTAGATCAACATGGTCCTGGATTTCCTAATACTTGTACTCTCCTAGCCCTGACCCCCTACAAAAGTTGCAGGAGTATTGTATTAGTGTGCTACTTTGATACACTACAACAACCACTTGCCACTCTTGCAAGACACTCTGCACCTGAATATTAACATCTTCACAATGAAATTCTTTTACAAAATGCTTCCTTTCAATAGACGGAAGAGTCCCACAGAGATCAGGCTGAAGCAAATGTGATAAAGAAGAGACTGGACAGTAAGCTGGAGAAGTCTTTTCAAGTTCACAATCACTCCCTTGCTACTGTTATCATGAATTTTAATAATACATCCTATCCTACCAAGGAAGCTTACCTGCTGCAATGGGGGGTGCCTCATACAAGTATTTCAGGCATTGGCGCTGGTACTCCCTCCACTTCTGCATAACACCAGAGAGGGATCCATCTGAACTCTGAAATTGAAATCATGAGTCTCAGACATTGTGGAGATTTACATGCTATTTTTCATGCAGCCTAAGTAGGTGGGTGTGAAGACACCAAAACAGCACTGCTTATGATAAATGTTGCAAGATGTTGTTATGTGTTTAATTGCAACTAAATAAATCACTTTCTATTTGTACTATACAGAACTGGAGGAAAAATAAAACAAAATAAAAACAGCTATGCTGTGCCCTCAGCAAGACCCAAATTAAGTTAGCTTTGCCATCTCAGAAGATAGAATGGTTTGAATTGGAAGGAACCTCAGAGATCACCTAGTTCCAGTCCCCCTTCCATTACACCAGGTTGCCTAAAGCCCCATCCAACGTGGCCTTGAACACCTTCAGGGATGGGGCATCCACAGCTTCTCTGGGCAACCTGTGCCATTGCCTCACCAATGCTTGGAATTGCCTTGACTAAGGTCCTTGCACTTGGCCTTGTTGAACTTCATGAGGTTCACATGGGCTCAATGTCTCAATCCTGTCGAGGTCCCTCTGGATGGTATATCTTCCCTCCAGCATATCAACCGCACCACTCAACTTGGTGTCACCCACAAACTTGCTGAGGGTGCACTTAAATTTCACTGCCCATGTCACTTACAAACATGTTAAATAATACCAGTCCCAATACAGACTTCTGAGAAACACAACTTATCACTGATCTCCACTTGGGCATCAAGCCACTGACCACAACTTTGAGTGTGACCATCCAGCCAATTCCTTACCCAAGTGGTCCATCCATCATGTCTCTCCAATTTAGAGAGAAGGATGTCGTGCAGGACAGTGTCAAATGCTTTGCACAAGCCCAGGCAGATTACATTAGTTGCCCTTCCCTTACACACAAACATTGTAACCCTATCATAGAAGGCCACCAAATTTGTCAGGCGTGATTTTTTTTTGCCGTTAGTGAAGCCATGCTGGTTGTCATCTTTGTTCTGCGTGTGCCTTAGCATAGTTTCCAAGAGCATAGCTCCTGAATTTTGCTGGGTACAGAGGGTGGGACTAACTGGCCCGTAGTTCTGTCTTCCCTTGCCCCTCCCCCCCCCCCCCCTTTTTAAAATGGGGGCTGTTTCCCCTTTTCTAGTCAGTGGGAACTTCAGGCTGCCGCAGCTTTTCAGATATGATTTATAGCACCTTAGCAACTTCATCTGATAGTTCACTCAGGACCTTCAGATTCATCCTATCAGGTCCCATGGACTTGTGCATTTTCAGGTTCCTTAGTCTCAAACCTGATCTACTATGGGTGCTTCTTCATTCTCCTAGTCTCTACCTTTGGATTTTGTGAATTGAGTGGTGTGGCTAGAGCGGTTATTGGTGAAAACTGAGACAAAAAAGTTATTGAGTAACAGCCTTCTCTGTGTTCCAGGTAACTGGGTCTCTCATTTCTTTCAGCAGAGGGGCCCCACGCTTCCCCTAGTCTTCTTTTTAATCACTGATATACTTGTAGAAGCATTTCTTGTTGCTTTTGACATCCTTGGCCAGGATGTCAAATTCTATCTGGGCTTTAGCTTCCCTAGATATGCCCCAACTGTGAGATTTATTACCTCATGAAAAGACAGGGACAGAAGCAAGACCTCTTAGAAAAAAGTTTATTTCCAAAAGCAATGCTTGTGCTAGCCTATAAATGAGACCAAGTAAATTCACTATATTCAGCTGATATTCCCCAAGCACTATTCCAGAACACGGAAGAGAGCTTTTCCAGCTCAGTTTTCCTCCCATGAACAACAGCTTTCCATACACCCCCAGCATATTTTCCTGAAGCCACAGAAAGAGCAGGGACCTCCTTTTGGCACAGTTTGGCAGGCTGCAGATTACAGTGTCGCATTCCCCAAGTACCAAGGGGCAGGAGGAGTACGCACAGACTCTGCATAAGCACAAGTGAAGCCAGCTGTTGTTAAACTACAGAACATAGTGCTGGTTGCTCACTGAACCCTAACAGGTGCCTCACCTGGCTCACAGAGGCCCAAGCTTATCTGCTGCATTTAAGTAAAAAGACAGCAGCTCTCCTCTGCCTGTATTTATGTAAACTGAATTACAAATGTAAGGATTACCAGGCTGTACGCGATCGATAAAGTAGCTAACTCAGCATTCCTATTCCAGAGAAAAGCCCAGCATGGATGTCTCAGACATAAGCCTAACAGCATGAACCAAATGGTACAACACTAATAGTGAGTGGAGGAAAAGTCATTTAATCCCAGCTGTTGATCAGTTTATGAAGTGAAGCGTGAGGGTTAATAATCCTTGTAATTCTATTCTCACAGCTTCAACTGCTAATTTTTGTTTTTCTTTGTGCTCCTAAACTTTTTTTTTTTTCAGATGGTTAGAAAAAACAGGGCCTAGGAAGGGTTGTTTAAAACCATGTTGTCATTTTAAACTTACATCACATTTCAGGAAAGGCAAACTGAATGCTGTCCACTACAACTAATGTGACTTTAAAAGATAGCAGTGCAATCACTCTGATATAAAAGAACAGAAGTAAAAGCAGCATTTTTGGATGATAGACCTCAAATCTTCTATTCTCTTTTCTTGTATCATTCCAGTTAAAAAAAAAGTTTGGAGGGAAGCAAAAAAGCAAACACTACCACCACCACATGCATCATGCTTCTGCCTGGATTAAGCCACAACATCTAATTACAAAGATGTTCTTGGACATGTGATGAGAAGTACAACATGTAGTAGATATCTGTGTTGTGTTTGAAGAATGGTAGCTGCCTGCATTTACAAGCAACTTTTAACTGTAACTGGGGCCTCATGGCCATAATTTTTGAAGAATTTAGCCAACTCCCACTGAAGTCAAAACAAGTACAAGCCTGTGGATCTTTCAAAGTCTGACCCTTGTCTTCCTGATTTAAATCATCCTGGTCACATCTCATCTTATGCCAATAAACACTGCCAAAGTTTGTCTGTAATAAAGTTCTCAGTATAAAAATGAATGCATCCTACCAAATGTTAACCCCATGTGCCTACAGAAAGAAAGAAATTGCAGCATAGTGATTTATGCTCAACATACCTGAAGGACAAAGAAAACATTATCTAAATTAGGGTTAGGTATGCACGTGGAACAACATACAACCAAGAACTCCAGAACTAAAATGCCATCTACAAATCCATGTAGGTCAAATAATGAATGAATGACTGGTATGGGGAAGCAGAAGAACTTTCAAACCCAGGTTCGTCCCAGATAGGATTTAAAAAGTAACTTTCAGGTTATGTATTGTTCAGTGGTCTTCACTTTACAAGGGTAGCTATTGAAGTTGCACAAGACTGTTTTACCACCCTCTCATCACCATGTAAATTTTTCAGGATTATCATTTTCAGGATGAACTCTTAAATTATGACTCAGAATAATTTCTGAAGCTATTCAGTGTCACATACCTTCCCCAAACATAACTGTTGATTGTGCACACAAATGACGATATCAAGTTAATCCAAGTTCTGCTTTTTGCTTTTTTAAATTATTAAAAGAAAAATGCATACAGAGTTTCATTTAGAGACTACTTTTTAAAATACTGCCATAAACCTAAAACTATTCACTAAGAAAACTAGCTCTTTGGAGTCAGAAAACCTTTGAAACAGAGTACCTTCTAAATCAAGTTTTCATCTGTTGTCTTCATGAACGTGGGAATAACCAGCTTTAATTACAGTTTAGGAAAAAAAGCAAGCCTCTATTCCTTCATTTAATGAAGACGTAGAAACATTCTATTTAGAGGGGTTTCTCATAATGTGAGAAGACAACTCTAACAAGGAGATTAGCAAACTGTAAGAGCAAAATAATTAGAAATGCCTTTTTGTGGAGATGACTGATTTGGTAGACAAGTTCCTATTATCTATAGTTGGTAGTATTAAGACAACCAAATATAAGTCTCAGGACTACATAGATTGAACTCTTTATTGAACAGGTTACTTTGCTTCAACTACATGTCACATTTTGTTACCAAATTAGTTTGATTTTATTATATGCTAATCCCCCATTCCCAGAGATTTTGGCTCACATGAGCAAGAACCATCAGTTACACACAGATTTACAGTGAGAGCTATTGTTCAA